>NC_138373.1:75510708-75613886 GCF_054177405.1 Leptonychotes weddellii
CTCTTCTTTATCCATTCATCTGTCGATGGACATCTTGGCTCTTTCCATACTTTGGCTATTGTGGACATTGCTGCTATAAACATCGGGGTGCACGTACCCTTTCGGATCCCTACTTTTGTATCTTTGGGGTAAATACCCAGTAGTGCAATTGCTGGATCATGTGGTAGCTCTATTTTCAACTTTTTGAGGAACCTCCATACTGTTTTCCAGAGTGGCTGCACCAGCTTGCATTCCCACCAACAGTGTAGGAGGGTTCCCCTTTCTCCACATCCCCGCCAACATCTGTCGTTTCCTGACTTGTTAATTTTCATGCTGACCATTTTTACTTGGACTATTGCCAAAGTCAGAATTCTCCCTTATACTTTTGTGGGGTTTTTTTTTTCTTAAGTCAAATAGATGCCTTTACATTTAGTCCTATTAAATTTCATTTAAGGGGCGCCTGGGTGGCTCAGTCGTTAAGCATCTGCCTTCGGCTCAGGTCATGATCCCATGGTCCTGGGATCGAGCCCCGCATCGGGCTCCCTGCTCAGCGGGAAGCCTGCTTCTCCCTCTCCCACTCCCCCTGCTTGTGTTCTCTCTCTCGTTGTCTCTCTCTGTCAAATAAATAAATAAAATCTTTAAAAAAATAAAAAAATAAATAAATAAATAAATAAATAAATAAATAAATAAATTTAAGTTGGCTGAGGCAATTTGATCTTACGTTCATCCCTCTTGAGAATCTCTTCTACTTTATGTCACTTTAGATGAGTATTCCCTATAGGCCTTTATGTTAATTATTTGGAAAGAAAACATTGAATGGGACAGGATCAGTGAAAGAGCCCTGTGGCATACTACTAGAAACTGTCTTCCAGGTAGATATTGACTAATCTTTATAATTTATAAGTATGTTGTGTTCATGTAGTGTTTTATGACACATAAATCTCTTTTTATATGCCATACGTTATGTATGGCATAAATGACACATCATTTTTGTAAATGTGCACAGTGGTACTCCATTTCAATTTAACCCGTAAGAAAACGTCAAGATAAACTGTCAGATTATTTGCTGAAATCAAGATGTGCTCCTTGTCTGTCCTGAAAAAATCTTTACCCACTACTCTCTTTTCACTTTGCTTATCTGCTCATGATGAACCTAAAACCTTATAGTGAGGGTTTTTTGGATGAAGTCTTCCTGGATCAGTGGTGGTAAGCAGATGGTTAATCAATTTATATACTCTCAGTGCTTTCAAAAGAGAGAAAGGAGAATGGTAGTTTTGCCTGAGAGGAGTTTTTAACCTGGAAAAAGAGCTAAAATATATCTGAAATCTGTTGAGTGAGAGAGAGTGTCCTTTATTCCTTTACCGTAACAGTATGTATATGTGTATATTTGTGTGTTTTCTCCCAGTGAACACTTAGGATAATGGCTTGTTATGTTTTATTTTCATTTTAAAATAGACTCTGTACAGTGTTCACTAATGTAATAGAAAGACAGAAGGATTTGCTGGGAAATGCTTAGACTCAATCCATTATAGGATGTTCATGGGAACAAGTTCAGAAGGGGATAGCTTTTCTTGCTTATGTGCTCTTTCTCTCGAAATACCTTTTCAGAAAATTCTCAAAAAATAATTTACAACCATAACATCAAAAGAATATGCCGCCTTGGTTTGTATGTGTATAAAATCATATATAAGTTAGCCTCAAGTGTGTTGACCCAAGAGAGGCAATTAAATTATTTCTGTGTGTAAGAAAAATACGGCCTGTCTACATCGATACAGAACAATAACTACGGATCTGTGACTGGCTGAAGAAGGAAGTAGGAGGTAGTTTTTGAGGGGCTTAGGGCATGTCATATTAAGGAGTTTAGATTTTACCCTGAAAATTGTACGGTGACTCATGGGGATTTCAATAGGAAGGAGAAGTGATCAGATTTATGTTTAAAAGCACTCATGGATAGCAACACAGAGGATGGAGTGAGGTAAAAGGTGTTGCACTGATCCAGGGAAAAAAAAAAATACTACAAGTCCCAAACCAGGGCAGCGGCCATGGGGCTGGAGTGCATGGGAAATATCCAAGTGATATTAAATAGATTCAGGGGGCAAGGCTGAGTGACAGATCAGATGAGGAGGGTAAGGGAAAGCAGCAGAAAAGATGGCTCTGTGGAGTGTCCATTATCTAGGGTGGCAAGATGAAAGGAAGAGCCTCTAACGAAGCACCCTGGGAAGTAGGAGGGAAATCCTGGAGAGATGGGAGAAAGTGAATTTCAGGAAGGAGAGAATGATCCTGAACAACCAAGTGCTGCGAGAAGTCGGGTAAGATGAGGACCGAGGATGTCCTTGGCTTTTACACGGGAGGAAGTCCTCAGGGGCTTAGAACAGTTTCTGAGGTGGGGAGAGGCTAGTGAAAACCCGACTGGCATGAGCTGGAAGGGGGAGAAAAGTGATGGTAGGTGTCTCTTTGGTTGGCTGTGGATTGGAATAGGTAAGAGAGGAGCTGGGAGCAACCGTGGTAAAGGGAGGGTCATGGCATACCTTCACTGGCAGGTATTTGGCCATGAAGAATTGCCCGTAAGAGTTGAGAACTGAACATAGAGAAGTAAGGGGCGACCGATGGAACTGGGTCTTGCAGAAGTCAGAGAAAATGAGATGCAAAATAAAAATGGGGGTGTTCTTTTGTGTTCAGTCAGAGGAGGATGGGTTCATTGCATTGAAACTACAAGAAAGGCGTGTATAAATACAGCTATAGGAGGGCAGGCTGAAATGCGATGGGCATCCTCCACAGAGTTCTGTCTTTCCCCCCAGAGAGGCCCCATGTGGAAGGGGTAGCAGGAAAGGAAATGGGAGAGTGGCTGATGAAGCCAGAGACGGGTTGCTTGGCAAGCTGGGGGCCTGGCGTTGCCTCCCAGCAGGAGACGGGGCGTCTGTGTCAGCCCAAGTCTGTCTGTCTGTGCGCCCTTCCCCCGTGCTGGCCAACACCATGGTGTAGTCAGGGAGAAAGGAGATGGCCAGCCTCATTCTTTTGGTAAATATTGAGTACCTGCTGCATGCCAGATTCGTTCCATATCATTGAGAGGCAGTGGCTAACCAAATAGAGAAGTGAGTTAGCGAGCTGTGTGGCTGTCTGTCCGGGTTAAGTGTATTCCAAGCACGGAGAGCAATGAAGGCCTTGAGGAGGGAATATGTGCGATGTATTACAAAGGTGCAGCAAGGAAGCAAATGTGTGGAAGTGATGTCTGGCAGGTGAGGGACACTTGGGTTTGGAAGGAGGGGTGGGAGCAGGAGGATTTGGGAGGACCCCGCAGGCCACTGTAAAGAGTTTGGCTTTTAATTTGCCGATGAGAATTTTAAGCAGAGGACCGGCACAGTCCGACTCTGATTTTTAAAGGCTCGCTCTGGCTGCTAGAGGGATAAGAGGAGGGAGAGCGTGAGGAGGGAGGGAGGAGCCTGAAAGCAGAGAGGCCTGCTAGGAGCCTGTAAACAGTAAGTCTCGCAAGACATGGTGGAAGGTTAGACTACACATGTTCCTACCTCAGGGCCTTTGCACTTCCTGTTCTCTGTGTCTGGGGTGCTCTTCTTCCAGATATTCCCATGGCCCACACCCTCACCTCCTTTAGATGTCTGCTCAACTGTGAGGCCTTCGTAGCAGCCCTTACCCCCTCAGTAGAGTACCCTTTCCATGACATTTTTTTCTTTCCATAAAACTTGCCACCATTTGACATAGTGTACGTGCTACTTGTTTATTTATTATCTATCTTTCCTGACTAGAATGCAAGCTTTTTAAGAACAGAAGTTTCACTCCATTTTGTTCACGGCCGTGTGCCTGCTAGCTACAGCAATGCCTTCCCTGAGGAGGTGCTCAATAAACATCTGTTGACTCGATTAAGTAATGAAGTTCTTCTCTCTCCATTATCACTAATGCCACCTCCGCCATTACAATTAGTGAGAATAATGGCAGTGCTAATATTGTATTTCCTTACTGTATCTCCGTTTTTGTAAAGATGCAATACATCAGGCTTCATCTGTCTTCCTCTGCAGAGTAGAAGTATGTCACTAAGCCATGGAGTCAATTTCTTGGCTCCTGGTGTAGCAAGCAGCCTTGCATTTGGTTTGTGTCAGTCTTTGCATCTGTGTTTAGTCACGTCGCTCACGCGCTTCAGAATCCTCTAGCTTAAACTCTTGAGTAATTCTGGACAGTGGAGTTAGCTGGGAACTTGAGAGCCAGATGAAGGATTCTGCCAATAACATGCCTTATGTGCTTGGCATCTAATTTTGGCACTTGTTTTAGCAGGTTTGATTGCATAATTCAGCCATTGGCTACAAAAAGTGACCATATATCCAGCGAGGGGAGGCACAAGATGGAAGCTGTTCTAGGGATTCAGAGGATGGGCTAGGGTTCTTGTTTTTAAAAATATATCCACATTTCCAGTGCTCTTGGGATTATTCCAGGCCTTATGTACCACCATCATGGTGCATTACTTCCTTGGGGGAGGACAGGGTGATGCTCTCGTTTAGTGGTCCTTTCATAGCAGGTCTCTGTTTTATTTTATTTTTTATGCCCGAATCCCATGTTTTGGCAATATTTTCTCTCCTACAAAATCTGTATCAATTAAGTGCAACTTAATTTGTTTTCCCACTTTCCCCTAATTAAACACATGTATCTATAGACTGCTATCAGAACTTCCAAGTATGAAATAATCACAAATAGCATCTGTAATTGACAGATTCCAAAATAAAAGCAAAGAATTTGTAGATTTCGTCGCCACACCCTCATTGTGGGTCAACAGTAGGATTCCTGATATTTTTGAATGGACAAATACGCCTTTTGAGAACCCTCAGTTTGTTTCTAGAGGAGAGACTTTACAGTGCTTTGTTTTGTTTTCAATGTGTGGAATTTTCAGTTGTAAGTGAAAGAGCACTCTGCGTCAAGATCAGGACAGTAGATCTGTCCCTCAGCAGGCAGGTGATCATGTGCAAGTCACTTGGAGAAGAGAGACACGTGAGAGTTTTGAACCAGTTGACTTCTAAAGGCTCTTCCACTATGAGAAAGTGCAGTAATTTTTCACACAGGTCCATGCCTGTTGTCTCTTTTTGCAGCCTTCAGGGCTAATCAGAGCTCTCGGGAACACTGTGACCTTAGAGGGAACTGACTGACGTCAACAGAACAGATGCTGGCCCCCTCTAGTACTCTCCTGGGCACATGACCCACTCCCTATTTGAAACCCTGAATCTTTCCGTCACTGGTAAATGCCTGTATAATTGATACTGTTGCCAGTGATCAAGCACTGAAATTACTGACTGATAGAGCTGGGAGAGACCCTAAGGTATCATCTAGCCCAATTATGGCCCGGACACCTATGTGTCTGAAAAGAGAAAGCGGGGCGGGGAAGGGGGTGGTACATGAGCCAGCTTTAGAATTCCAAATGCCCATGGTAATTCTATATTTGAGGATAATATTGTAAGTTCAATCAATCTAGGGATGCACGAGGTTCCTCTGCTTTTGGCAGGAGTTATCAATATGTGAATAAATCAGTTATTCCTAGAAACTGCTCTTGGGGAAGCAAAAGCTTTCAAAAACCAAATGCCTGTAGCTGTGATGTCCAGCATGATTAGCCATTGGCCACGTACTGAGCACTTGAAACATAACTGATCCCTACTGAGCTATGCTGTCAATGTAAAATGCACACCAGACTTCAAACACTTAGCAGAAAAAGGTGAAATATCTCATTAATTTTTATATTGGTTACATGTTTGAATTATAATATTTTAGATGCATTGGGTTAAATAAAATATTTAATTAAAAGTAACAGAGACCCTTTCCTTTTACTCTTTTTACTGTGGGGACTAAAACATTTTAAATCCCATCATGTGGCTCACATTATACTTCTATTAGAAGTGCTGGTCTCTTGTGAGAGATTTCTGGGTGGCGAAAAGGCTGGGACTTGTTCTTTATTTTGGAGACCTGCACAGTGAGATCAGAGGGGTTAGGCCGCTTGCTCAAGATCGCACAGCAGGTTGGTAGCAGAACCAGGATTAGGCCAGTATGCTCTTCATTACCAAAAACAGCCCGAGGATCACAATGATTTGTTTTACTAGGGCTCTGTAAAATTGCTTCTTGGAGTAAATGCCAAGGTTCTTCTATAGATCATTAGCAGTTCTATCCCTCCAGTATCAAATCCAACCAAAAACAAAGAGAAAAGAAGAAGGAAGCAAAGGAGAGAGAAAAGGCCTTCTCTTAAAGGACCCGGTGAGAAATCCCAGTTTTCATTCTTGAGCAGATTTCCTGTACCCCAGCACCTTGGAACATTAATTGCTGAAGAAAACCACAGTAAGAAAACATTGACAAGGAGTCCAGCCCTCATTCATCATGCTTTTCCCTTTCAACACAGCAAGAACCCCTCATTAAGAGATTAAGGCTGACCAAAAATAAATTGTTTGTTGGTCCCTAGGCAGTTCATTTGACATCACTTCCACGGGATTAGGGACCCCAATGGTATGTGCTTAGCATGGGGCTACGTTAATACTACACAGTATTATTCTCAAAAGCTTTAAAATAGATTTTTTTTTTGAGTATTGAACTAATAAGACTTTAATATGACTAATAACCATAATATTTTGCCCACAAATGGGGATTTCTCTCCCCCCTCCACAGTGTGTAACCAAACCCAACAATTCTATCTTAGAAAAATCATAAAAAGCAGACTATGAAGTGTGGCGACATCATGATCACCTGAGGAATTATGTAATCACATGAGATGGAAATTTAGCCTCTAGTGCACGTGGTCCTTTGTCCCCTTCTCCTCGGAGCCATCATTTTTCCTCTGATAAACTTTATGTGATTTTTATGGTTATCCATATTGTTACTTATGGAGTTTAAAGGAGCTAAAATTTTTATAAGGTACATTACAGAATCTTTTGTGCCCCCCCCACTCTCTGTCCCCACTCTTGATTTCCTGCTCTCTGAAGGCAACCACTTTCCTATCTTTTAACTGATTCTTTTGTCATTTACCTCCACTTCTTAAATCACACACTCATGCTATTCTTCTTTCTTTTTCAGTTCTAGACATTCTCTATTCTTATCCCACCATGGCACTTGACAGTCTGTCCATTTTGCCCCCTACCGCAGCCCTGCCATGGAAGCATCCTGGTAGCCGTGATTTTGGACAGGTCGATATTTAGTGTTTACATACTATGATTATATAAATGCTATTACATCAGACTCATGTACTCTATTAAGATTGCTTTTCCTTTCCTGTAACTTCTGGTTTTCCCTGGAGTTATTAAGGGCGGTGTTTTTACCATGTACGTACAGTTTTTTGTTTGTTTGTTTAAGATTTATTTATTTATTTATTAGAGAGAGAGAGCATGAGAGGGGGGAAGGGCAGAGGGAGAAGCAGACTCCCCGCCAAGCAAGGAGCCCGATGTGGGACTCGATCCCGGGACTCCAGGATCATGACCTGAGCCGAAGGCAGTCGCTTAACCAACTGAGCCACCCAGGCGCCCGTATGTACAGTTTTAATGTACTTTGTCCTCAGTTTTTTATGTAAAAACTCATTGCTAATTTACCTTTCTCAGATGCAGGAGGTGTCACAAATCCTGGAGCAGAGTCCCTCAGAGCCTTCCACTTGCTCCGGTCTTGGCTTTAGCTTGGCGCTCAGCTGCCATCTGGACCTTTCTTCACTTTACCTCCTCTTTGAGTTTGATTCCACTTCCCGAGTTCCAGGCTTTTTCTTGTTTTAGTTTATTTTCTGCCTTTAATGGAGGACAACTTCCAAGAGCTTCCTAGGAATGGGGGTGGGGCCGTGTTAGAGGGGAAGTAAAATTTGTGAAAACTTGCATGTCTGCAAACATCTTTATTCTCTCCCCATACTTGATAATTTGACTTAATAAGTTGCCTAAGTATATAATTCTAGGCAGGAAATAATTTTCCCCCAGTATTTTGAAGGCAGTGCTCCATTGTATTGTCTTTTGGTGGTGCTGTGGCCAAGACCATGCCTTTCTGATTGTTCATCCTTTGTGTGTAACTTTTTTTGTTTGCTTGTTTGTCCTCTGGGAATATTTTTATCCTCCGGGTTCTAAATTCACTGCCACGTGCCGTGGTGTGGGTCTGTGTTCATCCATTCAGGCCACTTCAATCTGGACATTCATTTTCTTTAGTTCTGGGAAATGCTCTCCTCTGTTTTCTTGGTTCTTTCCCTGAAGCTCCCATTATTAGGATGTTGGTCCTATGATTTTCTTATCTTTTCTAGTTATTTTCCACCCGCTTATATTTTGGGCTTCTCTTGGGAGATTCCTTAACTTTATTTTCTAGTCCTTCTGTTGAGTTTTTATGCCTGAGATCATACTTTTTTTTTTTTTTTTTTTGAGAGGGCGTGCAGGAGGGGCATAGGGAGAGAATCTTAAGCAGGCTCCAAGCCCAGCATGGATCCAGATGCTGGACTCGATCTCCTGAGATCCTGACCTGAGCCGAAATTAAGAGTCAGATGCTTAACCGACTAAGCCAGCCAGGTGCCCCCCGAGATCATACCTTTAATATGCAAGTAGGATTTTTTTGTTGTTCTGGACACATTCCTCATTATAGCATCTTGTCTTACCTCATAGTTGCAACATCTTCTCTTATGTCTGGAAGGATAATAATAATTATTATTATTTTCCCTACACTGTCTGTTTTCTCCATGATGCCTTTTTCTGGTTGTTTTTTTGTTTGTTTGTTTTCTGTATTTGCTTTTGGCTGGGGGGTTTGCTCTCTGCCTTTTTTATACTCGAACATCTAGTGATCTCTGCTTGTGTGCTCATAGGAGGGGGAATGGAACGCGGATTAGAAGTTCTACATGCATGCGTGGGCTTCTCCACAAGGGTGACAAGTCTGGGTATTTCCTTTGGATACCTTTGTCATGAATATCTCTGAGTCTTTTGTCCTTGGCTATTCCCGTTCTCCAGAGATGGATGCTCTTCAGGTAGCTGCCAACCTCCTAGGAGAGCAGTAGGAGGAGATGGGCTTGGGAGGGGGAGGGGGCGGAATCTCAGCAGTTGTCAGGTACACTGGCTTTTACTCCTCCATCTGTAAATTTCCAGTTAATTCCACGTAGCCATTTTGGTTTGAGTTCTTTCTCAAGTCACTAACTTTTATTGTCTCCAGCGCATAGAGGTCTAATCTTCTGCCATGGGAGGGGAGGAGCAGGGACTCAACTGTCCAGATTTTCAGATGTAACAAGTGCCACCAGTTTCCAAGCCTTTGAGGGTTCCTGCCCTGTGAATCTGGATATTTCACAGCTTTCCTTACTATGAGCTTAGCATTCCACTTTCTTGGGTCCACTAAGTAAATTACCATCGGTTCATCTGCTTTCAAGTTTCTGGTTTGTTTTTCTTCTCTTCTTCCCCTCATGTTCCTCTCCCTCCCGCTTCTCCTTCTTTCTCTTATCTCCTCTCCCGGTGTTTTAGTCCCTGTGCTTTCTTCAAAATCTTTTTGCTGTTATTTTAGAGGAGTTTAGGGAAAGAGAGCAGAGCTAAAATTAACTTCCTCAAAGACTGATGAATTTTGACAGTCTCTCTGCCATAGGGAGATTGTCCAAAGTATATGTGTTTTGTGTACCTCAAACTGGAGCTTCTCAGGAAGGTTTTTTTGTTAATTGAAATTATTATTACTGCTGATCACTGTTTCACCCATAGACAAGTACAGCTTGCGTAGGGTCGCCAGTGTCACAAGTGCTGCCTGCCTAGAAGTCTCGTAAGGCACTGCTTAAAGGACCGGTCGTTTTATTTTTGTATTTCTATGCCCTCTTGAGGGAAACAAATTTTTATGTCTCCTTCATGATAAGAAATCAGTGGACGAATCTGGATAACACCCAGTTAGGTTTTGGTTTTGTTTTTACACCAGTACCCTTTAATTTAATAAAGAAATCAACACATGAAGTAGTAAGAAACTAGTTAATGTAAGTAAAGCTCTTAGAATCACGACTGGCACACAGCACTGGGTATGGGTTCATTGTTACGTTATTATTATAGACTGTTGTCTCGATAGCGCTTCCAAACCTTCCAAGAGGTTTGCAGAACAGATTCACCTGATGATCTTTTAAAAAAGATTACATTTCCCACCCCAGATCGACTGAATCGGAATCTTCAGGGGTGGGTTCCAAGTACATAACAAAATGCAGCTCCAATTTTCTGGGGGAAAGATAAGTGAGACATCTCGAGAGCCACTCTGGGCTGGGGGGAGTTGTCACATCACTGATGAAATTAGGTGGATGATAGTTTAAGAAGACTGCAAAGGAGCCAGCTCTGGGAGCTGAGATGAAAAGTGAAGTATATATACCCAGCAAATAAATAAATAAGTGTGCGTGTATGTATGTGTATACACACACATATGATATGTATACCTGCAAGAAATAAAGTATATATACACAGCAAATAAGTAAGTATACACACACATACACACAGAGCTAGAAACCAAGGCATTGTACCTGGCCCTCCTTCTGTACAGAACATTCAGGCAATATGTTACCCTGTTTCTTTATGCTGTTTTGCTCTTTTCTTTAGATCAGATTTTACCTGGATAGAAGAATTACCAAAGAGGTTCATGTGGATGGATGTGAATTTATTTCGTTCTCCCAATGGCAGACGTTTGTGAAGTGTTGGCCAGAGTCAGCTACTTTAGACAAGATCCACACTCCTAAATGGGACTCATGCAGTCCTGAGATGGATTACATTTACATTAATCCTTGTTCGGACTCAGGTCTCATCTGCTAATAGGGTTCAGTTTTCATTCATCTACTGTAAAACCAAACAACCCTTATTTGCAGCTGAGGGAGAGGAAAGAGAAGAAATAAAAAAGCATTACATTTTATTTCCATGTAAGTGACTTGAAAAGCTGTAAATGGTTATTTTATTTGAGAATTAATAGCAACCCTTGGTTTAACTAAAACGTTGGTATTGAGAAGAATAATTTATAGAATAATAAAATTGTAGAATTCTACATTATATAATTATATAATAATTAATAGAAATCACAGCTGGGGGGGCCGAGGGGTGGGTGATGAAAAATGCAAAATTGCAGAATGACCAGATTCATACCCACTAATATTTTACCTTATCCAAATTTTAATGCTTGATTTTCAGGACTGTTCCTTTATAATTCATAAAACATTTATCTTCAGACTCTCTCTGTATTCGGTGTTGGAACAATGGAGAATAATCAGAGCTTTCCGTTGCGAAGGTAACAATAGTAGCCCTTACTCCATGCGGACTGGGTGCCAGGCACTGTCCTAAGCACTTTCCCATTTGCTAGCTAATGTAATCCTCATCAGGGCCATGGAGAAGGTTCTGTTGAGACGAAGAAAGTGAGAGCAGAGGAGGCTAGCTTGCTGGTTAAGTGGTGGAGCTCCCCTGTTCACTTCAGCACTTGGCTGTATTGCTTTGGGTTGCTCACCACAGGTGCCTGGCCCCGAGGACATTATGTTCCAGACGGGGCTGGCCAGGGCTGCAGAAGGTGTTTTAGACAGAAGCCAAAGGAAGCTTAGTACATGCCTCCTCTTCCTTCCACATGCCACCTCCATTCAAAACCAACAGTAACTCTCTCAAGGGACTATTAGGTGAGGTGAGGCTCCGAGAACTCAAATAAATTACTCAAGATCACACACATGGACGGTGACAGCCAGAATCCAATCCAAGTTAGATTCCGAAGCCAGTGGCTTACCTCCCTTCTTCTCTTAATATTACCTTTCGCTCTGTTTTGCCTCAGCAGTTGGAGGGGGGGCAGGTTGGGCAGGAAAGAAAACCGGGGATGAATAGGTACCTCTACTCACAATTACCTTGTATAGCGCGGGGTGACTCCTAAGTCTGTCTCCCAGGCAGAAACCTGGCTAAATGGCAAATAAAGCCCAGGGAGGAAGGCACCCTTTCCCCTTTTATGCCTGGAAGAAATAACACTCTTCTGCATTGGCACCAGAGAGCTGTGCCAACCAACTCTGGGTTTTTTTCTTCCCCTCGCTCCTCCCCCCCCCATCAAAAAGATATGAATGCTGAGATCATCCCAGAGAAATCTAGAATAAATACCATGAGAAAATGGTCCCTCTGGAAGGCATCTTGTTCTCCTGCTGTTTGTAATTGTGAAAAGCTCAGCAACTGGGCAGCTGGATGGGTATAAATATAGCCCAGAGCACTGACGCCCGCTGAATCCTGCTTTCTTAGAAGCACAATGGGAACCCACGGAAATCAGGGAAGGAGCAGTAAAGCCCAGTCAATCAATCAGCCTCCCTCCCACCCTCCCTCCCTCCCTCTCCATCCTAGACCTCAGTGTGGGTGTGAGGATAGAAGCAGCTTTAAGAGTTCACTTAAAATAGCTCTTGGAACTGGACACTGGCTAAGCTCAAAGTCAGGGAAGATGCTACCTGTAAATCCGGCCCCTGTCTGACCTGTAAGCCCAGGACTGTTTTGACCCTTCTGGTGGGGGAATCTCAGGAGCACATTCATTCTCAGCCCAGCTGCTTGGGCACAAGCAACTTTTTCTAGCATGAGCTCCAGGCGTTTGGTGCCTCACTGCTGCATTCTAACCAGACTCAGCTGCCTAAAGCCTGGGGATTAAAAATAGCCTCCCAGTGCGAGCTATGGAATTGAAGGAGAGATACTCGGAGAGCAGAGAGGTCAGCTCTACTCCGGGCACCTGATTCTCATACCTGTGGGTTTCATTGCCTCTAAGTGTTTAATCCCTTTAGGTCATTTTAATTTTGTGCTCTACCATCACCCATTTTGCGTGGCTATATAAGATAAAACAGTCCTCCTAGATTTGCGGACATCAGTATCATTAGGAGTCTGGATTTTGGCAGGAGAAAGCCATTATTTTGCTTGGTGGTTCCCAGAAACAAATTGCGTCTAGTTATCTTTCCATGCAGACATCAATGGTATTTGCTATTGATGCATACATTTATTGTTTTTTTTTTTTTCTTTCCCATTTGGCAGTAAATGCTTCAAAGAAAAGGATCATGTCTTCTACTTTCATTGTAACCATCCACAAAGCTTAATAAATGGTCTTACACAACTTACCGTGTTTTGTGACTACTGAACTGACCCAAACAACTTTTCTTTAATGTGCATAGTGCTCTTCTAGAAGAGAGCAGAAATACTGTATCATCTGCATAACATTCCAGTGTTTAAGGTTCCTTGTTTGCCGGTGGTCTGAGTAGTCAGTGTGTATGTGTGTTTTTAATTGTTCTGTTGGATATGAGCTGCATCTATGCTTTTTTTTTTTAATTTCTAAGATTGCTTCCTCCGAGTTGAACCTCAGAGTATAATATTTGTAAAAATAAGGCAGGAGCAGTTAAAGCAGAATATATTTAAAATGTAAATTTAAACATGGATGAATTGGAGAAGACACAAAGTCAAAGAGTAGGAGCTCCGTCCGCTCACTGGTGGCCCAAGCACCCCAACACAGGACCTTCCTCCCAAAACATCCTGCTTCCAATTGTCTGTCCTTGGAACTGGGGCCGTGTTAGCAAAGGAACCCCAGCTGTTCTGGCCTTGGTAGTGACTCCAAGGAAATCAGGCCACCACATGGAGACTTCATAGAGCCAAAGTGAACATCTTGAGTTAGAATCAGGAACCTTTGCAGGTTATACAGAGCATTAATGATCGCTAGCCTGAAAACCATTCACTTAGCATAGCGCCTGCCACCTAGTCCGGGCTCACTAAATGTGAGCTAACAGACAAAGAGGCTTCCACCCTTATCTATTAGCTCAACTTCAAAAAGCCTAGAAAAATAACGTGGTGAATTTGATCTGCATGGCCCATAGCAAGTGCATTCCCTCAACTGATGATGATCAAATGGCCTCGGCCACATTCTTCAGATTTTTCCCTTTGCCTCGGAATAAAGACTCCATTTCACACAGATAAAGTGCAGACACCTCAGCCTCCAGTCCAGGTACTGTCCTGTAAAGAAGGAAAGTCCATTGTGTATGAAACTCATGTGAAAAAGATGAGTTAGGATACATTCGAGATGAGAGGACAGATTGAGTTCTAGACTATTACGCACATACCAGAAAGGAAAAGAGAAAAGCACATTGCACTCGATCATCTTCTGGTCCTTGGCTAAGATTCGCATTCACCTGTTAGGTGCCATATTCATCTTTGCCCCATTGGGCACCAGCCCAGTGACATTTATCACTGCCTTTAGCCCTCCCAACACCCACAGGCTGGGTGGTGGTATCCACAGTCTACAGGTGAGGAAACTGAGACTCTGGAGTGAAGGGACTTGTCCAGGGGCATCAAGCAAGTAAATAGCAGAGGAAGGATTCGAGCCCAGACCTTCTCATTCCCAGCCCAGTGACGTAGGAATAAAACAGTGAAGACAGCTGTCCAACCCTCCCAGAGTGTTTTCGGGCATTAGAAGCACTGACCGTCTCAGAGGTGGCGCTAATTCTTCTCCATCACCTATCACAGAAACCAGCGCTCTCCTGTATTTTGTCCATGCTTCAAGGCTCTGAGGCTGTGCCCTGATGGGTCTCCTCTCTACAAACTTTCTTTTTCTCTTTCTTTTGTTTTAAGAAATGAAATAGTGCTGAAGGATAATTTCTTGCAATATCTCTTTATCTCTCAAGAAGAGAGGAATTTAGATGTCCTTTCTTTGGTGAAAGATGCTTTCTCTCCTGTAAGAACCTAGAAATAGTGTGTGGGTCCTCTGCTGTGATGTTCCTAACAAGTCCAAGTCATGCCATAAATAAAGCTCTATTTTGGAGAGGCCATTCATTCTTGCAGGCACAGGTATTTTTATTCATACGATGTGCTTAGCACTAGCCCAGCCACTGGGAACGGAGAAATGAGAGTATCTTCGCTTTAAGAAATGCACAGTTCCCAAACCTCAGCTGTGCCCACAGAGTGGGGGCAATGAGGGAAATTTCAGCAGCAGATAATGGAATGAAGGCCTGGACCACCAGTTTTTGGTGAGTGTGGTAGGGAGGCAAGGTGCTGGTTGCTGGAGGTGGGAGGTGTCGCACATGAACTCTGGAAATGGGAGCTTAAGGAGCAGAGAGCAGAAACCCAGCCACAGAAGCTGGAATTCAGTCATAGGACTTGTGTTATGGAGAAGGACTGGAAGATAGAGCTGGGTGGGAAACCCCGATAAGGGACCGTATAACAGCAAAGACTGTCTTCCGGGTGACCGAGCAAGGCCCACTAAAGCCAGCAGTCGTGGTGACTCATTACTGATTCCCTGAACAACTCGTCCCAAGCTTCCTCTTGATAAAGGAGAGGATTGGGCCTGGAGTCTGGGTGGAGCTGGACTTACAGAAAGGGGCTTAAGCAAATCCAGCTGGAAAGGTTATAGGGTCATAAGGGCAGCCAGCCAAGTACTCACTACTGCTAAAACCCATGTAAAATCAGTAGGACTAATGTTATGATGCTCATACAGATCTCTCATATAGGAGAGAGTGGACATTCCAAGTTGGCATAATTTACAAGAAAGAATTTCAGCTCTGTGGGTCTTAAAGACTACACTATGAGGTTGCTAGAATGTTTTGTGTGATCTGTTTATTTAGAGTAGAAACAGTCCCATCATTTTTACCACACAAAGGTTTCAGAAGATTTGCTTTTTAACAAATACCTATCAACTCTCTACTGTGATTCCAAAGACAAATAAGATAGTAAAATAGTTCTTGCCCTCAAGGAACTTGTCCTCTCTTGGGGAAGACCGATAACTAACCAGCATGTTAGAATATAGGGTGATTGGGGTTACACTTCATGTTATTGGCCCACAGAGGAGAAGCAGTTGACTTAGGAAAGGAGAAAGCGTTTAAGCTGGGTCGTGAGGGACTCTCTTTCTCAAATAAATAAAATCTTTAAAAAGGGAGGGCACCTGGTTTGCTCAGTTGGTTAACCATCTGCCTTCAGCTCAGGTCATGATCTCAGGGTCTGCTGATAGAGCCCCACGTCGGGCTCCCTGCTCAGCGGACGGTCTGCTTCTCCCTCTCCCTCTGCCCCTAACCCTGCTTGTGCTCTCTCTCTCTCTCTCAAATAAATAAATAAAATCTTAAAAAAAAATAGCTGGGTCGCAAAGGAAAGTAAAAGTAAAGAAGAGTCTGAAGAAGGCAAAGAGCTATGAAGATGCATGGTTGGTTCTAGAAACAACCAGCAGCTGGTGGCTGGAGTGAAGGGGAGTTGATAGGAAACAAAACTGGAAAGATAGGTCTCCAGGGCTAAGCTGAAGAATTCAATTTCACCCCCAAATCTGTGGGCAGCCATTGAAGGGTTTTAGGCAGGGAAAGGATGTATTCCTCTTTGTGGTTAGAAAGAATACTTTGGGAACTGTGTGAAGGGTAGATTATAAGATAGGAGTCAGAAAGGCCAGTAGGAAGGAAAATGCCTGAGTACTCGCATTTTTCTCCTGTCACCTATTGTAGCCTCCAAAAGTACAGACTCCACTCCAGAGAAGCCACACAAATGTGGAATATCGGCCTGCGAGCCACTCAGGAAAGGGTATGCTGGTGTCAGACATTGAAAGGACTGTGCAGTGAGGAAATAAGTTACAGTAGGGCACATGCCTAAGGAAACTGCAGGAAAATTTAGAATCTAAATCACATTGTGGCCATGATGCCGATAAGAACCAAAATTTCACTGAGTAAAACTGACAGAATGTTTTGAAGTTGCCCCCCCCCCCCAAAAAAAGCCCGCATAGCTTCACTTTTCAGTTGCAGTTAAAATCAAAATGTTACATAGCTGTATGTGTGAGTGGTATTTACATTCTCACACATTTCGGATCTCTCAAGTCCACTCTGGTAGTATTTGTTTTCCTTTGTGATGGGAGTTAATTCAGTCACACTTTTTCTTCTCCTGACAATAACTGCATTTTTTTTTTTCCTGAGGTAGCTTTCCCTCCAACCGTTTCTTGTTGTTCTTACCCAAGACCCAGTATCTGCCAAAACAAATGTATGTGAGTGATAAACGCTGTGAGGAATGTCTGTTGGACCACAGGAAATTTCCTGTTCAGGAAGAGATCTTGGGAACTTCCTGTGGAGCAGTGCATTGTGGGACTTTTGGCTGCAGGCCCTTGACCACAGCTGCAATTAACTAAAGGCATGGGGGGAGGGGAGAGGAAGAAGAGGAGACAGCTACCCACAGACATTTTTATCCATGTAGCCTGAGGAGAGAATGGGCTAATACAGGTTAAAATTTTCCAAGTGAACTAAATGTCTGATGCACAACAAGGTCACTGGCGCCCAGTCTCCTTTGTGGCCACCCATCCTTCACGGCAGCCCAGATGCTTCCTTAGTATTCCTAAAAACAAGCACTGTCGCCCTATCTGTGTGTGTCCTCCTGTGCCTCCATCCCTGGTAAGCTTGCGTGAAGTGTCCACCTCCTCTTGAGCCGCACCGACTGCCTGCAATGCCCTGATTCGCCTCAGGACCACTCATGGCTACTGGTGTCCAGGCCTTGGAGTTGGTGATTCTTTTCCATCCCCGCTGAAGTAAGGAAGAGAGAAGAAGAGAAACCATTGCTCTTTGGCTTACCTCTATTTGACTCAGAAAACATTAAAGAAGCATTACTAAATTATCACAAAAGACTGGGTTAATAAATCCAGTTCATAAGCACAATCAAAACCAGCAGGAGAGCCCTGCATTCTTGTTCTTCAGTGCCATTCGGGAATGAAGTCCTGATTAATGCCCCATAGCCAGACTTCTCCCTGGCTGCGTGGCAGAGCCGGATCCCAGTCCGCAGGGAAGTTTCTGGGGCACTGTGGTAGGCAGATAAGATGTCAGGACTCAGACCTTCAAGGCAGTTTCTAGCTGTGTAATCCCTAGCTGCAGAGAGGGCAAGTTATTTTATCTCTCTGCATTTCAGCTTCTTTGTCTAACCTGGGGAGTAAAAAAAAAGTCCCCTCTCTCGTGATTGGTGTGAAGATTAAATCAGATAACATATAGAAAAGTGCCTGACCCAAAGCAGACGCTGAGAGTTTTACATACATTTTCCTTTGAGTCTGTCATCATTACAAACTGGAAATTACTTAGGTGTGGCTCTGGCTAGAGTCAGAGAGGAAAGGCTTTGAGGGGCCTTTCACCCTCCACTTCTGTGATTTGTATTTAAGGAAGTTTTTTCTAGAGCTTTTACTTTGCATCCAAGTGCACGTTACTTCCTTCCAGCCTCTGCTCACCGCTTTACAGAGTCCTCTCTGAAGAGCAGGGCTTATGTTTGAGTTTCAGAATCAGTCACAGCTTGTGCCTGATTAGGGATTAGTCCTTGGGGATCTCCAGCAGGGGTGACCCACGCCATTCTCTGGGTCATGAGGATGTCACCCTCTCTGCACTGCCTGTGTCGCTGTCCATCCCTCTCGCTCTGCCCTAACACGCGCAGCCCCCATCATACGCAGGACTGATTGCTAAACATGCATTTATTACTGTGTCATACTTATTTGTGTGTCTGCGTCACCCACTAGAAGGTGACTCCTTGAGGATAGTGGCCTTGTCTGCCGCATGGTATCTGCTTAACAGAGGCTTGGGAAATTGAATCCACTTGATTTTAGGGGAAGAGTCCCGGGAAGCCTTTAACGTGGGACTTAAAAGACATTCATGATATTATGTTGTAAAATACCATATACCAGCCAGCTTGAATGTTCTGTTATTAAAAATATGTGTCTGTGTGCGCTACCGACTGTATGTATGTGGTGTGGTCCCCTGTCGCTTGGCCTACATGCTCCATGGTCACATTTTTTTTTTTTTTAAAGATTTTATTTATTTTTTGACAGAGAGAGACACAGTGAAAGAGGGAACACAAGCAGGGGGAGTGGGAGAGGGAGAAGCAGGCTTCCCGCTGAGCAGGGAGCCCGATGTGGGGCTCGATCCCAGGACCCTGGGATCATGACCTGAGCCGAAGGCAGACGCTTAACCGTCTGAGCCACCCAGGCGCCCCCGTGGTCACATTTTTTAGTTTCCATTTTCACGGCTCCCATTTCTTCAGAAATGGTGGGGGGTTTTCTTGTTTATTTTTTGGTTTGCCTCTTTTCTATTCTGGAAGCTTGAAATACAGGCCTGTTTTCACAATAGGCCTGGAATCAAAAGGCATTGGTATTGACCTTTGATAGCGTGAGCCCCCAGAATCATCTTGAAAATGGGGTTCAGATTTTAAAATGTTTTTCAAGAGTAGGTGATCCTGTGCTTACCAGAAAGAATTAAAAAGCAAGAGTATTTTGTGGCAGACATTGTCCAAGTGTATAGTCTACCCTCCAAAGCAGTACAATTACGTCATGGTTTTATAGATAAAAGCAAAAATGTGGGTGAAATTAAAGTGAGCTGTATTCATTGTAAAGTTGTCCTCACTCATCCCATTCGATTTTGTTTTACGTTATTCTGAGGAGACTCCCCACATTAGAATGGCAAATATGTGAGCAGAGAAACATAAGTTAACTAGAAGAGAACAAAATAGACCTCTTAACTGACCTTTCTTTTTAAAACTCTGACCTTGGTCTTTCGAAGAAAAAGGCAAAAAAAAAAATGTTTTTTTAAGATACCTGATTTAGTTCAAGAGGCAACTCTATGGTTATGGCTTAATTAAGCCAGTTTCCTACATTTTGAAGATGTTTCTAGGGTTGGAAAAATAAAAGCTTGTTTAATGAATCTTGATATAGCCAAAAAATTCAGGTAATCAGAATGCTCCATTTCCACAGCTGGTGCTCTCTTTAATTCAGATTGTGTTGACAAAGACTGGGAAATTGAATGGTCCTCCCAGGGAGAGACCTCACTGTTCTGTAGATAATCTACTACCAACCAGGCATTTGCTAGAGTGAAAATATTGCTATGGTTAAACTAGTTAGTACTACCTTCTATTTGTATGAAATCTCACAGTTTACCAGTGTTCATGCCTATGTTAATCTGTCTTGTTTAATCATCGCAGTGCCACATGTTGTACAGAGGGGGAAGTCAGTTCAGAGAGGCTAGGGGTGGAGGTCGACCAGCAGAACCTGCACTCACATTAGGTCTTCTCTCTCCAAGTTCAGTCTGGCCTGGGGTGAAGCTGCTTGCCAAGAGGTGAACCCCAACATGTGCCAGTTAGTAAGCAGTTTTCTGACAAATCCAAGGCCAAGGGAAGTGAAATAACTTCTTTGTTCCCCTCCATCTCTTCTCATGCTGTCCACCCCTCAACCCCCTGCCGCCTTCCACCCCTATTCACACCCACCCTTTCTGCCCACACCACCTCAGCCGCCTGTGCAGTTTCTGTGGGGAGCTAAGGAACTCTTTGTTTGTGCAGTCAGGGCTTCCTCACAGGAAATTTCCTGTGATGGAAACTCTGGGGAAACTTCCTGTTGGTTAGGACACTGCAGGGGGCTGATAACATGAACCACTTAAACCTCCAAACCTCAGCTGCTGAGAAGGATGGGATGGTCCTTCCCTACTTTCTCAGAGTCTAGGAGGGTAAGAAACTCCAAGCGTCCAGAAGCCTCAAGAGTCTCGCTTGGGCAGCATTTTCCAGAAGGTAAAAGCTACATCTGTGACCAGCAAGTTCTTCTAGAAGATCAGCCCTCATGGTTCAGTGGACTGCTTAGGTTTCTAATGAGACTGGTACCTGCAGGGACATTCTGTCTGGAACCATAAAGAGGAGTCTGGAAGGTGTCTCAAGGTTCTGGATTTGATTCTTATTCTATATCACTTTAAAACATAGTTGTGTTACTCTTCAGTGTTACATGTTTATGAGTACTACAAACGTCTGTTTTCAGCTATCACTTAGGGACTGAGAACTTTAATTAATCCTTGTCACTGGCAGACACAGTTGCCTATGTTACGTAATGTGGTTTGCTTAACACCAAGGATAAATCGTCTGGAGTGTATACCACAGGACGACCAATCTTGAGCCATGGCACAAAATTATCCAGTAAGCTTTATGTTCATTTGACCTACTCTGGACCTCTAGTGGATTGTTTTGTTGTTTGCTAGCATTGAAGCAAAGGTAATTATTCCTCAGTCATCTCTTGGGGTTAACTTAGCTTTGAGTATCTCCAATGTTGGGAATTCTGTAGGTTCCCTTTGCATCTCTCATAGCCCAAACTCAAGTTTGGTCTTCTAATTAGCCTGACTTCTCCCTGGTGACCTGTAGACCCATTATTACTCATCCTGGCCTTGTACAATGAAAATAACTGACCCCTCTCTTCTTTTTGTTTTCGTATCAGTGGACATTTACTTGAAAGATGCCTCTTAATCATTGGATTTGCCCCAACTCAAGTCCATGTCTTCTCCAAGTTTCCTAATAGGTGTTGTTTTCCTGGTTTAGCTGCTAATGTGGCCTTCATCTCTAAAGTACACTAGATTCAGTGGAAGTTTCTCCCAGTCTCACCTTCCCAAACTTCTGCCACAAGCTGGTGTTCTTTCTTGCTTTCTTTGTAGGAAATGATCATTCCAGTCTCAGAGTAAACCAGTGAACTGAGCGTACTTTCAGGTGGGGTATTATGGTTCTATTCTTGGTCCACATTGCAAATTAGGGAAGCATGAAAGAAATTACAGTTAGCCAGAAAGAAGTTTGTTGGCTGATAAGAAGCCTGCCTCCTAGACTCCTAGAAGACACAGACCGTTGTTCATCTTCGTATCCACAATATTTTGTAATTTTTTGGCATGTAGTCTCAATACATGTTTGTTGAATGAATGACTCCTACAAGTCAAAAGGGAGCAGGTTTTTAAATTTATTTTGTTT
Organism: Leptonychotes weddellii; assembly: GCF_054177405.1. NCBI lineage: Eukaryota > Metazoa > Chordata > Mammalia > Carnivora > Phocidae > Leptonychotes > Leptonychotes weddellii. The sequence goes on from NC_138373.1 coordinate 75,532,338, forward strand.
CTAGAATGTGTAAAAGTTGCAAATTTTTGCGGTTTATTTGTAAGGATAAGCCATCCTCATGAATTGGGTATTGATCTTCAAAATGATGAATTACCAATAATGAATGATGCTGCCTGTAATATACGTACAAAAGCTAAGGAAGATATCTTTGTAAAAATGCCTTGGAAGAAGCTTTAAATATGGAAATGCAAACTAGTGATTCAGTTTGGGACACTCAGAAGAAGAATAGGGGCTCTTTAGGTGTTTTGCAATATGACTTACTTTTGATGTTATATTATAGAACGGGACTAACTGGAATGTGTTATAAACAGAGAGAGACTGTCGTAAACACTAATTAGCACCATTTTTAATCCGTTCTTACTTTAGAATAGATCACAGTGATGTTGTAATACCTACAGACTGAACCAAGATGATATTACCAGTAGTACCAGTAGAACATCATGATCCTCATCAAAATTGTATTAAATTACTGCAGGACTCTCTGCTAGGTATCCTTATCTTTTTTGGAAGTCTGGTTAGTGTACTAGAAGGACCAGGGGCTTTGGAATCTTATAACTAGTATCTAGTTCTACTTTTGCTATTCTATTCATTCTTCCAGCAGATAATTCATTGCATGACTACTATATGTACTGTGAGGTGCTAAGTATCTGTCATTGACCAAGGTGGATATGCCCCACCTTCATGTTGCTTACGACGTACTAGGGGAGATTGAGGCTTACCAGGAATTAACAGCAGCATTCAGTCCATTTCCCACACAACAAGGACAGTAGTCTGCCGTGAAACAGAAATCATTGTGTCATTTCACTGCTGTAAAACCTTCAGTGGCTTCCAGTCACATTTAGAAATATTCTGAGTTCTCAGTATGAACCACCAGGTCCTGTATGATCCAGACTCTGGAAACCTCTCTAACCTCATTCTGTATTACTTTTTGTTCTGTTCATTCCTCTTTAGCCACACTGGTCATCTTGATATTCTTAGAACTCTCTAACTTTGCTTCTGCCTCAGTCCTCTGCACTTGCTATCTTTCTGCCTATTAAGACTGCGCCCCCCCCCACCCCACCCAGATATTCCCATAGCACAGTTTCTCACCTTATGCTGGTCTCTGCTCAAATATCACCTCCCTAGAGAAGCTTCCCTGATAGCTCTTTCCAAAATGGCACCCGCCCTCATTCCCCTTCCCCTTTACCTTGCACTGTTTTCCTTCATAGCACTTCTCACCACTCGACTTGTGATTTTTAAAAAATTGAACGGCCGCTCTTAGGTGTTTATTCAAAAAGGCAGTTGGCAGTCCTGTGTGCACAGGTGGGGCTTTGATGCCTGGTGAGTCTGACTGTGGTGGTCCAGCTAGGTAATTTGGCTATCTCATGGGAGACTCCAAAAGTCTTTTGGGAAAGTGAGTTTGCCCCAGAAGAAATTCTGTGTTCTCCTGCTTATAAGGAGCCAAGCTGGGAAGGGACTTGAGCTTTTATCATTCATTACGCAGATTTCCACCGAATTCCCCTGTGTTCTCCTACTCCCTGATCTCTGCGGGGCCTGGTGCTCTCTTAACTCAACCTGATTCAGGCAAGCCAGTGTTCTGTCATCTACCAGGAGTTGCAGCAGCTGAGCTGGGTCATGCCACAGATCCTTTCATTGGTAGCCTCTCCTGCTCTCCTCCTGCCTTCCGAGGAGCTTGGAGCCTCTTGTTTCCGAGGTTTTTTGAGATTCTGTCAGGAAAACCGGCTTGTTTGTTTTTGGGTGTCTTCCCCTGCAGGCAGGTAGGGTTCAGCTGTCCGATTCTACCAAATCAGATACGAACTGCCCATCTGCTTCCCATCCTTGAACATTTCATGTACCTCTCTCAGCTGCCATTGTTTCTTCTCCCATTCTCCCTCCTTATGGGTTTGTACCTTTTTCATTCCTCTGCTGCGGTTTGGTGGCACCTGGGACAGGAGCCGGGTTAGACACAGACATGACTCATTTATATAGTTACACTCGAGGGTGAGTGCATTGATGCAGCTCTGCAGGCTGTTTTGAAAGCATAAAGCACAGGAACTTGGTCTAGGCTATGGTATACATTTAAGAGGAGACTTAAAAGCTTAGTAGGAGTTAAGTGGGGAAAGAAGAGGTAGGATTGTCTCTGGGACGGGGAAAACAGGTGAAAGCCCTGAGACTAGAGGATTTGGTCTTCAAAGAATGGAAAGGTCAGCCAACTGACATTTGGTGGATTTGCTGTGGAAAACCAGAGTGGCACATTACAGAACTGCAAGGGCTAAAGATGGCGAGGTAGAGGGAGGCACCATCATGTTAGGGATTTGGGCCTTTATCCTAAGAGCAGTGAGCAGCCAGGACTGTTACCCATGCCACCTTGGACCTCCCGGCATCTTGGTTCTTCTTTTGTAAACCAGGCACATCATCTTGACCTCATCGAGCGGTAAGCATTAAATGGCACCACAAATTAAAATCGTCATACTTGTTCGCTGAATTTGATCTTTCAGGACATGACAAATCATGGTAGCCCCTCAGTAGAACAGCGTAATCAAAACGTCAAGTTAAGCAATAATCTTTGAAATCAAGTAAGTGAAAGATATAAAGTAAGGACCAATCGAGTGGTGTTGTTCTGGGTCCCAAAAGTCCAGTAACAGAGGAGTTTCAATATCTACACTCCAGACTAAGGTAGACTTGCAAGATGGTCAAAGGTTAAAAGGTAAGAACTTGGTAGTATTCCAGCTGTGCTGAAAACCTAATACTGCATGAAGATTGATGAAGAAACTTATCCATTAGCCATAGGTAGTTGGAGACTATGGAGGAAGCAGGCAGCAGAAAAAGGTGGTGGATAGCCCGACACACCTTTGTCCCATGCCACGTAAGTTGATAATGAAGCAGTTATCTCAGGTTTTCATGTAAAAAAGGTTCTCATGCTTGGCAATATGCTAAACGCTATAGAAAACAGACAATAAAACATGAAAGAGGAGGCTTCTGTCCTCAAGGAACTTTTAAGCTTTAATACATTTTCACATGAGTTGTAATACATTTGTTATTTTAAAGAATTGGCCAGAGAGTTACACCTTCAATGCAGGGATGAATTAACAAGTCTCAGGACTCTAACTTAACACACATACATGGTGTTCATCCTGCTTGTAGCCAGCCAGCACCAGAGAAGCTGAGGAGCTCAACCCTGTGAGCTCACCCTTTGAGCCTGAGAATCAGCCTTAACTCGTGACCTGACGTTGCTGAACACACTGAACATTTCTTAAAGGAAAGCACTAGTGTATAAAAATCACTTGATGGTACCCCACCAGTCAAGTCAGTGAGCAGAATTGTCCCATTGGCAAATGGTCTTAAGTTTCTAGAATTCATTCTGGGTTTTAATGAGGCAGACAGATTCTGAAGCCCACTAATTTGGGATTGCCAGGTTAGTTTAGGCTCTGATGTTATCCACAAATAGGCAGTGTGGTTCACACGTGACTGACGTAGTTGATGTCATTGTATTGCCTTTTACAGCTCAGTAGAAATAACTTGCAGTTAGACATTGTAGTAGAAGCAGGCATCTACTTAGCTTAGATCTGAAAGGATTTCAAAGAAAATAAATACACACTAGAGAGTAGGTGGATTTTGATAGCTTATTTCAAACATCACTTTTTAGTAAGCACATGCAGAAATGTGTTGTAGTGGAGAAAATGGGTAGAGTGAAGGAAAGTAGAGACAGATTTGCATGGGCTTTCAATGAACATGTGCATAGTTGGGCTTCTGGTTAGGAAACAGTGGCTCAGGGTGGGGCCTCTACGTTTGCAGGGCTCCTTGGGCAGGAGCAGGAGAAGCTCCAGGCTAGGAGCTTGACAACTATACCTTCAAACCTCAGAAATGAAAAACCTTTCAAATAAAAGGTCCTGTTGGAAGGTGGATGAGAAGGAAAAGGATAGTCACATAATAAAATAATATGTAAAGACTAACCAAATAACCCACATTGGGTTTTACTCACCGTCAGGCAGGAACATATCGTATTTCAGAAAGGGGTATCTTTACGTAAGTGTACCTATGTAAACTAACTGCCTTCCCAATGAAACAGGATGCACCTGTCTAGAGGGATCTTTGTTACTAGAGCAATGGATGTTTTATTGGACTGACAGATTTTACTTCCTTTTTAGAAAAAATAATGGGAGGTGGTATCAAGTCACCTTTTCTCTTGCCCCAGGAAGTTTTGCACAAATAGGAATTACTTCTTGAACTTGAGAAGCCAGTTATTTGACCTACATTTTTTGGTACCTTAGCACATTCTTCTAAAGTAATAAGAGCATATATTTTTCCCTTTCGTACCCTGCAGCCAATTATCCCAGTTACTCCCCATATCCTGTCATTTTAAAATAGATCATCTCACTATCAATGAGTTCCCCAATTATCATCAGTGATATACCCACCCATAAATTCGAGAGGATCAAGAAAGAGAAACATAAAATTCGCTTGAAAAAGAATACCTATAAGGCATTCCTGGAATTTTCAGTATAAATCACTTTTTGGCAGCAAACTTAATTGTTCTCAAACATTTGATAACGAGGATGGTGTACATAGTGTGGTCCAAAATCTCATCTATGTGACAGGTGCAAGGGGAACGGAATTGGGCCCCACAAACCACTGTTGCCATATGAGTAGCTGCAACTTTAACACGAATTTTATATTTTTCTCCACAGTTGCCATCATACACCCTCCACCCCCATTTCCCCCATAGGATACCATGAGAAGAAAAAAGGACCTGACAAAGTACTAGAAAGCTACACTGAAGAAGATAATAGCAGGCAGTAAGGTACTAAGAGAAAATCATAGAAGAGAGTAGGTGTGATGTTGTGATTTATAATAAGAAATATATATTTGGTCTTTGTCCCCATTTCTGGCATAGAACTGAAACCCTTGGAATTTCGTAAATGATGAGAGTGATGAAGGTTTCTTTTGTTCAGTGAATGAGGTGACTTCGGGAAGCACAGAAGGATGGGAGCTGGTTGCCAGTGGAGCCAGCCATGTGATTAGAGGATTGGAACTTTTAGTTCTTCCCCCGACCCTGGTGAGATCAATCGCCAGTGGCCAATGATTTAATCAACCATGCCTGTGTAATAAAGCCTCCATAAAAACCTAGAAGAAGAGGGTTCAGAGAGCTTCCGGGTTGGTGAACACAGGAGGTGCTGGGAGAGGGGTGCTCCTGGAGAGGCCATGGGAGCTCCGCACCCCTTCCCCATACTGTGTCCTGTGCATCTCTTCCAACTGGCTGTTCCTGAGTTATGTCCTTTTATAATAAACCAGTGATCTAGTAAGTAAAATGTTTTCTGGAGTTCTGTGACCCACTCTAGCAAATTGGTCAAACCAAGGAAGGAGGGCGTTGTGGAACCTATGATTTGTAGCCAGTTAGTCAGAAGCACAGGTAACAACGTAAGCTGGTGACTCGCATCTGGAAGTGAGGTTAGGGGACAGTCTTGTAGGGACTGAGCCCTCAACCTGTGGAGGCTGGTGCTATCTTTGGATAAACAGTGCCAGGATTGAGTTGAATTCTCAGTCACCCTGCTGGTGTCTGGAGAATTGCTTCGTGTTGTGTAAGAAGCACCTCCCCCACCCCACCCCACCAACGCACAGGTTGGAGTTGGGTCAGGGAACCCAAAAGAGCAGGGTACCCACAAAAAATTAAGGAGTGCTTGGAAGAGGAAGGATGAGTAGAGAAATGTGTCTTCTGGGAATCATTGATAGTGTGATCTATTTTAAAATGACAGGAAGTGGGTGAATGAGAGGCTGTAGGTAAAGGGATAACAGAATGTGTAACGGGTCAGCAAGGAGGAAGGAGAGATTATGAAGGAAGAAAACAGTACAGTAAAATGAGAAGGAAAGACACCAAATGAACAGAAAAGATATTGAAGAGATGTGAAGGAAAAAGGAGAAAAGAAGATGTAAGAGGGGAGGAATGAAAATAAGTAAAATAGGAATTAACTTGTCTCAAGTGGAAAACCCTTACCCATAAACCCATGAAGAAAACACTGCTTTACTTCAGAAAGCGCACAGCAGACCAGTAATACAAGGTGTTGTTGAAGACCTAGAAAGAGGGTACTTAGGAATGAAGGCTACATGGGTAAAGGAGCCACATCTTTATCAGGACTGTACAGCTCAGAACCAAGCATCTGTGTGCCACAATCCACAGTTTCTGAATGTCACAGAGGGAAAGTGTAAGTATGAATTAGTATGAGACAAGCCACACTAAAACAAAGATACCTGTTTTGTCTTGAGATTCTAGTTGGCAGGATCCAACCTAAAACATACATGACTGTCACCATTAGAAAGATCCACACATCGGATGCTCCTTTCTCTTTCTGATTAGGATTCACCTGGAAAGCTGGAAATCCATCTTTAATAATGACCTACACCTTCTAGAAGATTAAAATCTATTATTTTCTCTTTCCTTTGATGCTGCTTTCATAGATGGGTAGTGGGACTTCTGCAGTTAGATGGACTTTCCAGGTCATCTAGTCTACCCCCGCCGGGTGTGGACATTCTCCCTGGGCATCGCTGAGTGACAGCCATACCCCTCTGCCCCAGACACTTCTGTGGATGTGACCTCACTGTCTCTCAGGCCATCTTGCCACCTTTCAACAACACCAATTGTCAGAAAGTTCTTTAAACTCTTAGATGCATGACATTTATTAAAACATCCATTGCTGTGAGACAACAAATAATTGCTACCCTATATTTTTTTCTTCTCCAGTTCTGATCATTGCCCAGGCATTGTTTATAAGAGGAGCTCAACCTCAGCCAGTCTTTCTGCTTTTCCTTCATGCTCCTGCTGTATCTAGATTACGGGACTCATTTAGAATCTAACTAAAAATGAGAAATCCTCTGTTTCAACAAATATGAAGTGTGCCATCAGTAGGAAAAGGAAAGGTGGTTTAGCAGAGACTGATGATCATTCCAAGAAGCAGTGTCTTTTGGAACATTCCATGGTGACCTCACCACTGGAGTTCTCTGCTTATCTGTCTGGCTTCAGAGTTTTCAGAAAAGACTTGCTGCCTTCAGAATACATCCAGGCCTTCCTTTGGTGCTTGGATTTCTACCCTTAGCAGCTTATTCCTTCATGGATTTTTGTTAAAAAAAAAAAAATGCCCATGGTCCAGGGAGATGGCTCATTAAGCTCTGAGTGTCATTGCACTTAAGCATTAGTCATTTTTGTATCTCTTCCTAGAAATGTGATTTAATGGCACCGCAGTGGTGGTGGGGGTATCGAGAGGAAACAGGGATGTGTAGATCACTAGGCACAGATTTCTGGGTGGAAAAAAAAAAAAAGAAGGGCAACATTTCAGAGTGCTTGCTGAAGACCCGGCACTTTCACATGTATAATTTTCACAGTCCCTGTGAGTTGAGATCTGCCTTTTACAGATGAGGAAGTGAAGAAAGGAGACGAAGTGTCCCACCCAGGTCATATGCTAGTCAGGGACAGGACTGGGATTTACACCAGAGCTGCCTCTGCTCTCTTACTGTTCCGTGACACTTGTGCCATCATCAAAGGGAAGCACACAAAGAGCTGGAGTGCTGAGATGAAATTTGCCTACTTGAGAATTTTGCACAAGGCTAACCCTGTCTAAAAGCATTGCTTTGAAATCATATGCATGTGGCAGCAAAAATATCCTATTGCCAACGAATTTTTAGCCCTGGCGTTACTCGACCTAAAATTAAAAAAAAAACCTATAAAGTAAAATATTTTGTAATGAGGTATTGGTTTATAAGGAAGCTTTCTCCGCTTGTTCAGAATACTTTTTATTATTTCCTTATTCACGTTCATAGATTTTCCCCTTTTTGGAGAAGTGGGCTGTGTGAATCTGGCACTAGTCTTGTGTTACCACCAGAAAGCTGGTGAAGATCAGCTCTGAGGTCCCTTCCACCTCTAATTCCTTGCAGTATTTTGGCCTCATGCTGTTATACTAGATCACAGGTCCCCTCAGGGAATGACAGTGGGTATAATTCTCAGCTATCCCCCAACTCTGGTCACAGCAGCCAATGCAGCAAAGCTCCTGGAACCCCCTCCTCTCATTGTTAACTCACTCACTCAAATACATGTAATCATTGTCTGAGATTATTTCCTGTCTGTCATTCTGGCGCTTTCGGGAGAGCTTTGGGGGTATACAGTCTTCGGGTGAATTTCCCCATCATCAGGAGAGGATCTTCTGGGAGGCAGGTCTCTTCCCCCCCACTCAGTATTCTCTCACAGCAACTGCAAAACCACACTTTCTCTATTAAGTACACATTCCTGGGACTATAACAAAAGGCTTCTGTGAGCTTAAAAGCAGCAGGGGAGGGTACAACGTGAAGGACTGAAGATTTAAAGGGTTTCATTTCTTCCTTGCTGGAGACTGTACTGTGTTTGAATGCAGTTTGGAATCTGCTTCTCTCCCACAAGGGAAAGAGAAATCTGCCCTAAAGCTGCACGGGGACCCCGACCGGTCCTTATCCTCATAGCTTAGTGATTTCCTGCCATCCGAGCAAGCAAGCAAGCAAGCACTGGGGCTCCCTGACATTCAGGGGGCCCCAGGAAGCCCGGCTGGGAGCCCATGGGGACTGGGCTCTGAAACCACACAGTCAGTTCACTGCTGTGAACGTCTTCCCTTTGCCAAGTGGCCACTCAGCCAGGCAGCGCTCTCTCACCGGAGCCCACAGCCACAGCCAACCTGCCCTACCAGGGTGGTGGGATTCATTGTTTTCTTTTCTTTTTTTTTTTTTTTTAAAGATTTTATTTATTTATTTGAGACAGAGAGAATGAGAGAGACAGAGAGCACATGAGAGGGGGGAGGGTCAGAGAGAGAAGCAGGCTCCCTGCCGAGCAGGGAGCCCGATGCGGGACTCAATCCCGGGACTCCAGGATCATGACCTGAGCCGAAGGCAGTCGCTTAACCAACTGAGCCACCCAGGCGCCCGGATTCATTGTTTTCAATGTGGTGCATGAAATCAGAATTTTTCATCCTTCCCAATTGAGGAGAATTGAGTTCTACAAAGAAAGTTACAAGCACTGAAAAGAAGGTCCCCTTCCCTCCCTTCATCTTTGAGCCCACCCCTGAGGACACCCAGTCCTGCTCTCCTGCTTTTGAGGGAAACCTGCTTCCCTGCTGGATAGTGCCAGGCACTGTGAACGGTGGGCTTGGCTTCGCTGCCAAAGCTCTTGCTTTCTCCATAGCAGTTAATGTGGCCATGACTCAGAATTATGGGACCCCAGATGCTAAGGAAGTGAACTAACTTCTTTTCAGCTCACGGTGGACTCATAGTCAACAGAAAAGGTTTCATGTTCTAATGAAACAGCACAGAAACTCTGTCCTTGGTGGCTAAGTGGTATGTGGTATGACTGTGACTCCCTCCCTTCTCCCTCCCTCTCTCCTTCATTGCTCCCTCCTTTTTTCTTTCTTCAAGTCAGAGCTGAGAACTATGAATTCCAGCCCAAATTCCTTTAAACAAAGGTCCTACTGAACATGACCTTGAAAAGATTTCATCTTGTAATATGCCTATCCAGAATTGCATGTTGTTCCTTGGATTTAGGAAAGGCTGGAGAAGTCTGCCACTCCATTTAAGGAGAGGCTGTATGGTTAGTGGATAGGGCCTCAGGCACATGATTGCAACAACAACAATAATGCAAAGAAATACACCTGCGAAATAAAAAACTTAACAATGAAGAACAACTAACGAGTCTATAGCACCTGTTAAAAAATTCATCTGAGTAAATTTAAAGATTAAATTGGCTTTATTCAGTGATTCATGAGTTGGACAGCATCCCATCTAACGGATAAAAAGGAGCTCCAAGGAGCTGTACCAAATGGAAGGCTTTTATAGCCAGAAGGGGGCAGAAAAAGGAAGTTTCTAACAGAGTGGGCTGTTTCAGCAAGGTTACCTTCCTTTGGGGGAAGGCTGGGGAATCTATCAAGCAGATGACCTCACTGGTGCTAACCAGGTAGTTCCAGATGGACTGGTTAAAAGTCACAGTCCTGGGAGAGACAGAAACTGCGTTTAAGTCCTGGTTTGCTGTCAAGGGGACACATGACTCCATTGGGGCCCTGTTGTTCCTTTTTTAAAAAAATGTTTTCCCCCTTTTGATCAGACTCTCAGCCTAAGAGATGTGATCAAAATTTAGGGCATTAGAGCCCCTCTAGCTACCTCTCTGTAGTTCTTGAAGCTTTTACTGATCCCCTGTGTGATCTTCACAGTCAGGATGCTTTTTGTTGAATCTCTGTGATATCCACAGGTCACAGGTTCAGGTTCAGGTTCTTCTAGTCGGTCATTCTCTTCGTTGCTTTGACATTCCAGTCAGAAATCATTTGCTTGGTGGGTTAGTGGCTGCAAACATGCATTTAAAGCTTTTGAGAGAATACAGACCACAGTGATTATTATAAGCTGGATACTTCGTGGTGTTTGGAGCACACTTCCGAGCCATGGTCACTGAGATCCAAACTGATCAAAATCAAGTGGGTCAAAGAAAGACCTTGTTGAAGGAGTTACCTCTTAGAGCCATGTGGCTTGCTCAGTGGTCTTATGTCACTGAGTTTCAACTTCCCCGGAAGTATTAATTTAGGTATAGGAGGTGGCATTGGCCACAGCACAGACACCTCCTTGCTCCACTAAAAAATAATCAAGGGCTATCTTATTATCAAGAACAACTTCGGCCAGAGAGTCTAAGGATCTGGGAGGGCAGGGGCAGCTACTGTCTTAGCAGTGGACTCTGAAATATCTTCAAGAGTTAAGCAAAGGTTCCTGGTCATCTTCTCATTTACATTTACTCCTAGCCAGGGAAGTAGGGACCTGCCAAAGGAAGCCAGACTCTGAATCTTGAAAGCCTCCTAAAGGTCCTTTCTAACTCGACGATGTAAATTCAGGGGAGTTGACCAATGAGATATCTTAGTTCATGTGTGAACAGTTAGATAACCCCAAGACGCATTGCCCACTTATGCACCATCTAGGTATTTGTAGGCTCAAGCGGAAGGATAACCACCACAGACGGGGTCAAACCCTATTGGGGCCCAAACTGTTCCCGTTAAGGTGGTACTGTTTATGGATTCACTTATAGAGATTGTTGCATTTACCCATTCAAGCCAGGGGTCAGTTAGGTTTTCCGTACATTCGGGAAATAAATCTCCTAGCCTGAAATAAAGAGTTATTCTCAGTGTCTTACAAAGATGGATGCTGCTGATGAGATCTTTTCATGATTGGGGGCAGGTCTGATTTAGAAAATCATGAGAAAGTGGGGGTACAAATATGAGATTTATTTAGATATTTGTGTCTAATTGGGTAACTACAGTTTAACTGGAGAGAGGTAAAAGGCACTGGATTTCTGGCCTTAAGAGCTAAATTCGGTAAGAGACTCTTAAGGGTGGGGGGGTCGGTTATAGCTGGTGGTGACATTGGGAATACAAGTTCACAGGGAAGACTGGGGGTCTCTAGTATTACAGATAGATTGGAATCTTTGATGACAAATCCAGAAGTCTGAAAAGTTACTCCCCTTATCTATGTACTGGGAAATACAGATGATGGCCTTATCTTTCTAAGCCAATGCCAGAATAAAGGAAAGAAGAGAAGAAGGAGTTTCATGTTTAGTTAAAATATGAAGTCTTGATCGGTGTCAGGTGGAAGCAGTCTCCCTTGATGTGAGCTACTTCGGAGGGCTCTAGTGTCTGTGCAGGACCAGATGTCAGGTGGACCCTTCATTAGCTGTGACATGTGGACCCTAGACTCAGTGCCTTCTTGTATCTTGGCAGTGTCAGTGGTCAGGAGTACTTGGTAAGGTTCCTTCTAATGGGGTTCAACAATTCTCTTCCGCCGATGATGTTTCCAGAATATCTAGTTGCCAGGCTCCATCTAGACTGTGACCATCAGGATCCTTTGAATTGGGATCCAGGAAAGCTTTAACCTATTGATGATAAGCTTTAGCATGAGACATTCAAGACACAGTAACTAGTTATACTAGCATGACACAAAAAGGGACAACAAGCAGAAGGTTGTATACCAATAAACACTGGGATACCCATGACTGTTTCATGTGGAGTCCAGTGGTTTTAGCAAATTTGTAGATTTTAAGTTTGAGGACCACATTAACTCTCTCGACCTTGTCTGATAATTGAGGGTGATAGGGACAGTGATAATTCCAAGAAGTTTGTAAGGTTTTCATGATTGATTTCACCCAGTGAAGCGGGGGCCTGGTTCACTGGAGACTGTGGAAGGTATACCCCAAGTGGGAAACACATTTTCTAACAATTTCTTTGCCACTCTGAGGGCATCACCCTCACAGCAGGGGAAGGCTCAGCCCACCTGGAAAACACACATACAATAACAAGGACATATTGATAACCCATAGTAAGTGGTAGTTGAATCCAGTCCCGCTGCAGATACTCAAAGGGTCCAGAGGGAGGAGGTTTGGAACCTGGAAACAAAAATAGTTTTCCCAGGATTTTGGACCTGACAGGTCGGGTACTGGTGGTAAGCTGTTTTCACATTTTTAGAAGTCTCCCCACAAATGTTTATTTGTAATTTGAGTCATCTTAATCGCTCCATGGTGGGTGAGAGAATGCAAAAAAAAGAAAAATGGGGTTTGCCAGGGTGCTGGGAAGAACCAGGTGGCCATCTCGGGTTTCCCATAGCCCCAACTATTCATTCAATCTACAACCATTGCTCATCCATCGTGATTTCTCTGATTCAGGAGCAGACTTGCCATGTTGCAAGAACATCAGGATGGCAAGAGTCTGGCAACAAAGGGTCATTCTTTGCGGCAGCAGAGTAGACTTCCCCGGCATGTGCCACAATCTTCCAGATTCTATTGCTGCTGCCTTTGCATACAAGTCAGCGAGAGCATTTTCCTGATACTCAGGTTCAGTCTTTTTAGTATGAGCCTTAATTTTGATGACAGCAGTTTGAGTGGGTAAGACAATAGCAGTAAGAAGGTCATTTACTTGCCGTCCATTTTTTATTGGAGTCCCACTGGATGTAAGGACAGCCCCTTTGTTTCCATAACATCCCCAAATCATGGACAACCCCAAAGGCATACAGTGTGACCACTGACAGTCTGTCCTTCTGGTAATTGACGTGCTCTGGTAGGGCACGGAGCTCTGCTTTTGGACTGATGAAGCTTATGGGAGCTTACCCCTTTCAAGTAGTTCATGCTGGGTAGTAATAGCATAACCTGCCTGGAAAATCCCTTTCTCATTTTTACAGTACGAACCATCAAGAAGCAAAATTAGATCAGGATTAGTCAAAGGGATGTCTTGTCAATCAGGACATGGTGTCCCCAAATGGGACATTATTACCTCGAAATCATCAGGCTCGCCTTTGTCAAGTAGAGGTAGTAACATAGGAGGATGAAGAATGTTGTTGCATTTAAGGTGAAGATTAAGTGGTGAAAGCAGAAGGATCTCCTAGGAGGTTAGTCTGCTTGCAGAGAAATGTTGGGTCAATTCAGAGGTCAGAAGACTTTGGACAGCGAGTGGGGTTTGCAAATAAATGTCATTTCCTAGGGTTAAAGGTGCTGGGGCTTCTAACTTTGCAGCTGCAGCCGTAGCCTAAGGCATCTGGGACAGGTATGAGCAACTGAGCCAAGTCGAATGCTCTAATAGGTAGTCGGCCTGTGCTTATTACCATGTTCCTTGCATGAGCATTCCCAGGGCTCTGTATCTCTGAGGTGCACAAATAAGGGGAAAGGCTTTGAATAGATAGGTGGTTCTAGGGCAGGTGGTTCTTGCAGCGTTTGTTTTAGTCTTAGAAAGGCCTGCTCCGGTTTATCCTCCCAAGGAAAGGGCTCAAGGACTGAAGTTTTAGTAAGTTCTTGAGTGGGGAAGCTAATAGAGAAAAGTGAAGAACCCATAGTCTGTGATAACCACGAGGCCTAGAAATCCATGAAGCTGTTGCTTGTTTGTGGGCCTACAAAATTCTTGAATTAGCTTAATTCTTTTTGGAAATAGCTAGATTTCTTCAGCGCTTAGATCATGACCTAGGTAATGAACAGAGATCATTGTAATTTTTCCTTAGAGACTTCATGTCCCCTTTCAGCTAACTGCTGTAGCAAATAAATGGAACTCTTCATGGACGCTTTCTTAGGTAACAGCATAGCAAGAGATTGTCTGTGTATTGTAAAAGGGTCAATTTCCCAGGGAATTGGATGGTTCTTAAGTCTTGTTGACGTCCTGGGGAGAAGTAAGAAGGGGCCTCAGTGAACCCTTGAGACAAGACGGTCCAGGCATATTGTTGATGGTTCCAAGTAAAGGCAAATGTTGACTGTTGGGATCTATAGGGATGCTGAAAAAGGCTGAACCAAGGTCTGCTGGCACTTGTGACAAAAGGGCATTGGGGTTTGGAGCAGCTGGGAAATTGGGAATAACTATCTTGTTAATAGCTCTCAAGCCCTGGACAAATCGCCGTCCCCGTCCATTAGGTTTCTGGACTGGCAAGAGCCTCGCGTTCCGGAGGCTGGTACAAGGAATGATTAGGCCCTGGCCGATTAGGTCTTCTGCTATTGCTGTGAGGCCTCGGATGCCCTCAAGCTTTAATGGTTATTGAGGCAATTTGGGAAGAGGTTTAGTTATATGCTCTGCACTTTCTATTCTCCCAATGTCAGTATTAGAAGCAGCCCACAGATTTCCGGGCACCTTGATTAAATCGGGGACTTCTGTTGAGATTCTTCCTCTTCTATGTCAAGGACAGACTGTAAGGAACATGAAAGATCAGGTTCAGGTTGGCCAGGGAACTCTAAGGTGAAATCTCCATAGGAAGCAAAACATACCAGCCCTTTTAACTTAGAAAGGAGATCTCTACCTAATAGATTAACGGGAGCTGGATAACATAGCAAAAAAGGGATGTTTTTCAGGGAAGGTCCCAGAGTCATTTGTACCGGTTGAGATAGAAATTCTCTCTGAATTTGGTTAGGTACCCCCGCTGTGGAAACTTCTTTTTCACTTTGAGGGGTGTGGTGTCCTAGGACAGTGGGGTTTAAAGTAGAAAGCAAAGCACTGGTGTCTACCGGAATTTGGGAAGTTTTCCCATTATTTTTTTTCTTTTTATTTGAATACAGTTGACACACAATGTTACATTAGTTTCAAGTGTATAAGTTAGTGATTTGACAGGTTTATGCATTATGCTGTGTTTACCACAAATATAGCTACCATCTGTCCCATTACATCACTATTACAGTATCATTGACTATATTCTTTGTGCTCTGCTTTTTATTCATGTGACTTACTCATTCCATAACTGGAGGCCCCACTCCTCTTCACCCATTTTGCCCATCCCCCCACCCCCTCCCCTCTGGCAACCATCAGTTTGTTCTCTGTATTTATAGTTCTGATGCTGCTTTTTGTTTATTCACTTTTTGAGATTTCATTTATGAGAGGAATCATAGAGTATTTGTCTTTCTCAGTCTGACTTATTTCACTTAGCATAATACCTTCCAGGTCCATCCATGTTGTTTCAAATGGCACGATTTTTTTTATGGCTGTGTTATATTCCAGTGTGTATATACACTGCATTTCCTTCATCCATTGGTCTCTTGATGGACATTTAGGTTGTTTCCACGTCTTGGCTATTGTAAATAATGCTGAAGTAAACCTAAGGGTACATATATTTTTTCATATTAGTGTTTTCATTTTCCCTGGATAAATACCCAGTAGTGGAACTGTTGGGTCATACAGTACTTTTATTTTTAATTTCTTGAGGAATGGCCTTATGGTTTTCCACAGCAATGGTACCAACTTATATTCCCACCAACAGGGCATGAGGGTTCCTTTTTCTCCACACCCTCACCAACACTTGTTATTTCTGGTCTTCTTGATTTTAGTCATCCTGACAGGTGTGAGGTGATACCTCATTGTGGTTTTGATTTGTAGTTCCTGATGATGAGTGATGTTGAGCATCTTTTCTTGCATCTGTTGGCCATTTGTATGTCTTCTTTGGGAAAATGTCTATTTAGGTCCTCCGCCCATTTTTCAATTGGATTGTTTGTTTTTTTGATGTTGAATTATATGAGTTCTTTATATATTTTGGGTATTAACCCCTTATCGGATATGTCCTTTGCAACCCCCATTTAGTAGGTTGTCTTTTGGTTTTGTTGATGGTTTCCTTTGCTGTGCAAAAGTTTTTTTATTTTGCTGTAGTCCCAGTAGTTTATTTTTGCTTTTGTTTGCCTTGCCTGAGGAGATGGATCTAGAAAAAGGTTGCTATGGCTGATGTCAAATAGTACCTGTGTTCTCGTCTAGGATTCTTATGGTTTCACATGTCATATTTAGGTCTTTAATGCATTTTAAGTTTGTTTTTGTGTATGGTATTAGAAAATAGTCCAGTTTCATTCATTTGCTTGTAGTAGCTGTCCAGTTTTCCCAACACCATTTATTGAAAACACTATCTTTTCCCCATTGTATATTCTTGCCTCCTTTGTCATAGATTAATTGGCCATATATATGTGGGTTTATTTCTGGGCTCTCTATCCTGTTCCATTGATCTATGTGTCTATTTTTGTGCCAGTACCATACTGTTTTGATTACTATAGCTTTGTAGTATATCTTGGAATCTGGAATTGTGATTTTAATTAGTTTTCCCTAGGCTCTCTAAGGGGATTCTTGGTGTAATCCGTAGGGATTACCTTTAGAGTCCTATCAACTCTGGGAGGGACCCATCTGGGGGCCTCCTTCAGGGGCAGATATGGGGGTATTTGAGTTGATGTGGGAGAATTTGCAGGGGACTTTTGAGGACAACCTCTTTTTCCAGTATCCCAGTTGATTAGAATTGAGGCATTGATTTCTGGGTCTGTGTTTTGATAATGGACCCCTAGGAGGTTGCAGTGGGCGGCGGGGGTGGGGGGCAGGTATTATTTTAGATCTCTGACCTTGGAACTGTTTTAGATGTAAGACCAAGAGCTGGGCAGACTTTTTTTTTTTTTTTTTTTTTTTAATGGTCTTGCTCTAAAGTCCTTCCAAAATGCTCAGCTATGGTCACAAGTTCAGTCAGACCGGTGGCCTCCCATCCTATTTTCTTTTATCAATCCACTAATCTCAGGAGATAACCCATTTACAGATAGTGCAGCTATAGTTGATTGGATGACCGTGTTTATTGTATTGTACCTGGAATGCTGTAGGAAGAGAGCTTCCAGGGGGCTGTAAGTCTGCCACAGATTCATCTCTCTTTTGTTTACATGTTTAAATAGCAGACCAATCAATGCAGTCAGGGAAGACTCTAGGAATGGCTTTTAAAAGATCTGTTGCTAGGAGCCCCTGGGTGGCACAGGTGGTTACCGGTCCGACTCTTGGTTCTGGCTCAGGTCATGGTCTCAAGGTCCTGGGATCGAACCCCACGTTGGGCCCCACATCAGGCTCTGCGCTCAGCGTGGAGTCTGCTTGAGATTCTCTCTCCCTTGCCCTCTGCCCCTCCTGCTCCTGCTGTCTCTGTCTCTCTCTCTCAAATAAATAAATAAATCTTTAAAAAAATAAAAGATCTGTTGCTATATTGTGAAGTTCTTCTGGTCCAGGAGGAGACCATGTTGAAGATGGAGGATCTCAAATATCATCCTTGGTGTTTTGGCATTTTGCTTCGTACACCCATTTTGGGGCTTCACCAGGTCCTACCAACATGTGCACAAGCTGATCAAGATCTGGCAGCCGGGGCTCTTAGGCCCAGATAATGACACTAAATTCTTACAAAAAACTTAGGAGGATCCTCTCTAGGGTTAGGAAGCACCTTAACAGTGGGTCCTAGTTCAGCCTTTGACCAGCCAGTGAGAAATACCTAATGAGGATCACCTGCAACCTCAGGTGGTTTTTATCTTAAAAGGTAACTGTCTCCTAGTCTTCAGAGTGGAAAGGGGGAAAGGAAGCAGTAGGAGTCATGTCAGTCTTATTATCTTTTGTTTTAGATACCTCTTGGGTCTTTAATTTTTCATTAGCCTTTTACAGCACATTTTTTAAGGAAGCAATTTTGGAATCTTGAAGCCTTTTTGATGCTTCTGCATGCCAATTAAAATAGGTATCCCGTTCTATTTAATTCAGAAACCCTTTTTTTAAACTGCGCTTCTTAAATGAACAGTCTTGTCTAATTGGAACATTGTCCATAATGGCCACTGTCATTCTAGGTTGTTTTTAGTGTGACTGCCATTTCTGTAGGTATCTACAGCTTACGTCCAGGAACTATAGTTTCTGGACATAAAATCAGCAGGTGTGCCAGAAAGTGGCATGCCCATCTCTTTAGAATTTAAAGATCTCCTTCCCTTTTTTTTTTTGCTAAGCCTTCGAGTCTCTCAGAGCCAAGCTAATACCTAAGAGGTATGTGCCTCTGGGTTGGAGACTGTGTGGTGTTTTACAGTGTATCGCATTGCATGGAAATTTTCTTAAAGTTGGTGGATGACCTGCTGTCAATCTAACTCGTTCCATGACTGACTTATCCTAACACGGAAGTCTTTGGGTTAGGTGGCAAGCGCTCTAACAGCTTTTAAGTGCTAGACACATGCCCACCAATTTTTTGCCCTTTTGGCTTCCAAGATCCCCATTCACAATAGCCTTTATCTGCACAAAACAAGACAGACACACAGGTGCACCTTAACACGCCCAGCAGTGACCACGAGATGTTATCGTGGCCTGGCCCAGAGAAGGCCCTGCCCGCACCACTGGCAATTCCCAACCTGGAACTGGGGCAAGTGGGGAAAAAGACTGAACCAGCAAACCCCAAAAATGAAGACTGTGGACTGGACTGGGTTTGCAAAAAGGGGAATTGCAAACTAGCAAGCCAGTTAGATCAGGAGCTTGACTCAAGGAGAGGGTTGCTCAGAACGGAGAGGAACTTACCTATGGCCCTGGGAAATGGTGAGAAAGACAGGACCCAGCAGTGTTTATGGGTACCACACCTGTGTTTCTTACTGTCCCCAGAGCTGTCAGAAGCCTCCTTCAATCCCACCACTGACACCAAATCTGTTAAAAGGCAAAATTCACGTGAGTAAATGTGAAGATCAGACTGGCTATTCATCGATTCATGAGTTGGACAGCATCCCATCCAGTGGGTAGAAAGGAGCTCCAAGAAGCTGTATCAAATGGAAGGCTTTTATAGCCAGAAGGGGGCAGAAAAAGGAGGTTTCTAACAAAGAGTAGGGTTGTTCAGCAAGGTTACCTTCCTCTGGGAAAAGGCTGGGGGTCTGTCAAGCAGATGACCTCACTGGTGCTAACCAGGTAGTTCCAGATGGACTGGTTAAAAGTCACAGTCCTGGGAGAGGCCAAAACTACAATTAAGTCCTGGTTTGCTGTCGGGGAGCAAGTGACTCCACTGGGGCCCTGGTGTCCCTCTCCCCTTTTTATTTATTTATTTATTTTTTAAATTTATTTTTTATTTTATTTTTTTTTAAAGATTCTATTTATTTATTCGACAGAGAGAGACACAGCGAGAGAGGGAACACAAGCAGAGGGAGCAGCAGGCAGAGGGAGAAGCAGACTCCCTGTAGAGCAGGGAGCCCGATGCGGGACTCGATCCCAGGACCCTGGGATTATGACCTGAGCCGAAGGCAGACGCTTAACGACTGAGCCACCCAGGCGCCTCTCCCCATCTTTTTTAAACACATTTTTTTCCAGGGAGTACCAAGCACTTCCTTGTAAATTCTGTCCTTTTCTCACAGAGCATGAGTTATTTCCTAGAAACGACTTAGACTCCTTTGGAAAAGTGCATCGATTCTTTCAACCATCATGATCCTGTTACAGTAAAACGTCTATTATCTGATTTTCTGTGAATTTGTAAAGCCGTTATTAACTGGCAAATTATGTATGTCACCAGTACCATGACAGCTGATGTTTATGACGGTGACCCTGAACTTCTGTAAGATCCTGAATGACCCACTCAAGAACCAGAGAAAGATAAAATTGTATTTAAAAGAGATTTTTATGTTGTGTCTATTTTATTATATTCAAATCCTTTTTAGTGGAGTCCAAGTATATGTCCACCATGATTTTCCAGGATAGTACCAATTTAAAATATTTTATCCTTTCTTGGCATCGTTAATCAAACCTAGTAAAAATAAAATAACTTCAGTATTTGGGGTCTAAACTACAGGTGATTACATCTGTGATTAAACCTGTAAGGGAAACAAAAGTTCTTTTTCAGAGCCAGTGTGGCCAATATGAAATATCCTAAGTATGATCACCAAAGTGTAGGACGGATCAACCCAGACACTCCCTGCTGTTCCTCTTTAAGACTTTAGTCCAACTTCGTGAGGTGTTCTGAGTTGTGTCGGGCTGACACTGTCAACCAGAGGAGACTGATAGGGGTTTGGCAGCCAGATGATAATGGCTTGGGTCGATGGCCCTCTTTCTTGAGCCGTGCAGCTCTCCCTCAGGTTTTGTGAGATGTGGTTTCTGTCATTTTCCTTGAAGGAAACCTGATGTAGAGAAATAAACAGTGACTGCCATGTTCTAGATGCGAACACAGGCTCAAAGCCAGTACTAAAGCACAAGGCTTCTAATTCCTCATCCGTGGTTCCCTGATGCCCCTAAGTCCCTGATGACTGAGTACGGTCACCCTTTGAGGTGAATGGTCCCCCAGTGCCTAGTTGTAAACAAGCAGATAAACGTGGAGAGTACCTTTGAGGACCCTGATCCATGGGGCCACCTCAACTTTCAGAGCTCAGTGTATTAGACAAATGCTGGACCGAGAGCCAGAAGACCTTGGTCCTATCCTAGTCGGGCAACTTTGAGCAAGCCAGTTAGCCTCCGTCCCTTCCGGTGCTCAGCTGGAAATAAGAACAGTAATGTGTGCACCACTGACCCACCGGGTTATTCGGAGAGGCAAATGAGGTGAAGTGCTTGAAAGCCCTTTGTTGCCGGGTATGAGGTCATGTGTCCACGTCCCATGGTTCAGCTCAGAGGAGAAGGACATCCAGGCGAAGGCCTTGGTGATGACTTAGTCTTGGGGATATTTGTGGACCAGATGCAACAAGTAAATTCATGTGACTGGGGGCAGAGAAAAATATGCCGGATATAGTAGAAATGCCTGGAACCTGTAATTGTCGTCGAGTTTGAAACTCAAAAATGATGCAACAGGCAGTTCCATTAGAATTTTTTTTTTTTTTTTAAGATTTTATTTATTTATTTGACAGAGAGAGAGACACAGCGAGAGAGGGAACACAAGCAGGGGGAGTGGGAGAGGGAGAAGCAAGCTTCCCGCTAAGCAGGGAGCCCCATGTGGGACTCGACCCCAGGACCCTGGGATCATGACCTGAGCCGAAGGCAGACGCTTAACAACTGAGCCACCCAGGTGCCCTCCCTTAGAATTTCTGCCCCCTCCCCACCCCTGCCCACTCTTCACCGCTTCTGAGAATGACAGGTCCAGGCATTCCTGGGGTGATAGATCATTTAAAAAGGTGACCCCCAAGAAATCTTAGTATATTTTGAAGTGTGCATGGTTCACCAGGCAGAAAACAGAAGCGGCCCAAGCCCAGCAGAGGGGGTGGTCTGTACAAAGGCCAGAGAACACGGTGCCTCTGGGAATTGCAAGCATGCCCATGTGGCTGGAGATGGGTCAGCCAGAGGGCAGCATGGCAAGTTAAGCGGGAGCTTAGAAAGGCCCTGGGAAGCTTCTGGAAATGTTTAAGCAAAGCAATAATACAGTCAGCTTTCTGTTTTAGAAAGATTGCTGCCTCAAACTTGGTGCTCAGCTACCTGACCCTTTTACTTTTTATTGGATAGAGGAGAGATCTCAAGATAAGCGTGCCTGCAGTCAGCGCTCTTTCTCTGTCTAAGCCAAAGGATGGTGGGGTGCCACAGAGTGAGGGACTGAGTTAGAAAGGGTAGGAGGTGTCACGAAAGGGTCCATGCTGCACTTGACAATTTGATAGCATTAAGTCACTCAAGTCGAACTGCCTTCTGCTTTTCCTTTGATATTTCTCTATAGCCAATGGAAGCTTTAACCAGATGCCACCTTCTTTCCATCCTTCCCTTGACCTCACAGCCCACTTAGAATCGAGATGTTCAAAGTCCCAAGTCAGAGATAGCGTGTACCATGACCGACCTCAGGGTGGAGGGGGCTGTCCTCTGCAGCCTTTAGGACCATCCGGTGGTATGCTCTGACACGGGGAAGCTGGGGGACCTGAGCTTTGGCGTCAGCCCCGCTGGGCTCTGAGTCTTGCTTCCGCCATGCATTGGACTCGGGATCTTCATAAATCATTTAACCCCTCTGTCCAGGCTTGCATTTTCTCATCTGTAAAAGGATAGCGGTAATGCCCATCTTCCAGAGCTGGTATGAGGGTCAAACAGATAGTATCTCCAAAGCACCAGGTATATGGTAAAATCTCAATTTATGTCTTTCCTTTAAATGCCAGAAGTGAATACTCTTTCAGTAATTATTCTCTTAAAAGCAAACAAAAGATGCTCCCGTGTCTGCTGTGTGGTGTGACAAAGTTGAAATAGGAGTTAATGACGAAGTGTATCAGAAAGGAAAAATGTCTCTACGATGCCAAGCAAGGGAAACTGAGGAAGGAAGGGGAGCAGGTAGGTCAGATGATTAGGGGTCAAAATGTGCCCTACTGGCCTAATATCAGAACTCTGAGGACTAATTTCCACTGATGAGCTCGATGCCTACTCAACCAATAATACGCTTTTCTAGCCAGAAAGACACACCTACAGGATCTATTCAGTTTTAAGACACAAATCCTGATTACTTGTCGTGAAGTCTTCCTGCTCTTTCCATGGCTGCAAATGGCACACGTAGGACTACCACTAAGCCAACTCAAGTACACCTACCGGGGTGGGTTCCCTGAGGGGCACCAAGTCAAACACAAATAGGCTCGCCTTCGGAGCTTACTGCCTAGTGAGGAAGAAGACATAAGCACAGATAAATCCAATTTAACACAGCTTTTGGAAATTCTGTATACAGCTTCAGAGTGCTCTGGAAGCAAAAAGACAGGAGGAGAGACATTTTTGGAAGAAGCCTTCATGGAAAGAGTGACTTTCCTTCCAGGCATTAAAGGAGGGGTGAGTCTCAACAGGTCAGGGTGGGGGGAATGTGGACTCCAGAAGAAGCAAGCCTGTGCACTAAGGCACACTGGGGAGAGCCTGGACCGGGACAGGAGTAAGGGAGTGTCAGGCAAAGGGTCTTGGGAGGAGAGGGAGGTAGGTTAAGGTGTTGAATGCATCGGGCGCCTGGGTGGCTCAGTCGTTAAGCGTCTGCCTTCGGCTCAGGTCATGGTCCCAGGGTCCTGGGATCGAGTCCCACATCGGGCTCCCTGCTCGGCGGGAAGCCTGCTTCTCCCTCTCCCACTCCCCCTGCTTCTGTTCCTGCTGTCGCTCTCTCTCTCTGTCAAATAAATAAATAAAATCTTTAAAAAAAAAACAAAACTTATTTCAAAAAAAAAAAGGTGTTGAATGCATCTTTAAAGAGAGTGATTTTATTCTCTGTGCCTTGGTGGAGAGTCTTGAAGGTTTTTAATCAAAGAAGCAGTGGAAATGATTCTTAAGGAAGATTTCTCTGAGAACACTGCATATTCTCTGTGAATAATTTTGTGGTTTGGGTTTTACACCAGTTACAATGTGGAGCTTGGCATCTCCGAGCCTACAGTCTGTATTTCCAGAAGAAGGGGTCGGCTTCCCTTTGTTCACTGTTCATCCCTCACGTCCCTCACGTGGACACTGCTCTTCAGGCCTTAGAGTGCCCCTCGTCAGCGCTCTCGTGTTCCCTGAGGCTGGTTGAGAGCCATGTTTGCTAACCTACAATCCCACCCTCCTCCCTCGAGTCAGCACGCCTCAGCCCTCCCCTCCACCCTTAGCTTATCTGCCTTCAGGCCCCAGCTTACAGTTGCTCCAGTCAAGGCACCAGGCCCTTCCTAATGTCTACCTGCTCCTTTCCCCTGAGTGTAGGCTCCTCTGCCCCAGCCTCCCCAATCAGTTACCCTCTCCCTCCTCCATACTCAGTTGGGTTGATTGAGTTCCTTCCATCTTCAGAGAAACCTGCCTGGATTCTATATCGCTCTTCACTATCACCCCGTCTCTTTTTTCCTTCACAGCCAAGATTGTGAAAGAGTTATCCACCCCTACCCCTCATTTCCTCACGTCCCATGAACGCCTCAGCCCACTCTGACCTGGTCTCCATCCCCGTTACATCTCCGCTCTGACTAGAATCACCAGATGCTCAGTCCACTGGACATGCCTCGCTGCTCCTTATCTCGACTGCGGCTCATGACGCGTCTGACTGCTTCCTGAGACTCGCTCCATGTTGGCTGGCGAGATACATTCTCCCCTGCTTTGTCTCTTGCTGCCCCATCCTTCAAGAGTACACCTGTTTAAAGTGGTTTCCTGCTTAAATGTTTTCCTTCAATCTCATCTACTCCAGTGGCTTCAATAATCACTGGTATGATATCTCCTAAATCTCTTTTCCATCTAGCCTAGATCTTTCCCTTAAGTACCAGATACATGTATATGACTGCCCACTGGGCCTCTCACCTTGCTGCCCCACAGCTCATAGTCAGCAAAAATGAATTTATTTTCTCCCCCTCAGTCCTCTGTGGGCAGGTGTGGACGGGTACCACTCTCTGGTTGGGGGAGTCAGAAGTCTGGATTTTGTCGTGGCCTGTTTCCTCCACAGAGTTAACCTCCAGGTTCTGTCAGTTCGACCTCCCTAATCTCTTGAGCCCATCCTTCTGCTTTAGTTCAGGCTAACAGTTTCTGTCACCTCCATTCCCACGACAGCCCCTAATTCTAATTGATCTCCTCGTACCAGTCTTGCTCTGTCCTAATTCATCTTCCACTGTGCAGCTGGAGTGATCCTTCGAAAACAATATCTGATTATGTTACTCCCTTGTTTAAAATCCTTCAACGACTCGAAGTAGCCTGAGGATAATGTCTAAAGTCCTTAGTACAGCAGACAAGGCCCTTGCTAATAATGGCTCACATTTATCAGGTGCTTGGTCTGTGCCAGGCACTCTTCTGAGTGTGACAGACTTCACAGCTCTCCGATGTAGGTCCTGTTTCTATCCCGCTTTTAAAATTGAGGAAACTAAGGCACAGAAGGGTAAGTCCCTGGCCCAAGATCACACGGCTAGTGAGTCGGGGAGACAAGATTCCAACCCAGGAAGCCTGGCTCCAGGGCCACACTCCTACACACCATGTTATACCGTCTCCCCTTCTCAGGGCATCGCTTCTCACTCATTCAGAAATATTTATTGAAGGCCTGCCATGTGCCAGAAACTGCTTGAAGCATCAGAAAAACAGTTCCCTCACTGCTGCCATGGATTTTTGTAACTAATTACAATAAAGATCAAAATATATGTAATTAGGAGTCTACCTGTGGAATCATAACAAAGGCTTTTTGAAAGCATATTTAGAGACTGGATGCCAAGATAAAATAACTTTAATGATGCTAATATTTGCTTCCCCTAAATAGTTTTCCAGAGAATAAGATTGCATTTGAAATTTTTTTATGGGTATATCCTTTGATCTGGTGAACACCAAAAATAAATAAATAACAAGACAAGTGAGGGGAAAATCTGTTTATATTCTAGTGAAGAAAATGAAAAATAAACAAGACTATATAGATTAGAGTGATAAATGCTAAAGAAAAAGATAAAGCAAGAAAGAAAGAGGAGTCTGAGAACAGAGATGTGTAGTTTGATGTGGAATGTCTAGGGAAGACTTGAAGGAAGTGGAGATATCTGGGAGACCACTCCAGCTAAAGGAACAGCAAGTACAAAGGCCCTGAGGTAGGAATGTGCCTGGTATGTTCGAAGAATAGCAAAGAGGTCAGTATGGCTGGAGCAGAATGAGGGAGGGAAAGGAAAGGAGATGGGTCCAGACAGAGGTCAGATCTCATAGGGCCCTAAAGGTCATCTTAAGGACTTGGACATTAACTCTGAGTGAGATGGGAAGCCACTGAAGGATTTTGAGTAGGGGAATGACATGTAAATTCTGAGCAGAGGAGTGACGTGTTTTAAATGGATCCCTCTGGCCTGTATGTTGAGAATAGACTCTAGGGGAAACAGACTCTAGGTGGAAGCTGGGAGACTGGTGAGGGAGCTGTACCAGAAGCACAGGTGGGAGCTGAGGGTGGCTGGGACTAAGGTGGTGACGTGTTGAAAGTGGTCAGATTCTGGATACATCTTAAAGGCAGAGCCCACAGCATTTGCCAGTGGGTTGGATGGCTGCAAGGTGTGGAGCCCTGGCATCTGGGAGGACGGACTTGGCGTTCTCTGCCGTGGAAAAGACCTGGAACAGCAGTTGGACAGGTGATAGCATGAGGGCAGCTGGGGACAGATCGAGTCCACTGTGCCTATAAAGCATCGCCCCTCCCCTCTGTAAATGCACGTTTCCCTGCGTTTCGGAGTTCTGTCCTACTGAAACCACTCAGTTTCCCACACTGGTTTGGCTCTCTCATGTGTCCAGGGCTTTGTATCTGCCGTGCCCTCTGCCGGCAAAGCTGTGACCCCATTCTTGAGTTCAGAAAGTCGTCCGTGGCCCTGCTCTAATGCACTGGGCCTGTCAGGGTCTCTTAAGGGTCCTTGCCTCCCCAGCAGACTTGAAAACCCGGTGTCCCTGACCTTGATGGGCCCTGCACCTTGTACAAGATGCAATCCATAATGGGTGCCTAATCTGTCGGATGGATGGGCAAGTGGGTGGATGGACGGAGAGATGGACAGATGAGCACTCAGCACAATGAGACCAAGCTGTGTTTTGATGGCAGTGATGGGAATTCCCCTGGAACACTGCCAGGTGAGATGATCACCCCAGACTGAAATGAAAGAAATGGCAGATGTCAGGAAGTTTTCGTGTTAATCCTGGCGTGTGCGTTAGAACACTCCAGCGCAGCACCCCGCCCCCATCCCCGCTTCCCGCACACTCTCCCCACCTTCCTACCCCAGTTCTGGCTCCTGGGCGTGTTAACTCTAGCATCAGTGAACATACACCCTCTACTCCACACATCCAGGTCTGTAGCGGAAGTTTTGGTTATAAAACCGGAAGAGTGTTTAACCTGATGACGTGCTGCGAGCTTGCCTTCTGTGGGCCTCCAGGCCTGCCAAAACCATCAGGCCTCATTATGTAGGAAGCTGCCTCGGCCAGGCATTACTAATTTGGGCATTACTAATTCGGATGCCTATTCAGGCAAATGAGCAATGAATGTAAAGTGCTTTTGCCAGTGAATTGCAAGTGAAGACCCGGGGGGGCGGGTTAGTAAAGGGAAGGTGATAGAATGTTTTGAGTTTTTGCTCCATTTCCAGAAAGGACACTCATTGCTTCCTGGAAGCTGCACTTGGCAACAGGCAGGGAGAATGGGAAAGATTTATTTCCCTTTGCCAGAGCTCAATAATTCAGCCTGAGTATTTCAAATCGATACATTTCTTGCAAAGTTTCCAAGGGCTGCATTTAAAAAGCCACTTTGAAAAATTGTCATCCCGTGGCAGCATCCTTGGATGAGACGGGTATGTCAGGGATGAGGCGGGTCTTCCAAACAGACACAGCTCTGCTGAGAAAGGAGGCTTTTAGAAGCAGGAAAGCCAGGTTCGAGCTGACAGCAAGACCGGTGACACCCAAGCAGGCTCTGGAGCCCCAGGCGACTTTGCTTTGTGGGGCTCTTCCTGAGATGAGCAGCCGACTCGCTCCTCCTCGGGCTTGTGTGGGAAATCTGTGATGGACACACAACTGCCTATGTCTTTGAGCTGCAGTTTGTCACTGAGCATGGGGCGGGAGGGCTCACCTGGGGAGATTTTCACCAGGATCGACTTCTTGTGGTGGCAGGTATGGAAGGACGGTCGCAAAAGGTTGGGTGTCTTTCTACTGTCGTCGCTGCTGTTGTTTTAGTCTCCACTAGACCTTCCTTCCTTTTGGAAGTTTTACTTTCACTGGAATAGTTCTTTGGTCCTTTCGGTGGAAGAAGCCATGCTCGCTCGGGTCATGATTTCAGGGTTGTGAGATCGAGCCCCGCATCGGGCTCCATGGTCGGCAAGGAGTCTGCTCAGGATTCTCTCTTTATCCCTCTCTCTCTGCCCCTCCCCCTCAAATAAATTAATTAATTAGAGAGAAAGAAAGAAAAGAAGAAAAAAAGAAGCCATATATTCCCTCCCTTGACATCCATGGCCCGTGGAGGCTATAGTCATTTGATCTTGTCTTCCCTCCGAATCCTATTTCTGTGCTTCCTGCACTTTGGGCTGACTCCCTTTGGTGTGGCCAGAGACCCCTCAGAGTAATGACCACACTTCTTTCACTTACTGCCACGAAACCCAGCAAGAGTTCATCCAGAGACCTAAGAAGATGGGTGCTCTCTTTTACGAGATACCAGAGGGATGCTGTCCTTGCAAATCTGAAGCACTCTGGGACAGAGCCTGGGAAGATGGCATGGTAGCCATGTCCGTGTCAAACTCCCAGAACCCACAGGCAAGAGCAGAGCAACTCCATTGCACAGCCAAAGCCCGTGGATCAGAGCGGAACTGCTGACAAGCTAGCCCCATGATCCAGTGGGGCTTTTTTTTCATATATAAGAGTTTTGTTTGTTTGTTTGTTTTGCTTTTTTAAGATTTTATTTATGTATTTGACAGAGAGACACAGCGCGAGAGGGAACACAAGCAGGGGGAGTGGGAGAGGGAGAAGCAGACTCCCCACTGAGCAGGGAGCCCAATGTGGGGCTCGATCCCAGGACCCTGGGATCATGACCTGAGCCGAAGGCAGACTCTTAATGACTGAGCCACCCAGGTGCCCCCAGTGAGGTTTTTGACAGACATTACAATAGGAAGAGCCCAGAGCAGCCAACAGGTGCTCACTGGGAATCGTGGAGGGTCAGTTTGAGAGGAAGAGCTGAAAGTGAGGATCCTCCCACTGATCCAAGAGCAGTGCGTGCAAACAGCCTGGAGCGAGGCCTAAAGGGTTTGGAGCACTCTCATCTCTGAACTCAGGAACTCACCAGCCAGGTCCTCCTTCCAGGACCACCCCACACTGAGAGGCTGCGGGAGTGAAAGCCAAGTTGAATAGGAGAGGGACAACAGAGACTGAGGAAAAAAGGTTGCCGAAAGGAAAGAGAAGGAGGAAATTTCCACCAGCAGGCTGCCATACATTTGAGCACTGCAGCAACACAATAGAAGAGAGAGCTTTGTCAATTTGGAAGACGCCTTGTTCTAAAAGTTCAGGAAAACCAATTTCACATGAAAACGAGCAACAGAGAAATAGTGAGGTCAAATCCCACACAAGGTTTTTATAAGATAAAACAAAGTAAGAAGGAGAATAGCACTCCTGAAGAAAGCATGCCAAAGAGACGTGGCTTCAGAACCACTCAGAATTGTAATCTGCCATCCAAATGAGCTAAAATTCATTAAGAAAATGATATAAAATATGAGGGGGGACAATATAAATAAGAATTAGGGAAAGTTAGAAATGGAATGCCAGAACTCAGGAAACTAAATGAAAAAAAATTAAAATGAAAGAAATTAAATGAAGGAAAAATCACTTCAGAAATGAAGAGCAAAATAGTAGGAATACAAGATGAATATACAAAAAGGTAATGTTTAAGAGAAACAGAAAGTGGAAAACTGGAAAGTTTTTTAAGATCCAAAGGAAATAAAGCGATTTTTGAGAATTCAAGAGAAAGTGACAAATATTGAAGAGAGGCAAGGAAATCTCAACATGTGGGTATTAGGAGCCTGTGAGGAAGGAAACCAAGCAAGCCCTGTCTGCATCACTCCAGTCTCTGCCTCTGTGTTCACACGGGCCCTCTCTTCTGTGCCCCCTCCCCCACCGTTGTGTTCTCTCATAATGACACTTGTCATTAGACTTGGTCCCACCCGAATAATCCAGGATGATCTCATCCTGAGATCCTTAACTCAATTACATCTGCAAAGATCTTTTTTAAAAATAAGGTCACATTGGCAGGTTCCAGGGATTATGATTTGGACATATCTTTTTGGGGGGGCCACCACTGAACCCTCTTACAGTTGCTGTGCAAGTAGGCGACAGACACAGGATTTGAATTTTATTTTCTAATAAAGGAGCTAAACGCAAATTTTAACGTTTCCAGCAAATTAGCTGTTCTTGCCAAGAAACAGAATTAGACAGCATGCTTTAGATATAGCAGGAAAATAGGAGGTCAGCCTGCCCCCCACCTGGAGGCCTCACCTGACTCACGCTCTGCACGGCCCAAGGGAAGCATCCAGGCGCTATGTGAATGAACATTACTTGGGCCGTCAGGGATGCGCCGCTCATTCTCTTCAGCTGTTTTTCAGACGCTCGGGTCAAAGTTAAAAAAACAGAGCCCTGTCACCAGCACTCAGGACACTCGCATCTACCTGTATTGTAAGCGCCCACCCCTCTCCCAGTGCAGAAGTAAAAGCTCCTTTGAAAGAGTCATACATCTGGGATACCTGGGTGGCTCAGTCGGTTAAGCATCTGCCTTCAGCTCAGGTCATGATTTCAGGGTCCTGGGATCGAATCCCATATTGGGCTCCTTCCTCAGTGGGGAGCCTGCTTCTCCCTCTGCCTCTGCCGCTCCCCCCTGCTTGTGCGCGCTGTCAAATAAATAAAATCTTTAAAAAAGAAAAGTCCTACATCATAAACATTGGCAGGTAAAAGTGAACAAAATCTCCTTCCCTTTGGAGCCTCTGCGCTTCTGCCTCCTGAGCGGCTCCACACCCCGGGGCACTGTCCTTAAAACGTGAGGGTCCTCTCGCTCATCGCTCTGACAGGTTCATCTGACTGTCTCGCCCAGCTAAGGTGTAAGCGGATTATACTGATTTAGGGTATTCCCTCAGCCAGCTTCCCCTTCATCAGACGTCTTCATGCCTTCGTCCAAAGAAGGGACCGATCTAAAACTGCAGACAAGACAGACAACAGAGCCAACGAGAAGGATATTTGGCAGCAAGAGAGAGTCTCCCTCTGGCCACGGAGCGTGCCCGCTCTTCTGGAAGGCGGCGTGGGGTTGCTTTTGCTGTGTTTTTGTTTTTGTTTTGTTTTTTTCATTTTCCTGACTCCCCAGTGACCTTAAGCCCTGAAAACCAGGGGATTAGTAACCTTCACAACTCGGATACCAGGGTATTTCATGGGTGAGGAAGAAAGATTACAACTTTTTTCATGGATAAATGTGCAACATTTCCCTATGAAGATCCTTAGCACAGAAGCAACAAGGGGAGGAGAAGTGGAGAGGAGTCTGACACGCACGCGTGCGCACACACACACGCTCACACACACACACACAAACGCTATGTGAATGATTTCATCCTGCCCCTGTTGCCCTGTCAGGCTGCCCCTCCTCGTGCCCGTTCAGCTGCAGCTCGGGCAGCCTGGAGAAGGAGAGTGGATGGGGCCCCAAAAGGCAACCGACCAGGCCTTTGAAACACTTGGAATCACTCTCCAAAGTGTCAGGGAAGAGGTGAAGGAAGAAGGGGGGAGGGGAAGGGAGAGTTCCCCTTTAAAAGAGGACATGTTCCAAAAGAGCATTGTCTCACAAGTGCGTTAGGTTGCTTGAACCCTGGTCACTTTTTGGGCCGAGGATGTGTTTTCCATGTGTTTTCCGAGGCCTGTGGAGTGAGCTGTTGTAAAAGTTAAACCCTTCTTTCAGGCTCCCTTTTCCCCCTGGCTCCTCCCCTCCCCTTCTCCCCTCCCTCCCAGCCTCATGTTCACCCCACAGGACTCGGTGATAATAGGGACTGTCTCCATCCTGAGAAAAGGCAGCCTGCTTGTTTAAGTTTCCTTGGAATAAAGAGAACCCGGGAGGGAAGGGACCAGGCACAGCTGAACCGCACAAAGGAAAGGCTCTCCCATGCCAGTGACGGGGCAGATCAGGCCCCGTCCAGAATGAGAATGAGTTCTGCTCTTGTTACGCTTTGCAAAGGAATGTTCTGTGGACTGTGGCCTGCACAAGAGATGATCCTGTGTGGTTTAAAAGAGCAAGAGGGGGAAAGAAAGGATATGCATTCTTCTTTATTCAGACACCCGTAGTAGATCATCTGTGTTGTGTGGATCATGCAAATCCAATGAGATCCTTCTGTTCTCCGCACCCCTCCGTTGCCACTGCCAATTAAAAAACCTTGCACCAGCTTTTCCCAGCAGTTTCAGTTTGCCCCCTAAATCTGTTTGAGGAGCATTTCAATTCTTAATATCTATTTTCCTACATTTTTCCCTCTTAAAAATGGACCTCTTAAAAAGTGTGCATAAATATCAGCAATATCTTTCTGCCCTGCAGTGTGAGAAATGCTGCCCTTAATTGCCTCTGTCCTGTAGAAATCCATCTTTCAATCACATCTCTCCTTCAGTGGAGTCTCTCCTATCCCAGGTGCCTCACTGTTCATAAATTAAGATAATTTGCAGTGATTACTCTTCACTAGTAGGAGTAAAAACTCGCAGTATGTTAGCAATGGTTTCTAAAATACCTGAGGAAGGGGCATTCCATATTTAAGGTCAGGTGTGTGCATTTCTTAAGGAAGTGAGCCGCACGGGCCCCCCCACCCCCACCCCGCCCACCCAAGAGTCGCCTTTCCTCATTCCATTGCCCCGCACTCGTTTCGGAGTGAGACAAGGGCAACCTTCCTGCCTCTCTTCCCTTTCCTCTGCAAGATATCAGGAGAGATGTATGTGTGTTTCTCTTCTCACACCTAAATTGGTTCTTACCTGAATTGCCAGTACCTATCGTCAGGCCCATTTGCACACACGAGGCTGAAAAATACTAACCCAATTCTCCAAGGGTCCCTAGATAAACTTGAGGTAGTCTATAAACTTCGAAAATGCGGGCAAGTATTTGTGTGCACGTGCCTGTGCCTTTCGAAAGAGGGTCCGTAGCTCTCACTGAATTCTCAAAAGGGTCCGTTATCTCTGAAACAGAAGAAGTACAGCTCTAATCTGTGCCCCCTCCCCGTTGTCACTACATGCTCAGTCATCTCTCTTTTCAATAGAACTTTAGTTAAAATGTTGATCTTTTGTTCGTCATGAATTTTTTGCATTCATTCTGATTTTTTCAATAACTCATTAAAATATTATTATTTTCCCCAAAATATGTGTTATTACTTTTCATGCTTACTAAGTTCGGGGCACTGACTTAAATTTTGCACCCGCAGTGAGTGCTTCACTTGCCTCACCCTAGTCCAGGACTTACATGGGCTTTCTTCCTCCAGTCTCTCATCTGTTCCAGTCCCTTCTCTACATCTCCTCCTGAGCCATCTCCCCAGCCTGCGATGCACACTGATGATGCCGGACCCCTCCTCAGAGCCCTGTGCTGGCCCCATAGTTCCTGCCAGAGCCTTCACACAGCCTGCGAGAACCCTTGCTCCAGTTTCTGAATCCCCAGTGAGCTGCAGAAAAAACTCCAGTCTCCTGGAGAGGTGTGGCAAAGTACAGCTAATCTGCTATCCAGTCCCTTTCCTACCCAACCCCCCAACACGCACTGAGCACTTCCCGTGTACCAGACCAGTCTTTATATGGATTATCTCGTTTCATACTTAAATTTGCCCAGGGAGATAAGTACTGTTCTTGGCCTCATTTTACTTCTGGGGAAACAGGTTCAGAGATACAACTTACCCAAAACCACTGAGCTAGTAGGTGGCAAGACCAGTATTTGAACTCAGGGCTGAGTCCAAAACCCAAGTTTCAATCTAAAATATTACATGCCTCTCACCACGTTGGGCTTGCTGCCCAAAAGCAGAAATGGGAAGGACGCTTAAGTCATGTTTGTGAGGATGAGTGGCAGGCTCTGGGCTGGTTTTGCTGTCAACAGGTTTGTTGATAAAACCCTTTTGTGAATAAAACTGAGTGAAAGCCCCCCCCCCCCAAAAAAAATCCACAAAATGAAGTCTGTAAGAAAAAAATTTTCCAGGGAATTGAATATGACTTTGAATCTACACATGAACATATAGTATTCTTGCTTTTGGGATTTGGGCCAAAAGACGTTAAGTAGAACCTTCTAACCTCTACTTGAATGCTCAGTGCTGAGAAACGGTAACCTTGAGGACAGAAATAGGAAATGTTTTGGAACTTCTAATTCCCTAGTGACAGAGTTTCTGTGCTGAAAGCAATTTTGATCAAATAGCAACTCCAAGGTTAAAAGCAGACCCAGAGAAATGAGAATGCTGGGCTTGTCGGAGTTACCTCTAAGACCAAGACCAGTGTGGGAGCCTGGAGGACTGGCTGTCAGAAGAGTCTCCTGGAAAGTGCTCTGGGAAGCAGTTTGAAGGGCTCTGAGGATTCTTGGTTTTACTTCGGAGAGTTTATCCTAAGGTAAACCCTGCCTGTCACAACCCCCTTTGCAGAAGGCAGAGGGGGCCCTCTGGGCACTGCTCAAAGTTCTGGATCTATGGCTAAACCAAACCTGCCATGAGAAGTTGAGTTTATGATTGATTATCCCTAATGCCCTTGCATTGTTAGCATGCATTGCAGAGTGCAAGGGATTTTTATATCCATTATTACATCCTTTGGCCCGGACGCAGTTCACTGGACTGATACAGAAGATCTGGGGCTAGACTTCTGGTCCTATGCCCATTGTGACCTTGAGAAAGTCCCTGTACCTCTCTGGGCTTCCAGTCCGTCAGTAAGTACAGTTGTACGAGCCTTAGCTGCCTCACAGAAGAGTTGTGGGATGCCATGGATGGGGCCACGTATGGTAATAGCGAAGAACTGCACAAAGCTGAAGTAGCCTACCTGAGGAGAATGGTGTCGGGTAGGGGAGGGGTGGCAGTCGCAGGCTGCGGAGCTGGCCCAGAGGTGGATTGGGGATCTCTGTACAGCCTGCTGTCACTGGGGGACTGTTGCGTGCCAAGTGTGACGTGAGAGGCATTGAGCAGTCTCCATCAGCTCCATGCGTGCACATTTTAACTCATAACAGGTGCACCTGACAATTAGTAGTTTTATCTCCCAGAAGGTAGAAGAAACGATGAGGGGCACTACGAATTTGGCCCCAGGTCTGGCAAATAAGGAAGAATCGGTTAGCAGAGTAGAATGATGGGAACTTCTGGTGAGAATGAAAACATCATCTTAGAATTGGAAAAGAGAAATGCAAGACATGATCAGGTGTGCTTTCAGACATTTAGAGGAGAAGTACCTGTGGTCTCACAATCCACAGTGCTCTCACACAAGGCAGAAGAATCAGGGTGCTTTTGAAAGTGAACTTCTGGGGCGCCTGGGTGGCTCAGTCAGCTAAGTGTCTGGCTCTTGATTTGGGTTCAGGTCGTGACCTCAGGGTTGTGAGATCGAGCCTCCATTGGGCTCCACGCTCAGCAGGGAGTCTGCTCGAGATTCTCTCTCTCAAGTAAATAAATAAATCTTAAAAAAAAGAAAAAGAAAATGAACTTCTGACATGAACTTCACAGGGCCTTACTCGGACAAGAGGGGAGGAAGGCAGCGGAAGAAGCTGATGAGGCTGTATTGGAGACATTCTCTGGGGAGCTCAAATTTTAAAATAGTTTTTTTTTTTTAAAGTAATGCAGGCTTAATATAAAGAATTGGGAAATAAAAATGAAAAGGAGACAGTAAGCATCACCTATAATTCTACAGAGTGACAGTTGGCCATTAATATTTTTATGTTTCCTGGTGATATTTTTCTATGCATTGTTTGAGATTATCACATATACACACACATGCTATTTGGTGTTCTTCCATATGAATAGATACTCTTTATAAATATTCTGTGATTGGCTGCATAATTTTCTGTCAGAGATGTTGTCCACGTTTGCTTAACTAGTCCTTATTGATGTTCCCAGCTTCCTGCTAGTAAAAATAACACTGCAATGAACATCTTTGTGCATGAGCGATTTCTCTATATCCTAATTTTTTAAGGTAGATTCTCAGAAGTTAACATTTTTAGGGCTCTTAAATTACCACCAAGTTGTTTGCCAGAAAGATCATGCCAGTTTATCTTCCCGCTCTTTTGTGTGTACCAGCCTAATAAACTCAAATTTTAAAAAGATGTATATAGTAGACGGATGAAAAACTTACTGAAAAGGAAAACGCACAAGAGCCATGTTTAGACCTAGAAGGCTAAAACTAAGTGAGCTGAAAATTCACCATGGAAGCTGCTTAAGAAAACAATGAGTCTTGTGGGTGGTTTAAGAATAAGGACAGTATCAGGGCACCTGGGTGGCTCAGTCGGTTAAGCATCCAACTCTTGGTTTCAGCTCAGGTCGTGATCTCAGGGTCCTGGACACTGCACTCAGCAGGGAGCCTACTTGAGATTCTCTCTCCCTCTGTCCTTCCCCTCCATTCTCTCTCGCTCTCTCTCAAATAAATAAATAAATCTTAAAAAAAAAAAAAAAAAAAAAAAGGAAGGAGCACAGTATCAGCACACTGATTGGGGCAGATGGAGTGACATTGACAAGTGGCAAAGAGAAAACGAAATTGTTCAACTTCTCTCTTTCTTCTCTATTCCATCAAGGAAGATGATTGTCAGACTGAAACGAGTATTGCAAACGCTGACATAAGGGAATTAAAGCCCAAGATGGGAGAATTGATGTAAAAGTGAATCTGAGTTGTTCTAAATAAATTCAAAGCTCTTGGCCCAGACAGATGACATAGGAAAATGCAGAACTTACAAGGCTGAGCTCACTGCAGGCCACCACGGTGATCCCTGAGGGTTGCAAGAAATGGAAGAGGTACTGAAAGAAAGAATCTGAACCACTGTTCACCTGATCATTCAGAATCGGAAAGGAAAAGAGAGTGTAGGCAAAGACTAAAAACAGCTAGCAGGATCTGACTTCCAGATGAAATTCAGCACAGATTTTGAAACATACATGTTGTGAGCACTTAGGAAAAAGTTGTCCCTTCAGAGCCAAGCACCCGCTCCTTCTCTTCTCCCTCTAGCCTCTTCAGCCTCTTCAGTAAGGCTGTAGTTACATATTTATAGACATGAAGAAAGCGTTTCATTGAATTTTAGATCGTATCTTTTCGGCGGAGCTTGAAAAATGTAATCCAGCTACCAGAGTATGTACATGGGTTGATCATTGAGCACTTGTGCCCAAAAGGAGCCAATAACTTGATCCGTGTCCGTCTGCAAGGAGGTGGCTGGTAGGTCACTGGAGGGCTACCATCCCAGCCCTCACCTGATCAGCATTTTGTCAGGAACCTGTTGAGGTGAAGGATGCTTATCAAAGTTGCAGATCACATGAAGCTGTGAAGTATGGTTGTTACTAGAAATAGAACCAAATCTGGAGAGACTGCAGCACGCTGGAATGATGGTAAAAAGTAACAAGATGAAATATAATACTGATTAACATATATTCGTACGGTTGGGTTCCAAACACCAGCTATGTATGTGCCGGGAAAGGCAAATAAAAACGACAGTAGTATGAGTAGCTAATATTTATTAGATGCTTGCTGTATTCCACATACCGTCTTATGTGTTTTATATTGTCATCATTTGTATAATCTTACTCTGTACTAGCTTTATGGCCTCTTCACATTTGATAAGCACATCGTCCGTGATTCACTGGTACTTACTCATGGGTTGAAAATTGTCCCCATTTTTCGGTTTAGGCAAGTGAGATACAGAGAGGTTGAGTAACTTGTCTGAGCTCACACAGCTGGGAAATAGTGTGCTGGTGCTCAGTGCCTGCCCGTGCATCCACCGTGGAAATTCACACAACCCCTGAAACTGTTCTCTGGCTCTTTTTTAAATCAGGACTTTAATTTGATGTCCTGCCAAAAACACCAGATAAGCTTAGACAGAGAGGTAGGTGGTTAATAACATGGACTTTGGGCCAAGCCAGCTGGCTTGTCCGTTTCCTGGCTGTGTGACTTTGGCCGAGTCAGTTCAGTTCCCTGTGCTGCAGGTTTTCTCCTTTGTAAGTCGGGATAGTGATTGTTTCTATCCGTACAGTATTGCTGTAGGGATTCAATGAGTTCTGTACAGAGAGCATTGGGGACAGTGCCTGGCACACTGTAAGCTCTTGTAAGGATTTGCTGTCATTATGAGGTACTTGAGAAGCAGGATGGCAGCATTTGAAGAGTTGGGACTGTGGAGCCAGACCATCTGGGTTTGAATCCTAGCGCCACCATGGCTGGTTACGTGTGCCGCATTTTTTGCTCATCTATAAAATGAGAATGAGAATCTCCATAGAAAATATTCAGTCTAAGTGCCCAACAATTGTCAGCTACTATTATCAGTAGAATTCTATTGTCCAGAGGAAGAAGGGTTCTGGTCCTGCTCCCAGTACTATGTTTAGGGATGGGAGCTAAATCTGCTGTCTGGAAGAGGTGGGCGGGTCGGTGAGGGTCTAAAAACTGCAGCAGAGAAGTTATGTTTGGACCAATTTAGGATATTTAATCTGAAGGCAAGATGACTAAGCAAGGAAGTGATAACTTATCTCATTCATGTCAAGGGTTACAGAAATTGTTCTGTGTCACTGAATCAAGTTATGACACAGCATGAGAGGCTTGAAACAAGCAATCTGGGCCAGCTTTATCGTGGTTCAGCCTCTTAACTTTTCGCGGCTTCAGTTTCCTAATGAGTAAAGGTGGGTGGGAGTTGGGCTAGATCATCTCTGGGGTGTCTTCTTCTCTTTTACAATGCTATCCTATCAGCCACAGAATCTGCATCAAAATCCCGTTTACACAGAGAGTTTGGGACAAAGGGTGTTTCTGATGAATGTATACTATAGCAAAAGAGCTTGAACTGAGTAACGTTCAAACACAGTGCCATCACCTCATGACTCCGAGCCCCCCGTTTCCTCTGTTAAACTGAAATGAGAACATGACGGATTTCATGGAGCTTCTGTGAGAATCACGTGAGGTCATACATGTGAAAGCACCTAGTCAAAATGTCATGTTTATTATTGCCTTAGCCGGTTTATAACTTTTCCAAGAATCAGAATAGAAGAAAACACTCTTAAGCACCGCAGTCTACTTAAAATAACTTAATCTGTTTTCCAAGACTCAGAAGATCATTCAGGAAGTTACAAAATCTCAGGGTCATCATCGTGAGCAGGGAATAGTTCGGTAGAAAAAAGGTCCTGGCTGTTTGTATCCTTTGGTTTTTCAGATTCAGATGAAATGGGAGGGTGTTGACTGTTAACCCAGAAAGGAACAGAGATCACGTACTCTAAGCCCCTCATTTTACAGAGGAAGCCACAGAGAGAAATTGCCCCAAATCAGCTGTTAACTAACGGGAGCTTTGGGGGTTAAGTCCAGGTTCCTGACTCCTAGAGCAGTTTCCATCCTTAGTCTAAACACAGCTCGGAAAGCTTGAAATCAGGCTAAGAATGTGCTGATGAAAGTGGCTGCCCCTTTGACCATGGAATCGAAGAACTATATTAGAAGGAAATTTAGGGCCTGGGTGTGTCATTGAAGGGTATGACACCATGAACTTCACTTGACCCACTTGGAAAAAAAAAACCGCAGTAGAATTCTTAGGAATTCTGTTAATCACAGCAGTTCATTTCTTCTGTACAAAATTCTTCTCAAATATGCTCTGAAATGAATTGACATTAAAAATGCAGGTCTTAGTATGGCTCTCATGGGCTTATGATGTGCACGGGGAGTAGTGTAACAGAGGTGCAGAAAAAGGGTCTCTTCCTTTTACTAATGATTAGTAACATCTGTATTATTCAGCTTTGCTGAGTTAAAGTCGCAAGAGATAACCGTAAAGGCGGTTCTATGTGATACGTTCTCCCTCATCTTGTCTATGTGGCTTCTGTTAGCATTAGCCTGAGCAGCTGTGAGCCAGGGCAAGTCTCAAGACCAGTGCCTATGAGCAGTGAGTAGCCAGTGAGGGCGATGCTGTATTCCTGGATGTGTTCAAAGCAGAGTGCCACCTACACCTCCCTCTTCTTCCCATTTATAAATCTACTTCTCCAGGGATATACAGATTTTTTTGCTCTATTTTTAGTCTGTTGATAACCTGAGGAAGCCTCCAAGGATCAAAGTCCGGGATGGGGAGGATTGAGTTCACTCAGTCTTTTCTGAATCCCTAATAGATGCTGCAAATCAATCTGAATTCTGATTCGGGGTGGGAAGTGCGTGCGTAAGCACAGTGTGAGGGATAAGAGCACGGACTCTGAAACTAGACTGCCTAGGTTCGACTCTCAGCCCCTCTTGTTACCATGGCGATATGACCTTGGGCAAATCCCTTCGATGCACTGAGCCCGAGTTCCCTGATCTCATGGGGTTGCTGTGAGCATGAGTTAAATGAACTTATATTTATAAAGCGCTTACAAGAGTGCTAGATGATAGATGTGCTTAATAAATGACTATTAAGCAAATTAAATGGTCCTAATTAGAGTTGCCTCTGGGTCCAGGGCTCTATTCCATTTAGACGCTGTAACTCCCAGGCCTTAGGGCTGTTCGGTTTGAGGAAAGGGGGCTTCTTTTTCCTCAGTCTTCGAGTGAGTCAAAGAGGAAGCAGCACTAGGACTTGACTTTGAACACCGTAGTTTATCAAGCCCCTTTCCAGAAGCTCAGGCAATGTGTTTACCTTTTCTTTATGCTAAGGGAAGAGTGTGACTCTGGTCAGTGTCCTGGGTGGCCTCGAGCAGGTAGCTTAGTCTGTTGGGGTCACTTTGGTAAACCTGCTAGGATTACCATGGTATTCCCTGGACTGACGGTGACTCGATGGGCCCCTTTTGCACACAGCCCAGAGCACTCAAGTCGGTTCCCCAGGAGGGGGTTTCCGCGGTGGCTCTGCTTGGCTTCAGGGACTGGGCTGTGGGAGACAGTAATGGGAAGTGAAAAGAGAAACTGTCGCCCTTCACCAGCAGGGCTGTTTGAAGTGTGTGACTCTTCTTGTATTTAGGGAAAAGATTACTCATGAGTATTTTCTTCCATAGAATATAAAGAACCTCAAATTACTACTTGTGTCCCCCACCCCCTTCTCACCCGCCTCCCTCCGGTTCAGTGAATCCTCTGCAGACACTTCAGCATTTTACTCTCATTTCCCCTCCTGAGTGGGATTCGGTTCTGTATTTGCTCTGGCACTCACACTTCCAATAAGCTACCCCATCGTTTTTCCTGTTTCCGATTGAGCATCTTCTGCCCTGTGGCCCACCTACCCCCAGGCTCTTTCCTAGGCCAAGCTGCACTGGAACCTCACACTCGGCCCCAGGATCTGGTTATACCCATGCTGTTTGTGTGAAGGAGAGGAAGGGGAAAGTTCCTAGTAACAAATCACTAATCGCTGTGCTGTTCCTGTTCAGAGGTGACACCACTGACAATAGGAAGTAAACGCTAAGGTTTCTTACAGGTTCAAAAGTTGAGATCTTGCAGAGCCATCCTCACGCCCACCCCCATTTCATTGTGATTGAGATACGTGTTTTCAGGGTCATTGGAAAGAGTAGGGGCACCTTCTGTATCCAAGGACCATTTGAAATGGGCATTACTTCTTGGCATAGTTAAGAGTCAGAAATAAAACCTTGAACTCTTTAGTGGCTGTGTTTTAGTCTCAAGATCATAGAGCAGTAGCATACTGCACATTCTTATTTTATGATGCCACTTTTTTTTCCATGTAAAGTTATTAAACGTACAAAACAAGAAAAAGAACTCTTAAACGCCCATCTCTGATTAGGCCAGTGCCCATAGTTCTTTCTTGGTGCCCTACATGATAGCCTACTTCAGAAAGGACTTCCCCAGAGCTAAGGGAAGCCAGCTACCATTCTTCAAAACTAGACTTTGCAAAGGAGCCACCTGGAAGACAGAGCCAATAGTCATGCCCAGAAGCCCTGGACCTTCTCCAAGGGATCTGAGCTGTTCGTTCCCTGGTCCACTAGGGAGGAAAAGCAGCCCATCCAAGTAGACCAGACAGTTCTTTGTGATACTTAAGGATGAAAAGGTGACTCTTTCCAGGATCAAGCTGAAAGGCACTTTTACAGCATACTCAAGTCTCCTTAGCAAGTTTAAGTCACTCACTGGAGAGACTGAAGCTCCTCTTAGCAAACCCTGATTCCATTGTACTTGAACTATTAATTCATGCAATACAGTTTTAGAGAATGAAGCTCTGTTGAGCATCTAGCTTCTTCCAACCTATCCATTCTCATTTTGGTCTCAGGACTGCTTTCAGTTCTTAAGAATTATTGAAGACCCCAAAGAGCTTCACTCATACGGATTATATCTGTCTATATTTACCATATTGGAAATTAAAACTGAGAATTAAAAAAAATGCTTACTGAAAAATAGTAAGCTAAGCTTATATTATTAGCATAAGTATATATTTATGAATACATCTTCTCAAAACAAAAAAAATTAGTGAGAAAAATGGCATTGTGTTACATTTTTGTAAGTCTCTTTTGCAAATCTATAGAAGATGACTGGATTCTCATATCCACTGCAATATCACATGTCATATAGCTTCTAGAAAATTCCACTATATATTCATGAACAAACGAGAGTGAAAAAAGGTCAATAACCTCTTAATATTGTTATGAAAAGAGTTTTGACTTTATAGACACCCTGAAAAGGTCTTGGGAACCTGAGGGGTCCCCAGATCACACTTTGAGAACCACTGTTCTAAACCACCTGAATGATATATCAAAGATTTCCCATAACAGCAAAATGAAATAAAAATATAGACTCACAGTCAGGCATCCAGA
This sequence comes from Leptonychotes weddellii, assembly GCF_054177405.1. Classification (NCBI taxonomy): domain Eukaryota; kingdom Metazoa; phylum Chordata; class Mammalia; order Carnivora; family Phocidae; genus Leptonychotes; species Leptonychotes weddellii. The sequence goes on from NC_138373.1 coordinate 75,574,777, forward strand.
AAGGTCCAGCCTGAGCTACCCTCTTAACCTAAGCTGCAGCCCTCCCTTTGGCCCACTTCTGGTCCTACTCAGAGTCCAAGTACCACCCCCGCCAGGAAGTTCTAACATCAGAAAGGCAGAATAAAAAGGCAAAAGACCTTTTATCCTTACTTTACCCTCTCATTCCCAGAGGCTAGCCTGATAGTTTCCCAGAGGCTGAGTGAATTGTTCTTCCTGGAAGAAGTTTCAGGGAACACTTCATTATTTGGCAGCTCTCGAAGGTCAAGCCCAGCTCTGGAACATTCTCACTTCAAAAGGACAGTGGGTGACAGCTCAGTTGTGATTCTAAGGTCCCCTCCAAAGCACATTGACATCTGTCATGACCGTGTCAGGCCACCGAAGAGCCTCAGCTTTAGGGCATACCTGAGATCAAGACAGTCTCAGGAGCTGGACAAGGAAGGACAGGGCACCAAGACCTACGGTCCATTAAAGACATAAAAAAGGATTTGTCTTCTCATTTTGCCTCTAAAAAAATAGTTCATTGGACCATAATTTGGCACTTACAAATCTTGAGCTTCAACTTGGGATTCAGAGTTGAACATAAGGGCTCTTCAGACGTGAAGACTCAATTTTATTAACCATTCAGAAAGCTTTTCCCTTTATTCCAACTGTCTAACTGACAAGGCCTTTTTTTCTTCTCTCTCTCTCTCTCTTTCTGCCTTGCTCTCTCTCCAACAGGCTTGCAGCCAATTTACTGGAGCAGGGATGACGTAGCCCAGTGGCTCAAGTGGGCTGAAAATGAGTTTTCTTTAAGGCCAATTGACAGCAACACGTTTGAAATGAATGGCAAAGCTCTCCTGCTGCTGACCAAAGAGGACTTTCGCTATCGATCTCCTCATTCAGGTGAGAGTCTGGACCCCTGGCACGTGCTCAGCTGGGACAATCTGTTAGCCATTGGTTGGTCTTTGCCACCACTCGTCATGCCCAAGAACTCCCCACAGTAGGCCATCAGGAGCACAAAGACAATGACCTAAGCTTAAGAGAGGAAAGATCCTGCTGACATAAGTCAGTTTGAGGGGAAAGGAGGAAGAGTTTCCAGATCAAGGGGAGACTTTGAAGGTTGGGAGAAGGAACCCACTTAGGACCTACAGACACTGGAGCTTAAGGGATCTCGTTGTGGCCACCAAATCAAGAAGAAAATGCATTCCAGCCCTTTCACCCTGCCTTGCTCCTGATTCTGAAACATTTGAAAGAGATGCTTAGGAGTGAGTATAGGTGGTGAACTGCTCAGTGAAAACCAAAGACAGAAGAGGAAGGGGCATGAGCCCTCCTAAGGTAGACGGAGTGGGAGGAAGAGACATGAGGGAACAGGAGGTAAGGATGGGAAGAAGCTACGGCAAGCTTAGAAATAAACTCAAAGGGCTTCGGGTGACACCCTTTGCGGTACTGAGCTATGTGAAGTGTTGCATCTTGTAGCTTATAGAAAGCCTGAAAAGTGCAGGTGGAAGACTTCTCAGGTTCATCTAACTAGGCAGTTTTGTCAAAATAAGGGCTCCCAAGACTCCATGGGAAGTTTCGATTCAGTAAAGAGCTTTTGTACCTGCAGAGTGTATTGCTGACCTAGGTAAGACACTTTCTAATTTCATTTCTTAAACATTATGGATATTTAGAAGATAGCTATTTGGGAGCTCCATATGTGAAAGGGGACCTTTGGTCTGGGGTTTATGCCTCTTGAGGGGCTAGTTAGTCAAGTACCGACAGACCCTCCTTCTCTCAAGTCTCACTGTGGCCAATTTTGATGTAACTTGTCCGGCAGAGACTCTCTTTGTCTTGACAAAGGGCAAAGATCCTGCGTAAGGTCTTGGTATAGTTCCAACGACGTTCAACCCTTATTTACTCCTGGAGGCCTGCCAGAAGTTAATAAACTAACCGTCATGAGGAAACATCACCATCACAGGGGATGAGATAAGGTTATAGAACAGTATCTCCCCCGCTTTTCCCAATTGCAGCAGACCGTTTATATGAGGAAATGATAAAAGGAAGTTTCCCCCAGAAGTAGAGATGTTATTGAAACTTGGAAGTTTATTATCTCTGAAAAACAGATCATTTTTAAGGTTCTACAAAGGAATAGAGCCAGACATACCTGAAACATTTTGTCTCAAATCATTGATTCTTTCTGTTGTCTCAGAATACAAAAACTAGAGTAACCATATATGTAAATAAAACTAACCTAAAAGGAAACTACATAGTTCCTTTTAATTTAATGCAAAAATACTTACCTTGTCTGTTCTTGTGAAAACACAAAGGTATACTCAAAGGGGCAAAGTCACCTCTCTGGAGGAAAGGAACTCTTAACTCTTTAGTGTGTTCCAGAAAAACCATTCATGTAAGGCAAACAAGGGAAGACACAGTCATGTGTTTTGATGCGATTTGACTTAGCCCTTAGCCTGGCTTTCCTCCATGAGTCTGTAAGTCCCCCCTTCGTCTCATCTCAGGTACTCCTTTTCGTTGTTGATTTATTTTTCTCCCTAGTCACCTCTGTCCACTTTACTTAGAAACCAGAGATTCCCTCTGCTCAAAGCTGGAAGCAAAGATGGGCAACAGCCTCCCAGTAGGCCCTTGCCATTTTCTCAGGTCTCTGCTAGAGTGGGCCATGTGGTAGATGTACAGGATCCCGCAGTCCAGTTAGAGAGAGGGGATGGCATTGAACCTAAAGGCAAAAGGAAGCTGGAGAGGGGAGAGGACAGGGTAGGATGGGGTTTATGAAAGAAGGAATAGAGTTGATTTGGAGCATGAAGGATGGATGGAACTGAGGAGGTGGGGGGAGAAGAACATTCCAGGTCACTGGAGCAGCATTAGCTTAGTGTATTTGGATGATGGTGAGATAGCCCATCTGATGAAGGGAAGAGGCAGGAGGTGGGAGGCCAGATGAAGTCAGTGCGCTAGGCTGGTCATGAGGTGCTTAGACCCCAGTTAAGGAGCAGTAGAAATTCATTCGGTGAGTATTCGCTGAGCAACTCCATGCTCGAGGTACAGAAGTATGGGCTAAGGAGGTTCAGGGAGATCAGAGGCGATTTCTGGCTGGCTTGTCAAACAAAAGCTCCAGGGTATGGTCATGGAGCCAGACTTTGAAAGCTTGGAAAGGCAACTAAGGTGGAGGTAAGGAAAGATGTTCAAGAGGAACTGTAGGTCAGTTGGTATGGAGATGGAGTTCAGAGATAAGGCCATGCAAATTCGATCCTCTGTTTGAAACACTGTCCATCGTCACTCATCGCCCCTGCCTGACATGTCTGATTGCCATTTCATATTTGAAGTTCCGCTGACCTTTTCCAGGAAAGCTTTCCCCGATTGCCATCCTGCTTCCCTGACTACCCCCTGCCGCCTTCCTCTCCTCTACCTCTTCCCTCCTCAGCCTGGGCTAGGTGCCGTTCCTCTTTTATCACAGAGCATACCCTAATTCTGGCATAATTCACACACACACCCACCCCATGTTATATGTGATTGCTTTCTGTTCTGCATCCCTCTTCTAGAGCAGGAAGTTCATCTGGGCAAGGGGCTGTGTCTTGTTAAGCTGACTGGTCTCCAGCATTTAGCACAGTGCATGGCATCCAGTTGGCGCTCAACAAATCTTAATTGAATTATGACCCAACACGTGAGTCCCTTAAAGCCCAAGTTGGGAAGTTTGGATTTTATTTTGCAGATAGTGGGAAACCACTGACAGGTTTTGATCAGGAGAATAATAGAATTGGAGCTCTCCCTTTGGAGCGGACCTTGGCCATCAGTGCATAGGGTGGACTCAGAGGGTCCCTAAAAACAGGAGACCTACTTAGAATGTTCTTGCTACAGTCCTCACTGGAGACATTGAAATCCAGAACGAGATCAATGAGAGTAAAATAATAAGACTTCAGGCCCAGAATGGTGAGCTAAGATGAGGAACTCATGTGTGGGAAGGGCTAAGACTCATTTTGGCCAAGCAATGCCAAAGCATCCAAAAAGACAGGTCCTGTTCTGCAGTTGGAATTCTGAGACCAGAGCCAGGCCAGAGCGGGGAATAGTAGATGGGAGCATTATCCCCATTATGTTGAGTTGGGAATAAAGAGAAATGTATCCTGGGGGTGCCTGGGTGGCTCAGTCGTTAAGCGTCTGCCTTCGGCTCAGGTCATGATCCCAGGGTCCTGGGATCGAGCCCCGCATCGGGCTCCCTGCTCCACGGGAAGCCTGCTTCTCTCTCTCCCACTCCCCCTGCTTGTGTTCCCTCTCTCGCTGTGTCTATCTCTGTCAAATAAATAAATAAAATCTTTAAAAAAAAAAAAAAGAGAAATGTATCCTGTAGGTGATTTAATTAAGGCATCGACCAGAAAGCCATGGACAGAATTTCAAGGTGATACCTGCCAGTAGGGGCTGCAAGAAAACTTAACCACAGAACAGAGGGATGTTGTCAGAGGGTTTGGAAACAGAGCTAAGAAAGAGTTAAGAAGACATTCTCATGACGTGGCCACATAGCAGGGTAATGAAGGCATGCTTTACCTGCTGGCATTCTTCTTAAGAAGGTAGAGATAAGGTATAGATAGAAAATCTTTTTTAGCTCTCAAATGTCACACTTGCCATTGTTTCTTCTGACATGGGCTTTCTGGGTTAGCATTTGATGTAGTAGATGTCCTGAGGCCCGGGTTCTCTACGTGGCTCCTCCACAGGTCACAATACTTCATTGGCCCCTATTTTCCTCCTCCATAAAATGGGCTTCTACTCTTAACAGTTCAGCCCAACTTCAAGCATGAAACAGTGTTCAGCTTCTATTCAGTAGCACAACCTCCTGTCCCATAGGCAATGAATAAATACTTTGATCTCCTTCAACCTCTATGCCTTGTAAAACTTACACTTCACCCAGTTTTTTTCTGTATTTCTTTGAATCTTTTTTGCTGCCTAAGATGAATCAGCAGCAGCTTCTCACTAGTCATGGGGCTGCTGGAATAAAACAAAAGTATCTGGTTGCCCCGTCACCGTGAATGGATGTTTATAGCTTCCTCCCAGCCTTGTTTCCTGCCCGGCCTCACCCAGAATTAAGCTCTCTGTATATGGAAATAACATTCTCCTCAACACAACTCATTTCAAATGTAGAGAGGAGGGACCAGGACCCAGTGAATTATAATTACCTGAAATGTTAATATGTCTTAGGTCCAAATATGGTAGCCTCTCTGAACTCCACATTCTTTGGCCAATTTGACAAACTACACTTATCTCGTCCATTTCCAGGACAAGACTTCTCCATTTTCAACTCTATAATAAAGCAGGGAACATGCAGACTGTGCTTTAAGTAATTATATTATCTCCAAACTGAAGTTTTTAAGGCTGAAGATAAATGGGATATTTTCTTTGGAATATCCTCCCAGTTAGAAGATACAAGATGGTGAATTTATAACATTTGCAAAGCTAAAGAATAAATGGAAGGGAACTGTAACTTTATAAAATTTTACCTGTACAGGATAATTTTACCTACTCTTTGAGCTACTAGACAGTTACTACCTTAAATGGCCTGTGATGATTTAAATTCAAAGGGATATTTGATTATTTGACCACTCTGAGACTTGAGAAAACACATGAATAAGAAGGAACAGACAAGTTAGCATTGATATTAACTCTTATTTAGAGTTATCCATTATAAGACATCAAGGTGGAATGGATTTATGTATGCATTTTTTATAAGAACAACAACAAAAACCACAAGGTATCTTCAATTTAATTCATGTTAGACTCTCTATTGATGCCAAAAAATGGAAAATAAGCCTATTTTCAAAGTTCCTTCAGTTCAATTCAGCAAAAAAAGTATGATGGGTTTACTAAGTGAATCAGTCATTTAACATACCAGAATGTGATTATTTCTTCCCTCCCCAATGCACCAGAATCTTTGTTTTTGGAAATATGCCTTGCTTGTGACCTTCAAATATGGTAAAATTCCCTTTCAAGGTTAAGTGAAAAATACTGATCTTTATCTTCATAAAGTTCCTCCTTGGACCAACTTGCTTATTAATTCATTTCTATTAAGCAATGGTAGGTGCATTTGCTGGGTTGAATGGCTGGGTCAACTGGCTGTTTTAGAATCAAGGCGCAGAATCTGAGGGGATGGGTCACAGAGGGGGATTATTGTTCTGAAGTGTGGGAGTTGCAGCAGGCATGATCCTTGATTGAGACACCCAGAGTTGGCTCTTTCTTCTCCTGTCTGTGAACGGAGCAAAAAAAAAGTGTAAACACATCAGAGAAATGCTTAGATAGGTCAATTACAGAAAAGTCATTTAATTTTTTCTTAGCACTTCGCTTTTCCCATTTGTGAAACGGTGGTGATGACCAATCCCTCTGCCATACGGAGTGATATTATAACGTGTAAAACATACAACACTTCCTTTAATAAAGTGCATACTTATTTTACAATATTCGTATTTTCTCACAAGCTTATTTTTTTGTTTCTCTGTAATGTCTCTTTATGTTCTGCATCCAGCTAAAGGCAGTTGTCTTAAGGTATCTCTTTCCTAACCGATTTATTCTTGTCTTTTTTTTTTTAAGATTTTATTTATTTATTTGAGACAGACAGAGATAGCGTGAGAGAGCATGAGCAGGGAGGAGGGGGAGAAACAGGCTCCTTGTGGAGCAGGGAGCCCGATGCGGGGCTCCATCCCAGGACCCTGGGATCATGACCTGAGCCAAAGGCAGACGCTTAACCGACTGAACCACCCAGGCGCCCTGATTTATTCTTGTCTTAAAGACAATATTCAGATTTTCCCACAACCAGCTCCCTTTCTCTCAGGATCTCTGTGTCTCAGACATAGATATCAAGCTAAATCCCAAATACTTGTTCCTAAGTAAAAGACTAGCTTATGTTTATGGTTACAGAGGCACTCTGTATTTAACAAAAAGGCCTGTCATTTAATCAGCCTGCAAAAATGGGTTGAATGGAATTTTCAGAAAATAAGGTCGAACAGAGATGGAAAACCAAGCAGTCACCCAATGGGAGGGGGCTGTAATGGCCACCAGTGGGACCTCCCTGGGCCAGGGCCTGCCTTAGCATTCTCACTACTGAATTTAACTGAATGACCCGAGGCCTTGGACTTCAGCCTGTACATCTACCACAGGCAGAAGGGACCCAGCAGAGAGAATTTGAGGACAAATCTGAAACGTATCTCTCCCACCCTTGCACTATTTTTTTTTTTTTACGAATCGGTCAAAAGGAAACTAAAATCTCTGAATAAAAACAGAAGAGCGAGAGATTGCAAATTTAAGAATGTGTTACTTCAGATAATCTTCACATGAGGATATGCACATAGTAAATCATCACCTGAAAAATACAAATTTTAAGAATGTTAAATAAAAATCTGCTTTCAACCTACTGAACTCAAGAAGTTAAACGTTGTGAAACCCCAGGGGAGGGGCTCTGGGTAGCCTTGTAGATGACACTATGCATGGGTCCCAGCCTTCTGCAGAACAGGGAATGGATAAGAACTTTAAAAGTGATCAGACTCTTTCACTGATAATAACATTTGAAGAAAATATCCCAAGGACACAGTCCAATGGCAGCGGGGAAAAAATGCCCTTAGCAATCCTATTTATAATTATAAAAACTGGAAATGCCCAAGCCACCCACAGTATGGGACTTGCTAAACAAAGTTGGAGCATGTAAATATAAAGGAATATGCTGTGGCTTTACAACTATTCATCGAGCCACTTATTATTTCTTGAGTAGATTACACAGGGCCTTGCAGGTCATGTTCAGGACCCTAAAGGTTATTATAAAAACAGGTAGAACCCATTCAGCATTTTAAGCAGAGATTGGCATGACAAAGTGCAAAGGTGAAGAGTGGATGTGGGCAGTTGGCTTGGCTGGCATTCAGGAACAGTGGTGGTGACCTGAACTAAGATGGGATCAGCAGGGAGAAGGGGATGACGCCAGGAGTATTTAGAAGGCAGAGTCTGAAAGTCTTGGTGACTGGTTAGATTTTGGACAAGAGAAAGAGAAGAGTTAATTAAGCATGACTCCTGGGTTTCTGGCCTGAACAAGTGGGCATTCACTGTGCTAGGAAACACCATGTGGGTTGTAAAGACTTTTACGTTCAACACATTAAATGTGTGGTGTCTGTATGTCATGCAAAAGGGAAGTATCTAGGAGATAACTGAAGGTTCTGGAGTTGAGAAGAAATGCCTGGCTGGAGTAGATTTAGCATCGATGGGCTGATGGAGGCCATGGGAGTAGGTGAGATTACCAGGGAGAAAGACTAGTGGGAGCCTGGGGAGCCTTACTGTTGCAGGGTTGGAGGAGGTGGAAAGAAAATTAGGAGGGGTAGGAACGTCCCAAGCCGTGGACTGTTCTAGGAGGAGGCAGATAGTGAGCGCTCCTGATGAATATTGCTGAAAGGCAGAATCCCCAAGTACCGACCATTGCCCTCTGGTTTGACCACGAGGAGGCATGCAGTAGAAGGGGTGGGAAGTGGCAAGAACAGAGTTGGACAGCTCCTTGGCCAAGCTCGGCCATGCTGGGACCAGAGAACCAGGAGCAGTACCTGGAGGGGAAGATGGGGACAAGGGGTGTGTGTCTGTGCAGAAAACAGGAAAAACCGGACAGTGCTTAAATGCTAAAGGGAAGAATCGCATAGAAAGAGGTTGAAGATACAACTGTGAACTAGGGGAGTGAGAGAGCCTGAGCTAGAAGCGTCTATGTGAAATGATGTCAACCGGGAAAACACATACTCAATACATATGAATGTGACTTCATGAAACTTGTGGAGGCGCCTTAAATACAAAAGTGTTGAAGCAAAGCAAATGGTTTCCAGATTTTTGGAGACACGTCTGTGAATAATCATCAAATCACAAGGGGTGCCATCTATTGAGCCCACATTATCACAGACATGGGGCTGGTGCTTGTTCATATCATCTCACTTGATCTTCCTATCAGCCCTGCCAAGTCTGTGGCATTATTCTCGTTTGAGACAAAAGAATGTTTCACTAAGCCTGGACTTAAGCCTCACAGAGAAAGAGTATTTGCCTGAGGGCATGCAGCTGACAAATAGAGGACCCAGGGGACCTGGGACCTCTTGCCCCAGAGCCTGGGCTCTTCCCTCAAAAGGAAAGAAACCTTAACCCCCCAAACAGCATCTGTCTATTCTCAGTCTTCAGACACGAGGAACATTGATAAGGCAACTTGCAGCAGGTTTGTTCACTCTCTTTACTATCCGTTGGAAACAAATTACAAATAAAATAATAGAATTTCGTATTCTCTGAGTGGATGCCTGGCTTTTCACATCAGGATCACCACTACAGAATTACATGTGTGTTTAGTCTGCGGGTTTCTGTGTTGTATGCGTGTGTGTGCATCCTTTGTGTGTGTGTCCATGCGTGCGCGCACCCACTCAGGGGGATATCTAGGTTTTATGGGGCCTGAAGCTTATAATTTGGGGGACACATATGGCTTTAGGGCTCCTGCCAGGAGCCTCTGCAGGTGAAAGCCCTGCAACTCACGAGCTTCACAGCAGCATCACCTCTGTACATACATGTGTATGTGTGAACCATGTATATAAGCATGGAGATGTATAGAGAAACCAACAATAGCTCTTGTCCCTTAAACAGGAGCCTTGGTTCCATCGCTTAGTACAATAGAAGCGCCTTTTACAGTTAGCACTTAGGTATTGCTTTTCTGGGAAGACAGAGAAGATTTATCATGAATCAGATGGGCCAAGAATTTTGTGACAAGTGCCTTTTGAATTCAAGCCAGTGGTCATTAGCTAAGTTAGATATACAGTGCTATGGCTCGTGCTCTTTATTTTCAGCAGGCAAATAAATATAACTTATTTTCGACTCTCGTTTTTTATTCCAGAGATCTTTTTGTTAATGGTACTTTTTAGATGTGATCTTCTGTGTATATACGAACATTTTTAAGGTGTAACAGGAGAACAGGCTGGGTGTTGGAGAGAACAGGAGGCAGTAGAGATGGGAGAGGATGGCGGCGGGGGGGGTCTTTATTTATTTAGAAAACTGTTGTAGACAAGACACATGTTCTCTGTTCCAGAGCCAAAACTAGGAACTGAGGTACATGAGTTTGCAGGGGAGGCCAAGTTCCAACTCAACAGAAGAACTTTCTATCAACTAGAGCTGTCCAAAAATGGTTTGCTTATGTTTGTGGCCGGCCGCCCATCCTTGGAAGTACTCAGCCAAACCTACTTCTTGGCAGGGGAAGGGGAGGCAGGGGACTTCTACTGAACACAAGTTTGAGTCGCTCTAAGTAACCTCTAGAATCCTAAGATTCCAAGCTGTTATTGGGCACATACTGTTACTGCCCAACCACATGTACCCAGACTATGCATCATAAGTTGGTTTCTCCCCCATAGTCCTGATGCATTTGTGCTAAGCCAGCCACATTCCCCAACTGAGCCCCTGGTTGCTGAGGAAACATGTCTGTGAATGGACTGATCCATCTATGGCCATCCTCTACAGTCTTCAAATTCAATTTTTTCCTGGCTTGGAATGTGGGACCTTTGGCCCATGCTCACACCCATTAACCAGCCATCCCAGGTGGCACTTATGAATGTGATCTCACTAGTTCTCATCACCGGCTAATGGTTTAGGTAAGGAACTGGCACAGTTCCACTTGATTCACCCCTCTCCTGCTTTCTCTCGCACAGAGACGGGAACTTTCTCTGCCTGGCTCCCTTTGCCAGCTTTGGGATGAGAGACAGAAGAGAGCCAGTACAGAAGGCTGGGAGAGTCTGGGGTGGAGGGCCTGTCAGCCCGTCTGTGGGCCTGCCCAGCAGGCCCAGGGGAGGGAAGGGGCTCAGCAGGAGGGATCCAGAGAAGCCAAGATGGGTGAATGGGCTCAATTAACCTTTGCCCTTTCTGCAGGGGGAACATAACAATGACCATGACCCACACACTCGTTGTTCTCCGTGAGAGACTGCCTTAAGGGTCTACAGGTCTGTCCTACACCACTGTAATAATATCAGTAAGAACCGTGATGGTGGCAGGGATAGCTGGGGTCACAAAAACAACTCCTGTTTGCTGAGTTCTTGCTGTTTGCCGAGCCCCCGTGATGAGCTCATTACAGGGATTACCTCATCCCATCCTTACACGAATTCTGAGGTAGATGCTGTTAACATGGCCATTTTGTAGACCAAGGAACTGAGGCCTAGAGAGGGTAAAGGACATGCCTAAGACCCTGGTCTGACTCCAGAGCCTGGACTCTTCCCCGTTCTGCTTTGTTGCCTCGCTTTCTGTATGTACATAGAGAAATGGAAACACAAAAAAAGAAGTGACCTGCCAGGTCTTAAATCAGCACACGGCAGAGCTTCTGGAGCCCCAAGAGCAACCTCTGATGAGAGGTCAGCGGGTAACATGCACGGCACACACGCCTACTCCAGGTGCTTTGCCACATTCCCCTCATTGAACTTTTGCAGCAGACTTGGAAGGTAGATGTCATTTGCGTTTCACAGGGAAGTTCAGGGACTTGTTCAAGGTCACCAGGTGCAGAAGGGCTGGGCGGCCTGCATCTGCAAGTCTGTGCCTTCCCCGCCACATCAGCCTGCCTCTCTGAGCGAACAAAGTTGAACACCCTCACAGACACTAAATTTGTATTTCCTGGCCTCCTCTTCCAAAATGGATACACTAATTACTGGCCATTTTTTTTAGTAATACTAATCATCAGGAACACATTTTTCAGTGTTGCGTTTTCTCTTTCCGCGTACTACCGAAATAAAGCATTGCTCAAACCCACAGGATAAAACCCAGCGGGTGTGAGGCCATGGAAATTAAGAAAAGTTCAGGAAGACATTACACTACACCAAAAGAAACAAAGTGTTGATTAGGGACTTATTTTTGTAAGCGATTAAAATATGAATCATTAAAATAGGACTATATTTCAGGCTCTGTACCCTCCTCTCATCAGAGACGACATTACCATGACTACTAGGTTCAGATTAGATGTGCTCCAAGCCTTCCCAGCTCAAAAAACGCACGCGTGTGTGCCATAGTTCTACCTTCCACAGAACATTCTTCCAAGTCTGGTGCAGAAACCCTCTGCGTCCTCTCGCCCATGTCATTAGCAGGAAATGCCTAAATGACATGCTGGCCGTCAGCTCTTTAAAGTCTTTTTCTTTATTGAATCCTAGTAGTAAATAGTGTCACTAAGTAATATTAATAACCACCCAAACTCAAAGGTAGAGGAAGGAATAAAGTCAAAGCAAAGACACAAAGGCACCACAGGAATCACTTAGAACAGAATACCCTCGAACTTTATTTGGTACAAATGGTTTGCAGAAAGAAAGAAATTAATATGGAGCGTTTCTCAGGTTCAGACAGAATTTAAAAGAAAAAAAAATTTAGCAGTAGCCCAAAATATGCAGTTAAATTAAGTTGTTAATTAAAGTATCTGTTAAAAATAGCTAAAATTAGAGACAAAAGCCCATTGTTTGGCACAATTGTTGACTGCATATCTGTATATGGAAGGGCGTAGGGGGACAGTCAGAAAGGCTGTGGTATATTAAAGATTAATCACCCACCCCTAAGGGGTTTTGAGCACCCACCTGCATTTTTGAACTTGGATCTAAGCCGAAGGGTTAGATATGACCATATGACCATAAGACCATGACAGGTTTTGGGGGGCTTTTTTGTGCTTTTGGTTTTTTGGGTGGGTTTTTTTTGTTTTGTTTTTGCTAATTACTCAGTGGACACTTTAAATACCAGATATATCAGAACAGAGGGCCCTAGCTCAGACGAGCCCCCACCATCCTCCGCAAGGGGCTGACATCTAGAGATGATTTTCTAGAGACTGTAGAGCCTTGGAGCAATGCCTGTGTGTATTTTTAAAGGAGGTAAGCATCCCAGAACATGCCATTCTTTATAGAGTATCTTCAATAGTCAGCACCTCTGACTGGACTTATGCATTTTTTTCATCCTCATTCTCTTCCTGCCTGGGATTAGAGTTGGTTCAAAAGGCAATTTTTTTCCGTTGGAAGATCTCTGTGAAGAATGTATGAATTGCCAGTGGAACATTAAAAATTTTCATACTTAATGACTTCATAATCCTTCTTTGGTTAATCTGAAATGCAAGCAAAGAGTGATGTGAAAAGAATATTTTTCACAAGAATAATAGCAATAAATTGGAGTCATTGAAACGTCCAGTAAAGTCTGGTGCATCCACGTGATGGGCTCTCATTTTGCAGCTAGTGGAGCAGTTCAATAACGTGAAGGGAAAAAGAGAGGTATGAAACTAGTACAAGCCTGATTCTAACTATAAAACCATAGGTGGTAGGAATAGGACTTCTTTCTCTTAGTGATAGGATTATAGGTGATTTTTGTTTTCTTTCTGGTTTTCGGCGCTTTTTAAACTATTTTTGTATATTACTTGCACAATTTAAAAAGTCCAATGAAAAAACGAGCACATGGCTCCAACCCTCTGCGTTTCCCCCGCGTGCTCCATGGGGGTAGGTGGCATGTGGACCTGGCTCGCCATTATGTCTTTAGTTCTGTGCCAACAATAGAGTCGAATATTCCCATTGCTCTAGTTCTCTTTCCTTTTTCTTTCCAGGTGATGTGCTCTATGAACTCCTTCAGCATATTCTGAAGCAGAGAAAACCTCGGATTCTTTTTTCACCGTTCTTCCATCCTGGAAACTCTATACACACACAGCCAGAAGTCATCCTGCATCAGAACCATGAAGAAGGTACCAGAGGAGGCTTTTCTTTACTTGCGTGAGGTTTAGACAATCCAAGAGGTGTCATTGTTTATTTGATAAGTTGTTCTTATTCACATGATTCGTTTGTCATTGAACAAACATGTATTGAGTGCTTGCTTATAGAAGACACTGAGGGAAATGCCAAGATGAATGAGATATACTCTTGGTTCTCTGCAGTTTGATAGAGAAATGAGGTACATGGATGAGTATCAAAACATAGCTGTTAAGAGTCAGTGGGGTGGAGATTACATCTAGGCACAAGCATCAGGGTCAGCCTCATGAAGCAGGTGGTTCTGAAGGCTTCCTTGATGGTCCAGCAGAATTCTGGTAAGCAAGGATGAAGTGGGGAACCCTCCAGGCAGAGAGAATAGGTAGGATGGAGTGAGTCCCTGGAGCAAGAGAGCCATCAGATGACTTGGGTTATAACGCTTATCGTTTTTCCCCCCTCAACCTTTTGTGCTGCATAATGTCAAACAATAGAGATTTCTCCCAAATAGAGAGAATGAAGTAAGTAAACCCCCGTGAGCCATCACCCCATTTCAACAACAATCAACATTTTGCTTTTGCAGAGCTAGTCCAAGGCACTCATATTGGACCCAGAATGGAGAGGGCTTTGATGAAGGAGAGTAATGGGGGTCTTTGAAAATTTGTGAGTAGAGGGTAATAAAAGCTGGGGGAGCAAGACGGACTCAAACCCTGTGAACTCTGGTGGACCAGGGGCTCCTCCTTCGTGCACCGAAGGCGGCTTCTTGCAGTGTACTCAACGTAAGTGCCTACCTCAGATGTACCTGCTAAGCCCCCCGGGCTGCTCTTCTCTGGTAAGTCCCAGCAGTCCTAAAATCATTGGTAGGAAACAGAAACAAAGACCAGAATTGAACTGTGGCGCTGGACATCATTCCAAAGCAGGTGTTTGGGTGCAGACCTAGGTTATTAAAGTCTTAACTTGATGCGTGATTCCGTTGAGCAGCGATGCATCGTGCCTCTGAGGAGCGTGATGTCCATGTGTGCGCGCATCGGTTAGACAACAGACACCGGGGCACAAAGTAATGCTTTTCAACTTGCCATTTTTCTTAGGACTGGATTACTCGGGGCCTCCAATCCCGGTTCCTTGGGATATTTCCTTAAATTGATTGAGCCTTCTCAAGAGCAGGGCTCGTGTTTTGTTTCGTTGTTGGTAAATTAAAAAATGAGAAGTTATTTGTTTTCTTAATTAACACTTCACAAAAGAGAGCCTGACTCCAGGCGACTGCCATCCCTTCCTCGTGCCAAGTGTCTCACAGCAGGCCCCCTTGCTTTCGTGATGGGGAATAAACGAGCGGCTCTTGCCTGCTCCCTGCCTGTTTCTCTCATCCTTTCTTCCCCCAGCTTTACCCTTGCTTAATTTAGCAGCTGCCCCCCCCCCATTCGGTTTCTCTGTTCTTCTTCCTGCCATGTACATTTCCGGCTTGCATAATAGCCAACAGTTATTCCAGAGAAGAGGAGGTGGGTTTACTGAAGCTTGACATAGGCAAGAATCATATTACCTAGCTTGCCTCTTCGGATACAAAAGGTGTGTGATGGGCTTTTCCCCCCCCTCCCGTCTCTCTCTTCTGTACTCATTATTTAAAAAAAAAAAAAAAAATCCCATTTGGAATTCGTATTCCTCTTTTTATTCCCAAATGTGATGGGAAGCTTCTGGTCTCTCACCGCAAGTCCTTCCACCTTGAATTGACTCAGAAGTAGGTGTTTGTTGTTCTTCTCATTTGCAGGAGCTAATCAATAGAGAAAGCCGGGCTTACTCTCAGAGCTGCTCTCAGACCAAGTAAATACAGATGTGCTACTCCATATGCCATAATGAGCTGTGCTCTTGGGTGTTATGATGTCGGTGGTGGTGATTCCCTAGGTTAAAGGGTGGAACTAATGAGACCAAGATCAAGGGCTTCATCACCCTGTGGACCAGTGCGCTCGCTTCAGAGCCAGCTCTTAAAAGGAGTGTGTTCTCAGAGACCATTCCTTTAAGCCGTCAGCCAGGAATCAAGACCAGAGGGTCCATGCCTGTTTAGACACCGCACATTCTCTCAGGTGAACAGATGGACATGCGAGAAGGGAAGTTTAGGTCTTTTGTCGGATGGTATCAGCTGAGAAGATCTGTATAGTGATATGCACAGGCTGCCTGCCCCCCAGCTGCCATTGGTGACGGGGGGACCCTCCAGAGAAGGGAATCAACCAGTACAAGGTCCCCACTTCCAAACACCTCCTACCTTGTTCCCTTTTCTCCACCAAAAAGAAAAAATACCCAGCTCACCATGATTGGTCTCTAGAATTAATGCCGCCACACTTCCTTGTGAGTGGTAAAACACTAATATGGACATCTGTTAACGTACAGAAAGATCCCCCCCACCCCAAAAAACCCCAACTCTGTAAAGTGAGGTTGTACATATCGAATATTCTATCCCCTGTGGTCTGGTCCACATCTCTGGGGGCACAGTCCTTTGTAAAAGTAAGTTGCCATTGATGGGATTGACCTGACACACAGATAATGTGACAGGAAAGAGAGCAGGAACATCCCAGAGGAGAACGGGCGTGGCCCCTCGGCAGCCTGGCACAGTGAGGCGCGCAGAGTGAAGTGCAAGGACAAGGCTTCGTTTACCCCCTCCCTGCGACTGCAGATGTGTGCCCGTGCCCGGAGCTAGGAAGTTGGTATTACAGCTCAGAGGCTGCCCTCCAGGCTCTGAGGGAAGAGGTGGGCGATCCCACAAATTCCATTACCCTTTATTTTGTAAACATTCGTCATCTCCGTATTATACACAGTTCTGAAATTGTGTCATGCCTGGGGCAAAGCAGTCCTCCGCTGACCACCCAGGTCTAGGAGAACCAGCATGGCCGCCCTCTTCCCTTATTTACTTATGTGAGAGCGCAGTATTCTACAATGAAGGCAGCCTTGTGTAATCTCTCACCCATCCCGAGCCACTGTGACAAGGAAACAGGACTCCTCCAGCAGGTACAACGGGGACAAAGCAGGACCACCCCGGACCACCTGGCACGCATGGTGAGCTTCGATCAAATTTTTTAAAGGATGGGATTTGGAAGTCAGGAAACCAGGCTCGAATCCTCTATTCTGCCAGAACAAAGCTTAAGGGCAGAGTTTCTCTTCTCTGGCCCTCAGTTTCCCCAGTTGTGAGACAAGGATTAGACTGAATGGTATCAGATCTCCTACACTCCCAAATCCTACATTCCCTCCAAAGTCTGGGTCTCCCTGGGTGATAGGAAGGTAAATAAGATACATTCTCTACTGTCAGGGTCTTGGGCAACTAAAATCCAGAAAGTCCAAAGTGTGTCTTGTTTGGTGTTGCTCAGAATCAGTTAAACATCTCTCTGTCCTTCCGTGTCTCACCTTACCAGGAACTGCTGGTAATATTACCCCTCTTAGTGGTCAAACCAAGAGTGGCACCATCCCCTTATCTCATGACTGAAAGCCTCAGTGCAGGTGGATTTCTTTTCTTTGATTGTTGTGACTCATTTTATCTGCATAATATGAATGAGTTAGATGTTAGGTAGATAGTTATGTAAGAAGGAAACAGGACTCCTCCAGGAAAAAAATGATACTGTTTCTTTCACCAAAACCAGGAGATAAAACATCCTTAGAAATTTCAGATCAGCAAATGATGATAAAATAAATGCATTTTGTCACACAGTGATAATATCAACTTCTTTTGACACCTTAGGTTCTAAAATCAGTTACTTCTAACTCCTATGGAATAATTACAAGAAAGGCTTTGTCCCTAAGTATATATTCGATCGCCAGTAGCCCTACTGGTGTTAAAACTACTTGCATAATGATTCCCGAAAAGCTCATTGAGCAGTATAAAATATGCTTCCAGTTGAGCTAGTCTCCAAATGGGGCCAGCTCCATAGAGTTACCCCTGTCGGACTGGATAGGCCCAAGTCTGTAGAGAGAAGGAACAAGAGTTGTGTTTATCATATGCTCTCATCCCATGACTTCTGTGGGGGACCCTCTTATAATTTCAACTCTCTAGTCCCACCCTCTCCTGTGTCCTATTTAAGAGAGCGGGAGGTGATTTTTAATCACTTTAATTTGAAAATATTCACACATTCAGTGTTGTGATTGTTCCTGCAACAGTGGACACACTTTGAAGACACAAGTGTTGCTCTGGGGCAGGCAGCTCTTCTTCACTCGGTGGACGTGGAAATCCTAAGTGATAGAACTTTCTTTTTTTTTTTAATTTTTTTTATTTATTTATTTGAGACAGAGAATGAGAGAGAGAGAGCACATGAGAGGGGGGAGGGTCAGAGGGAAAAGCAGACTCCCCGCCGAGCAGGGAGCCCGATGCGGGACTCGATCCCGGGACTCCAGGATCATGACCTGAGCCGAAGGCAGTCGCCTAACCAACTGAGCCACCCAGGCGCCCAGTGATAGAACTTTCAAGTGTCGAAACAGTTGACCTCAGTTCTCCCTACAACCAGTACATGGTAATGGCCCAGAGAATAGAGAGAAGTCATTTCTTTGTGGGGAGTAGGGAGGGTGCCATGCATTCTGCAGTAGCCCAGAGATTTTCATTTATGTGATTGCTTTATTGAGGGAAATATTTCCCCTCCACCCCCAATCCCCTCTACTGCCAAATCCAAGTGCCCAAAGACTGCTTTGGAGGAAGGAAACTTTACACAATTTTAATGAGATAATTAAAGAAGATGAGGTATATGAATCTGCTTCATAGGAACAAAATATTAGCTAACTCTTATTGTGTGCCAGGCCCTGTTCTAAGCTCTTACATGTCCAAATCATTTCATCTTCACAATTACCCTATAAGGAAGGTAATGTTATCCCCCACTTTACGGATGAGGTGATAGAAGCTAAGAGCCTCCAGACCACATAGCTACCAAGTAGCAAAACTGAGACTTAGCCCTGGGTCCACTTAGCTCTCATGCCTGTGTTCATTCCATTGCAGCATGAATGAGCCAACCAAAATAACATTTTGGTTCATGTGTTTTGTGCAAACACCCTGAAAACGGGACAGAAGATGGAGCAATGAGTAGAATTGGGGAGATTAGGAGGCCAAGCCAGGTCCCCTGACCAGGGTACGGTGTGGCAGATGCCAGCACACCTGCTTATAATTTTTCTGCCTCATGGTACTTGAAACTGCCAAATCTAAACAAACAAACAAAAAGGTCAGGGCTAAGTTGTTTTTTTTTTAATTTTATTTATTTGAGAGCGAGAGCTCGTGCAGGGGAGGAGCAAAGGGAGAGAATCTCAAGCAGACTCTGCACTGAGCGTGGAGCCCAACACAGCGCTCAATCTCCCGACCCCAAGATCATGATCTGAGCCAAAACAAGAGTCAGACACTTAACCAAATGAGCCACCCAGGTGCCCCATCAAAGACAACTTTGGAGACACCACTATATGTCTGCAAGTCATGATGTCCAAACCTCATGCTGATTCGCACTGAATTAACCCACTGTAGATCTTTGACTACCTCTGAATGAATGGACTTAGCATGAAGAACATGCCCCAGGCCATGAGAAATGTGAGTTCAGAGTCTGGCACTGGCTTCTGAGAGCAGAAGGCCTGGCTGTCATCCCCCTTGGGAAGCAGCCCCTTGGTGCTGGTCGCTCCTTGGGAGCTGCTTCCTCAGTATAGCTGCTGACAAGACACCAGAGTAGATGAAGTTTATAGCTGATCCAGCCATCCTGTTACAGGTTGTTGTAAAAACTTCTCTGAGATCATGTTGACAATTGAAGTGTCAAGGAGGGGCACCTGGGTGGCTCAGTCAGTTAAGCGTCTGCCTTCGGCTCAGGTCATGATCCCAGGGTCCTGGGATCGAGCCCCACGTCCGGCTCCCTGCTCAGCGGGGAGCCTGCTTCTTCCTTTCCCTCTGCCTGCCTCTCTGCCTACTTGTGCTCTCTCTCTCTCTCTGACAGATAGATAGATAGATAGAGTCAAGGAGGCCATAGGCTGGGGCTTGACATCGATGCTAATCCTGTAATGCATGATGGACCTAGAGAGCATAATGATGTGTGCCCGTGTGTGTGGGCGCGCGCGCTTTGGATCCCAACCATCTGGGTTCTAACCCCAGCTCCCCCATTTACTGGCTGTGTGGCTTTAGGCAAGTTACTTAACTTCCTTGTGTCAGTTTCCACCATGTGTTTTGTGCAAACACCCTGAAAACGGGACAGAAGATGGAGCAATGAGAGAATTGGGGAGATTAGGAGGCCAAGCCAGGTCCCCTGACCAGGGTACGGTGTGGCAGATGCCAGCACACCTGCTTATCATTTTTCTGATACACAAGTCAAGTTAATATGGAAAATGCCCTTAGAACAACAACTATCACATAGCAAGCACTCAGTAATTGTTACTCATTATCATTATTTGATATCTCTTAACCACTGTTTGGTTGGGGTTTTTTTCTTCTTCTTGTCTTTTAAACCTAAACAAATACTGAATTGTGATAAAATACACATAACATTGACCATCTTAGCCACTTGTAAGCTTACATGACAGTTCAGTAGTGTTAAATATATTCACGTTGTTGTGCAATGGTTGGTTTTATTTCTTACCTCCAATCCCAGTTTTCCTAACTATTCCCATTATTGTGACCGAGTGCACTTTGTGCAAACACCACATATCTGCATTCCGGACGTCGGAAGGGCCCGCTGCCTACCCATGCCGTGACACCGGATTGCCTTCATGGACGAATCAGGCCCCCTCTGTTAGATTCTGTGGGAAACCACATTGAAAGTGCCAACTTCAGTTGCTCTCAGGACACAGCCCATTTTGAAAAGGAGCAGTGTTTGTGCTTTGTTACCTCGAAGTACCTGGCGTATGATAGGCCCTCCATGACCCCTTTGGGACCTATTAATCTTCCAGCTGTCTCCTCTCACATGTAAGAACCATAAGATTAACCTCTTGTGGCCCCTTTCAATTCTGGGATTCTTATATCTGGCTGGAGATAATGAGGTTCCAGCAGAGGAAGACCAGGCCCCAGTCTTGACTTCCCGTTGTCCCCAGGGCACCAGGTACCACCTCTTCCCCTTGCTCCATCCTTCTACTCTCCTCTAACTCCTCCATGCCTCCCTAGGGCCTCTTCTTCCTGCTTTGCTTCCTGTATTTTAGAGTCTGGGGTAGCATGACCTTTTACCCTCTGACCCTTGGCCCCAGATGCGGCATTTCATTGTGTTGGGAAAGTGTGGAGGCCCTGGGATGGTGCCCAGAGCTTCTTTTCATCTGGGGGTGGGGGCGCTCAGTGTACTTCAGGGAGGACCCACTCACTTCCCTCCCTCCTCTGGCTTCCTCCATCCAGTCCTGTAGAGGCTGCTCTTAGCCCAGGGGCTAGCTGGCTCCCCGACTCCGCCAGAAGTTTTAGCGCCAGAGATCCCTAATATGCATGACTAACTCTCCCCAGGTAGCCAGGAAGTTTTCAAGAAACTTCCTGTTCCCCCTGGGGAAGTGCTATCTGAGCCCTTTGAAATAAGAGGACTGGAGCAGTTTGGGTTCACCTCCAGAGCCGGAAGCCCTCTGTGATCTTGCTCTTTCCCCTCTCCAGCACTCCGACTTATCTCTGCCACCCTGACCCCCTCCCTATAAATGATTCACAAGGTTTACCCCACAGGTTTAATTGGCTCATTTGAAATCTGACCCGTTGATTTCTTCATTCAGTTCTCTTGTGCAGCCCCGTATTGAGACCGAGGCCAGGCAGACTTGCTTCTGTGCTCTCTGGTACTGAGCCGCTTACAGAGGCTGGCCGTTTGGGAGGCTGTCCCTCGCACAGGAATACAGATTAAGCCCCAGAGTCCTGCAAGTCACCCATTTTGTTTCCTTCAGCCCCTTTCCAGCAAGCGCTTCTAAAACCCTGGGAGCTCCCCTAGGATTTATTGGTGACGAGCTCACACATCTGTGAGTCATACACTGCAAACTCGGGCGATGTTCTTCTCGGGCCCTACCAGGGAATTCAGTGACCTTGGCAACTTGCTGAATGGAGTGAATGGGCTGAATGGGCAGGCAGAGGGTCAGTGGAGAGTCTCGATGGAACCTTGTGGAGTGGCGACAGGGGCGGTGGGGGGGGTGCGCTGTGTATTAGTGTGCTAGGGTGGCCATAACAAAGCGCCACAAACTGGGGGGCTTAACCAACAGAAATGTATTGTCTCACAGTTCTGGAGGCTGGAAGTCCAAGATCAAGGTAGAGGCGGGGTCAGTTCTTTCTGAGGGTTGGGAGGGAGAATCTGTTCTGGGCCTCTCTCCTAGCTTCTCCTGGTTTGCTAGGCATCTTTGGTGTTCCTTGACTGGTAGATCTCTGCCTTCGTCTTCGCATGGCATGCTCCCTGTGACAGACTCTTAATTCAGCACCTTTAGCCTTGTGTTTTTTTATGTGTCTGCCTTCTCCATTAGACTACGATATCCTTGAGAGCAAGGACCACTTTTCCTTCCCTTTGCATACACTGCATCCACAACACTACTTGAAATATGGTTGGCATCACTGAAGGTTCTGTGGTTCAACACACATTTTGTAATCACTGTGTGGCAAAACATTCCCCTTCCAATCATGCAGTCTATGCCTGTCTATATGTCCAAATTCTCCTCTAAGTAAGGACATCAGTCATATTGGATTAGGGGCCCACCCTATTCTAATACAACCTTGACTTAGTTAATGATACCTGCAGTGACCTGTTTCTAAATAAGGTCACATTCTGAGGTACTAGGGGGTTGGGACTTCAACATATGAATTGAGGGGTGTGGGGTGAGGCTGGTAGCACGATTCACCCCATAAAAGGGGGTGACAGAACCCAAGCATGTGTAGGAAGTCTGTTTTGAATTGCATCTGAAGGCCTAGAGCATTTAGTCTCTATAGTTCTTTATATCATTTGTGGTTCCCACTAATCTTTTACAAATTCATGCTGGGAAGTGAGTGGTTCCTTCCAGGAGAATGTGGAACACAGTGGACTGAGGCTGATGAGTGAATTACCTGTTGGGCCTGTTGATTTGCATCTCCCTGACTAACTTCTCTTACCACCTTCCATGGCCTTAGGGAAAGCGAGGTGGTGGAAATGTGATCCTCGGAAATGTGATCCTTCTTTGTGAGTTAGAAGCTTGAGCCTTTGGTCTACCCTGGAAATTTCGTGCTTAAAGCCCACAACTTTAACCAAAGGCAGTTTTTGTTGGTTTGTTTTAAGTTTACTAGTTATTCATTCTTTATGACCTGATTAAATTGGGTCAAATTTTGATGACTTTTAAATAGACAAACTTTCCTAATAAGTAAAAGGAAAGAAAACAAGAAAAGAAATCCTTTTTTTGTAATCCTCACACTTAAAGCCCTCATTTATTTGGGGCTGTTTGGTGGCAAGAAGGGAGTATTTGTATCTAAAAGAGGTCCACAAAGAGAAAGGTTTGGGATTAGAAAGTACTTTCAACCAGAATGGGTTCCCTGCCAGTCCGTGGTCTTTCTCCCCCCTTCTCTCCATGCCCACACTGACTAATTAACGTGTGGCTTTCCCTCCCTCTTTCTTGCGCATTTCCCTCCCATATCAAGACCTTCAGACCGAGGGCAATGTGGATAATTTCCCAGCTCTCCAGCTGGGCAGTTCACCAAGAACAAACCCAGACATCAAGGCCAGACCAAAAAAATCTTCTTGTTTTAGACAGAAGACTCCTACATCTGGGGGATTTAATGCACCCACTGTCCGCTCAGTGCATTTCCTGTGTCCGGAGCTTCTCTGCCTGCCGGCTCTGGTCTCATAAGTTTCCACACCCTGCTGCCAACTTATAATAACAGGGCAGCAGGCAGCAGGGTGGGAACGGCAGAGTCTACTCCATACGTGGGCGCATGCTTTGCAAACTGAAACAAAGCTTGGAAGGTCTCATTGCAGACCTTTCAGCCTTGACAGTGGTTGTGCCCAGACCACCAGGAGCCTGGAATTAAATACCCTTGGATCCAGTTCTCCACCATTAATGTTATCAACTTCATCAAGTACTTCCTCTTTGAATGGTGTCTGCAGAGAAATAAATAAATCAAGCTCCTCCAGGTCCTGTTCCTGCCTGGACCCTGAGTCAAAAGTAAAATCTGAGTTGGATTATCCAGAGCACTGTCTCTCTCCCTCCTTCATTGTTCCCGAAGATCTGGGCAGGAACGGAGAGTGAAATCTCTCCAGGACATTACATCAGTTCCTCTTTTACCCTTGGCATGGAAATTCTTCCTCTCAGAGTCCACCCAGACTTCCTAGGGCTTGCCCCGAGTGCACACCCATGCACTGAGCCTTGAAGCCCAAGACATCAAAGAGAGCCTGCAGGTGACCAGACTCCTGGCCAACGCCTGTGTCTGTTTTGAAATTTGTAAGACAGGAAATGGATTCAGGATATAGAATTTTTCAGTACATGGTCTTCATCATCCTTAAGTATTTTTAAACCTTAATACGCTTTTAAGTAAAGGGAAATATTCTGTATATGGCATTTAGAAGAAAATGCACAAAACTTGAAAACACAACCATCTTAAGTAGTTGCTTATCATGGTAATGTTCTGTGACAGAGAAGAGATAAATTCATTTTTGGGGACAGCAGAGTCAAGGTCCGTATTAGCTGTGAAAAGAAAACTTGTCTTATCACCCAAAAGATGGTAGGTCATTTCTATCATGCTAATCATCTCAGCCATTAAAATTAACTACGTGGGCCTAATCAGTTAAGTACCCTGTAAGCATTTATTCGCATTTGGGTTAAAGTGAAGAATTTAGTACTTGTTATCTCAACCTGTATTCTTGCAAGGTTGACTAAGTACTTTAAAAAAAAAAAAAAGAAAAAGAAACACTTTTTATAGTGGAAAATATCAAACTTAGGCAAAACTAGAGAGAATTATTTAATGAGCCACAATGTACCCATCACCAGCTTCAATGATCAACTCATGACCAATCTTGCTTCCTCTGTGACTCACCTACTCTCTGCTTCACCATCCCAAATTAATTTAAAGCAAATTCCAGATACATAGTTTCATCTGTAAATAGTACAGGTCTGAAAAGAGAAGGACCCTTTATAAAATCTTAATCACAAGGCCATCACATCACCTGAAAACTGACAGTTCTTCAATATCATCAAATGTCTTATTAATGTTTACATTTTTTCCAACTACCTCGTATGTGTTTTTACAGTTTCCTTAATCAGAATCCAAACAAGGGTCTGTACATTGCAGATGTTTGATGTGTCTCTTAAGTCCCTTTCAGTGTATGGGTCTCCATTTATATCTTTCTTGTGTACATGCTTGTACTCTCTCTGGGTGTTTAAAAAAGAAGTTAGCCATAATTAGTATAACTTTATCTGTGTACATGGTGTATCTTTTTTTCTCCTCTGGTTACTTTCAGGATTTTCTCTTTATCTTTGGTTTTCAGCAGTTTGACTATGAAATGCCCGGATGTAGCTTTTGTATTTATCCTGCTTTGTATTTGCTGAGCATCTTGGATCTATAAGTTTCCTGTTGTTGTTACCAAATTGGAGGACCATTTGGTCATTATTCCGGTTTGGGTTTTTTTTTTGGCGGGGTGGGGGTTGGTCCCATCCTTTCTGTTCTCTTCTTCTTGGATTCCAATTACATGTCCATTAGACCATTTAATATTGTTCCACAGGTCATTGTTTATTTGTTTCTGATTTTCATTGATGTGTCTTCAAATTTACTAACCTTCCTTCTGTCATCTCCAATCTGCTGTTAAGTACATCCAGTCCAGTCTTTCAGATATTGTGTTTTTCAGTCCTAGAATCTTCTTCTTAAGTTTCCATTTCCCTTCTGACAGTCTCCATCTGTTATATCTCATTATGACCATCGTTTCCTTCAAGTGCTTACACTTATTTCTAATAGCTACTTTGAGGTTCTTTTTTGCTAATACCAACATCTAGATGATCTCAGAGTCTGTTTCTGTTGACTGCCTTTCCTCTTGATTATGGGTCACATTTTTCTGGTTTTTTTCCACATGTTCCGAAAATCCTTATTGAATACTGGACATTATAGATGATACATTGTAGAGACTCTAGATTATGTTATATTCCTCTGAAGAATGTTGATTTTTGCTCTAGCAGGTAAACGACTAACCAGTCACTTTGAGTTTGCAGAGGCTTGGTCTTAACATTTGGTTAGGGCAGATCTCTTTCAGTTTTGCCTGTAGCCCTGAGGCAAATCCCTTTGTCCTGGAGCTAGTCTTTACTCCTAAGGTGTGGCTGTTCTGGGGTAATAAACAGCCTGAGGTGTTTACAGAGCCTTTATTGCTAGGGCTCAAATTCTGAATTCTGTCTCCAACCCAGTGGCCAGTAGCTGACATTCCTGCTCTTATCTTTCAGCCATACAGCTGTTGTTTTCACTGAGTTCCTTAGAGGTCCCCCTGCACATGCACCGTTCAGGAGCACGTATTAGGGATGTGAGGGAAGTTTATGTGCCAATTTAGTGGATTCCCCCTGCGGCTCTCCCCTTTATAGGATTTGCTTTCTCGATTTTTTGCCATTCTGGAGCCCCATACTCTGTTCCCTGACAGATTATACAACTTGTGGTTCATTTCTAGCTGCCCCCTGCTACAGGGACTGGGGAAGACCCTCAGGGCTATATAAATTTGGATCTCACTTGTGCAGTTCTCTTCTTTCAAGAGTAAAATGCCCTTCGGTTTTCTCCAGCACCTTCAAATAACTTTTGTAAATGTATTATATCCAGATTCCATCATTTCTGTATGTAGGAAGGTTAGTTTGATACAAGCCTGGAAACTGGAATCCCCTTCTCCTTTATCATAGAAAGGTGGTAGCATACCAAAATATGTCACCTGGCTTTGCATACCTACTCATAGAACCTGGAGACCAGTCCTTAGCAGAATATTAAGGCACTCCTCATTCCGTTTTATACCTGCCTGATCTTCCATTGTTTAGAGATATAGTATCATTTATTAAGCCAGTCTCCCATCGATAGCTATTCCAACAAGTAAGCACTTTCAAATTCACGGCAGCAGGTTACACAGTAGTTACAAAATAAACCCTTTGCCTTCAAGCAGATGCTCTTTTAGTGATCGTGAACAACATTTCTTTTGTTCGCTGTCTCATATAACCGAGATCTAGAGGAATCCTCATTTTTCTATTAATCCTATGTAAAACTTTGAGACACTACCAGCTCGGTCTCTGTTTACTAACCCTGTCAGATTCCTAGATCCCCTTTATATGTTCTTCATGTAGATACTGTCATAAGGGACAAAGGGAGGTATCTTTGACTTGCTTTACTTAGAATCATGGACAAATCTTTGACCATACAAAAACCTGAAAGCATGTGCATCGTTTTGGTGAGACAGCTCTGGGAGCAGATGTGGCCAGAGAAACCTCATTAAGATGAGTGGGAGGCACTGTAGAAAGCTCCATTTTTGCAGGCAGATTTTCGTCCTTCCTCCCCCTAAGCAGGGACTCCTAAAGCCACGTGTGTGCCGGTCCCCCCGCATCCCAGCCCACAGGACTGCTTCTGTTGCTGAGCTGTGTACACTTCCAGCGTTGTCCGTGCTCAGATATCACCAGCTTGAAAGTTCAAGTGGGAGGGGGTAGAGGCATTGTTGGAGGTGTCTGTCCCTCCTTTTCCTTACTTGCCGCTGCCTGTCTCTGAGCATTTGTAGGGTCTGTACGCTTTAGGAAACAAAGTCATCCTAAGTCTTCTTTCAAGTACAGGATTGCCAGTCTGTAAATTGGGCCCACTGTCCATGCTTAAAGCAGGTTTTACTATCCCTTTTCCCCTTGGTTTCTGTGTATAGCAAAGTGGCAGATATCGTAATGGGTACCTAGATTCTTCTCTTACTGGAGTCTGGGTCTCGTTCCCTCACCGGCTGTGTGTCTTTGAATCAGTTGCTTAACTTCTTTATGCCTCCATTTTATCACCTGTAAAGTAGGAGCACTGGTATTAGCATCTCCTACTGAGGAGTTTTGTACATTTTAAACAACATAATCCAGTACCAAGGATATAGTAGCTACTTTAGCAAGAGTAATAACAGTATCATTAACACCAATAACAATGTCCCAGAAGTAGAGAATATATAAATTTAGTTATGAAGATGTAAGTCAGTGAAAGCATCTGGAAAGAAACTCTTAAGGACCCCAAAAGCCACGTCGAAGAGCCAAGTAACCAAAAGCTAAAGAACATGGGTTTGGCTTCCTTGTGTTTATAAGCCACTAGTAAGTGATTAATGGAATGCTTGTAGACATTCTTAGCCTGTCTAGTGTAGGAAAAGAATTTCAAGTATGCGCACTTCAATTGTTTTTTTAAGCAGTGGAAAAGACACTCCGTCTCGAGGCACGGACAGTCTGCCCGGCACACGCCCAGGCTCCACTCACTGTTTACTACCTTTAGAACCACAGTGGGGTCCCTCTCCTGACAATTCACTGGGGTCAGTGATTGTCTCTCCCTCTGCTCCACAGATAATTGTGTCCAGAGGACCCCAAGGCCACCAGTGGAGAACGTGCACCACAACCCCCCCACCATTGAACTGTTGCACCGGTCTAGATCACCTGTCACAGCCAATCACCGGCCTTCTCCCGACCCCGAGCAGCAGCCCCTCCGGTCCCCCCTGGACAACATGATCCGCCGCCTCTCCCCGGCCGAGAGGGCCCAGGGGCCGAGGCTCCACCAGGAGAACAACCACCAGGAGTCCTACCCCCTGTCAGTGTCTCCCATGGAGAATAACCACTGCCCTCCGTCCTCCGAGCCCCACCAGAAGCCATCGAGCCCCCGGCAGGAGAGCACCCGCGTGATCCAGCTGATGCCCAGTCCCATCATGCACCCTTTGATCCTGAACCCCCGGCACTCCGTGGATTTCAAACAGTCCAGGCTCTCCGAGGACGGGCTGCATAGGGAAGGGAAGCCCATCAACCTCTCCCATCGGGAAGACCTGGCGTACATGAACCACATCATGGTGTCTGTCTCCCCACCCGAGGAGCACGCCATGCCCATTGGGAGAATAGCAGGTAGGTGAGCGCACCCCTCCACCACCACTCCAGCCTCTGGGGAGACCTGACAAAGCCCCGCTCTCTCCCCAGCCTTGCAGCGAGCCTCACACCGTTCCCAATTAGGCGCCCTCAAAGGCTCTGTGAGGGCAAGTGGAGGCTTCTGCCTGAATGAAGTGAAATCCCTAATGGGCTAGTTAATGAGCCGCTGGGATGGAGTAGTTAATGAGCCTCAGAAATGTTAAGAAACAAATGTCCTACGTCCAGTTTACAAGGAGAGTCACATCAGAATCATGGCTAAGCGAACACATTTAAAATAAAAGGTTTATGAGCATGCTAATGGCCCTGTCTTGAAGTTTCCAGCAGCTAATTAATGACCAGACACAGCATAAAGAACCTTTGTCTCCGATTCAGACCTGCAATTCCATCCTATGGGCAGTAACTCAATGTAGCCTTCACCTTGGGAGAAGGTAGGAGAGAAAAACACGGTTATGGTGTTGTAGGCAGGTATTGCTGGGTCGTTTGGACGAAGGAAACCACTCCCAAATTCTTTTACTTTTATGATGACAAGCCCAAATTTGCTTCCCTAAGACAAGAAACCAGTGGAAACCAGGGGAAAAAATCCACACGTTGTATTTGTGCTAGTCTGCCCATAATTTACATGAAGTCATTCTCCAGACACTTAACCCTCCAGCCACGTGGCAAGGACAGCTCTTTTCCTAGAGCATCTCTCCTTTCCTGAGACATTGAGCACCCACTATGCACAGATAAATGCATTAGGAAGCAGGGGGACACAGAGCTGCTTTAACACAATTATTTCCTCGAGGAATTTAAAATTCCCTGGGAGAGACAGATGTGAAAACCACCCACTAAGATATAAGGCAGAATGAAGTCAGTCCTGTGTCCCATTCATCCAGCGCACGTGCACTTACTGAGCACTGACTGTGTACTAGGATAATTCAATGCTGTGGGAGCAAAGCAGAGAGAAGGTGCATTTTGTCGGGAGGAATGGAGGAAGGCTTTACAGGGAGGTGGCTCGGTGCTGAAGGTGATTATGTGTTCAGTAGTGGGAGGGAGGCATGGAGGCAGAAGTCAGACCTGGTCGGGGCAAGGCGAGAAATGCCCCCTTCCTCCGTGAGCGGAGACCCCAGGACAGATCTCCCGCTGAGCCCCAGGATGGAGCAGTGCTCCTGACAGCATGACGGCACCGAGTCCTACAGGCTACACTAACAGCCTCTGCCTTGACTCATTGTCCCTTTTTTGTTTAAATTATTTGTTCCTAAATGTTTCTCTGGCTTCAAGTGTACCGCCAATGTTGCCTCGGTTTTCGTGTTACAAGTCATTTACGTGGGGTGTTGAATCAAGAAAATGAAATGCCAAAGAAATACGACTTTTATGTTTGAAAAACTATGAAACACGAAATGACCTGTGTCCGGGATTTGACTCAAAGTGATCCCACGGCGCCGGGGGTGGGGCATGGGTGGGGTGTACATAAAAGAAGACTAGCTGTGAGCTAATGGCTATATGGCTGGGTGATGGGTACACAGGGATTCACATTATTTTGTTCTCTACCTTTACATATGTGTATATGTATGTATGTATGGTTTTTTTTAATCTAAAAAAAAGAAAAGAAAAAAAAAACGGAATTTATAAAGAGACGGAGACCTTAGGCAAAACATGTGAATTTTCCCAGATGATTAGAGAAAGAAGATGGGGTCAGGATATTACTGTGAAGAATAGAATGACCTGACTTGTGCTTCCCAGGCCAGACCTTTCCTCTCTGTACATGCCCTTCTTGTCTTGTTTCTTGCATGGTCTATACAGCAGTGCTGGACATTTTGCAGATACTGTCTACTTGTTTATAATTCTAAGGACAGCTCTTAGGGGCAGCTTATTATTGCTATATGCATTTTATGTGGAAGGTCATTTGAACCGGGGAAGTCACGGAGGAAACAGAGCCCCAGAGAAGCAAAGTCAGATAGGGGTTGGGTGATGGGGTCAACGGGACAGTCACTGCTGTGCCATTGGCTGCTGCTGGCAGGGCTGCCCTCATGGGACCTGGCTTCCCCAGCTGTATCTGTCCCGGCCACCTCCTCTGTCACGCCATCTTATCACAGACTTCCTAGGACTCTAAGATAAGCCCATAGATCGAAAAGGTTACATTATTTAGACTTACGGAGTTATTTCTCCCTTGTTTAGTAGGTTTATAAAGGTTAAAATATTAGTCTCTTAAAAATTGTGCTACTGTTTTTTTTTAATCTTACTTCTGAACATCAGAATTGTTGGGTGATGGATGTAGCCTCATCAGTAAGATGCTCTATGGACTGTCATAACCAACCCAGTGATGAACCTTGGTACCCACGGATGCCTTGTCTCTCTCAAGAACACACAGAAGAGGGGAATGTAGGTTTTTCTTTAGGACCCTAGGAAGTCAGAATATTCATCTAGAATAGCCCTAGGGCCCAGATCCTTTGGGGAGTGCCTTAACTCCTCCAGGATGAGAGAATCCCCTCAAATTATTCATCATTAATGCTCTAATGACACACTCAAAAGTTGAAAAATCTCCAGATGTAAGTATTAACTAATTTAACCAAAGCCATCATCGGTGAATTTATCTGAAAGTCACTGTTTTTCTCAAGGGTGAAAGGAAAGGAGTAGCAAGTCTGGAGTCTAACACTTAGTCTTGATTCTAACCCTCCAAAGAGAACTTACCACAACTCCAGGCTCCTTTGTTTCTCTTGGGATATCCCTGTCCCCTCACTCCTACCCTTCTAAGTGTCTTTTTGGACTACTCAGATCCTTATAAGATTCTATTTAGTAGGGGTCGAGCCCATTGGGTAATTCCTATGGACAATGTAAAGTTCTGGCATTACTGAACAGCCCTAAAAAGGCTTCATATCTGCAAAGCAGATGTGAAATGAGCAAACTTAGTTCCTTAAGCTTGTTCGGTGAGCATAGTCCAGAAAGAAATGAACATGCCGCTGAATACCAGAGCCGGAGGATATGGAGAGGAACACGGCTTATGAATGCGGATCAAAAACTTAACGCCAAATTCTTGTCCATTGAGATGTCGTTTGCTCAAGTACTTTAGGATTTATATATTTGGGCACCTTCTGTGTTTGAGGCACTGGACTACATTCATGGGGGCGGGGTGGGGGAGGGTTCCAGGAGGTCTAAGATAGAATCTTTATCTTGAAAAAGCTGAATGCAGTGTGTGGTGTCTTTGAAGGACTCCTGTTAAGTGCTGTGGGGGTGTTAGGGAAGGCTCCGTGGAGGGGCTGCCTTTGAGCTGGGCTTACAAATGCTTAGAATATGAACAATGAAGATTAAAGGAAAAACGGTCATTCCAGATGGAGAAAACTCCAAAGCAAGATAAGGCCCAGGATATTTTTTCTATTTCAGGTAGAAATGTAAATCTTGTGATTCCAAGCCCATTAAAAATCTCTCATATTTCTTCCATTCTTTTTTTTTTTTTTTTCTCTTTTTAACATCTCAGGATTGGGATGTAGCATACAATTTAGAGGTGACATGCAAAGTTATGATAGTTTACTTAGGTATTGGCCTTGTAGAAAAATTAAGATAATCAATAAAAGAAATTTAGGAGGTAATAGGCAGCTTAAATACAAACCACAGATTAGATCTATTTAAATATAACATGTAGCTTATTTTTAAAGGTATCCCTTATTTTTCAAAGGATAAGAAGGACTGTTGTTGAGATTACTAAGTTAGAATAGCCAGAGTTTATGGGAGAGCATTTAACATGGAACACAGTGAGACAAGACCCCTGGGTTCAAACTTTTTATTGGATAGCCAATGGTGTATGTAACAGTGAACAAATTGCTTCTTTCTGGGCTTGTTTTCTATTTGTTATGCTCATGAAGCGATTGTTTGGGGGGGGGTGGTAGGAGGTAGGGGGTCCAGGCAGCATCTGTGAACCTTCTAGCACTTTTCTCAGCCCACAGAAGTTTTACTGGCCTGTGCCTTGCCCATGTATTTCATATCCAAAGAGTCTGTTAGCGGCACGCACCGTAAGATGATGAGACTTAGCGCTGGTGATGCCGTGAGTCACGTTTTCGGTATATATTAACATTCATTCTTAGAACTCGGTGATTTCAAACCTGGAAGGGGCTTGTACAGATGCAGAAAGGGAGATTCAGGCACATCCAGAGTCCAGCCTTGAGCCTCATCCAGTGTTCTTTCCAGGACACGTGTTGCCTTCTGACCTGGGCCTCCAGAGCTGGGATTGGGAACTCTGACCTGTGGGCCAAATCAGCCACCGCCTGTTTTTGTAAATCAAGTTTTATTGGCACACAGCCATGCCCAATCACTTAGTGTCCACAGCAGAGTGGAGCAAGTTGCAAGAGAGATGACATGGCCGGCAGAGCCTAAAATATTTGCAGACAGCCTGACAGGAAGCATTTGCTGCCCCCTATTCTACGGCATTGTTGACTCGTATGTAGCGTGTGCTTGAGGTCGTAGGCATGATGGAGGATGCAGAAGTAGAAAACCCTGTCCCTGCTCTCAAGGAATTACTTGCACTTTAGAGGATGAGGCATGCCTAAAACATGTAGAAGGAACAATAACAGGTGATGTAAGAAAGGAGACAAGTTCGAGACTGTAGGCTGTTTGCAGACCAGTCCAGAATAGTTACAATAACATCATGAACATAAGTAAAATACAGCTAAGTGAAATAAACTGATTCTTTGCATACTTGGATGGTGTAGTTAAATGGTTAATTCATTTGTTCAAAAATGATCAGGTATCTCTCTATGTGCCGGGCATTTTTCTAGGCGATAGGGTATAGCGTCTCTAAATGCCAAATTTTGTGTCTTTGCTGACGTAAAGCAACATCCCTCTGACTTTACACCATCAAACAAGCTAAGCTCCTGCTTTGGTTTTCACTATAGACAGCTAAGTCTTAAAAGAAAAATTTTAAGTCATTTTGGCTTTCTCTTAAAGTTCTTCAGTTCCATTAAAACCTGAGTTACCAAACTTCCTGTCTGCTCGTCCCTTCCTTGGCCTTAATCCAAAACTCTGCTAAGGAAGCAAGATGCATTGGCAAACTGGTTTATAATCCATTCATTCTTCTTCATTTGCTGCACAAACGTGGGGACTTTACGGGTCTATACGGATTTGCTTGTTCCAAGTCCATGACCCATCCAATAGAAACTATTTCTTTTCTGGTGCTTCTCTCACAACTTTTGCTTAGTCCCCTGATTTTCTTTGCAAACATGAGCTTCTTCATGGTTTGTGAGGACTTCATTGTTTGGTTGATCCTGCAGCAGATAAGACATAAAATTCCCCCCAGCACGTGCTCCCTCCACTCCCAACCCTCCTGCAACACACGTCATGGCAATCTTTCAGATCTTTAAAGGGACTTTCAAAAATATGTTTATTATCACTCAAGGTTACATTTTCAACAGAAACAAAAAGATCCTAATCAAGGAAACACGGAGTCTCCTGTACAGCTTCTTTGTCACCTGACTAGAACAATGTATTTTCCTGATTTGGTTTTATTGACTGGATGTGTTCTATAGGCACAGAAATTCAACCCTGGAAGCCTCTAATCTTAAATCAGATGAAGAAAAATAAGCCTGAGACTCCAGGGTAAGCAGTTGGAGACATGTCCCCAGGGCCTAGAGGACCAGTGGAAGTCACTCTGTCCTCTTCCTCTTATTTCCATCTCTGCTTCCCCGCCCCGCCCCCGCAGTATTTAGTGCTGGTGATATGGTTGCAAATGAAGCTCATGGACTTTTTTTTTTTTTTTTAATGAGCCTCAGGAGCAGCCTTGAGGGGAAAAAGATATTATAAAAGAGAAGCCTAAAGGGTTTAGTATGACAGTGATGAGGGACAGTCTCTTCCCAGGGCCTTGGTGGTAAGGCAGACATACATATGTGCACCTTTGCTCGCAGGTGTGTCAATGTCTATTTTGAGGAAGGAAAGGACAGCGCTGTGGGATGTCTTCTTAAACCGAGGGGCCCAGGGTTTCAGTACCAGCTAGAAGAGCCACATCATCCCACACTGTCTCAGGCAGATAACCCTCTGCAGAACCCCAGAGGGCTCCCGACCCAGGGTCCTAATCAACAGCTGGCCTAGAATGTTCCCCGGGAAGCAGCGTGAGCCCATGGGAAAGCGTGGACTCAGGAACAAGCAGAACTGGAATCCAGTCCTTGTCTCCCAGCAGACGTGCTGACTGTCCCTGAGGCCTGCCTTCTTTCTCCATCATAATGAGAATACTAATACCTATTTCCAGGCACTTTGGAGTACTAATGAGACAAAATGCAGATACACAGCACCAGTCGGCTGATGACCAAGCACTAAGGTCCCTTCTCTTTGCTCTACTGCAGGGCTGCAGAGAATGAGGGGAGAGCAGTGGGTACAGCCAGCCCCACTGCCCACCCGGAGCTGGCCCGGCCATTGAGCCCCAAGGGCACCCCTTCGAGGCGCCCTTGTTTCCTTATCTCCTTGGAGATTCACTTCTGCACTCCCTCTCACCTCGGAGGCTTTGCTCAGGAATGTCCCACATGGCTCTGACTTCTCAAACTGGCTGAGTCACCGCCGTTTATTTTCACTGTGAACTGCCGAGAAATCAAAGAGCCCTAAAAGAGAAGGAAGTTTCAGGACAGCGTTTTTAAAAGATAAAACGGTAACAGCCACAGTGGCTGGGCGGAAAATAATAGAAGGAGCTGGAGGAGACTGGAAATTCCAGTTTGTGTAAGGACACACATTTCTGTAATACAGCGTGACTGCCGGGAGGTAGGGATGCGATTTCCCAGGCTGCCCCCACCTGAGCAAAGCAGGGGCCGGGCGCTGTGAGGTTCCAGCTGGGGGCTGAAGCTTTAAGTGTTCCCTTCCCTCCTGGGCAAGATTGCCCCTAGGTTAGAACCACTGCTATCATGCAGAGTGGCAACTTCTATTTTGGATGTTACTTACCTGTTTTGTGGCTGAACCTGAAATAAATTTATTAATTTTTGCAATAAATTGAAAGAAATGAAACAGGGACACTCGGCGTCTGGTGAGTTGGTGATTATATACCCACGGAACTCCAGTTTACAGACCTTCATTTAAAATTCCATTTGGGCAGTTAAAACAACATAAAATTACTTTCTCAGAAGCTTTCCCAACATTTTAATTAACCACCATCATTAAACATTCCCTTTGTCAATAACTTGACTTGCCCACTCAGATTTTTAAACATCAGTTTTGTCCAGCATGGTTTTTTCATTAGAAACCATGTTGGTTATGTGTGAATTGCCCATCTTTTTACAGTCTCTGCTCCGGGAGCATGTACAATGAGTCTCTGGTAGGAGACAGACGTGGGAGTGAAAATATTTCTCCTTAACCACAGGAAGGGATTTTTTACAATGCTTTTAGCTGTGGACACCCAGGGCACCTCACCCAGCAGGAAAGAGAGAGAATGTTCTCTCTGCAACTGGAAAATGGCACTTCACTGGAGCTAAACCCTTTAATAAACTTCCTCTCATGGAAGAGACAATCCAAATAATGGACATCTGTTTAAAATACCCATGTGCCTTAATACAGAAGACCCTTTAGTTTAAGAGAAATGCACTTAAAATTAATGAATACCTTGTAATATAAATTTTTTTCACATGCATGTTCAAGTGTTTTGTAATAGGATACTCTTGTATTTATAGAGTTTCGAGAGTTTTATTATATAGTATTAAGCATTTTCGTTGATGATCAGAGAACATTGTATCTGTGCACATGTGGATTTCAACAGAGCTGAAAAATTGCACGTAACAACCTCCAGAGGATCTAGGGAATTAAAAAGGATCTGCCTCTTATTTCATTGAAATCTTAAAAACAAAATAACTCCAATGACTTGAACTTCAGTTGTTAAAAAAAAAAAAAGAAAGAAAGAAAGAAAGAAAAAGAAAAAAAATCTTATGTAGTCAGGCATTTATATATATATCATCTGGAATAATTTTTAACTAAAGAAACACAAAACGATCAAAAGTGTTATAAAAGCCACTTATACTCTGAGTTTGAAACAACTGCTTTATGCCACAAAATTCCTGTTGCTACTTCTGTTAATGACGGAGTAATTCAATACGTCTTGAATGTCAACATATTTTTATTACTCAGCTAAAGTTGGCTTTGCTGGTTTAAATGTCATTTAAAGTGATCAATTGGCAGCTTGTTTGGGGTTATTTTCACATTATGAAAGGGAAAAGTTTGCAAGAGTCAAATGTTCTTGAAACGTATAGGTAAAGCTTGTTCTCTGGTAAGCCCTGCCCTTCATTTACCAACCAAAGAGCGATAACTTTCTAGATCTTTTTTAGCAAATGGTTTACATAAAGGTCCAAGTTCGATGCCTCTGAAAAACCAGCATGGTAGCCCAGTGCTGCTTAAGCCCTTACTTGGAGAAATGGCCTGGTTCCCGTTGTAGCGTTTTATAAGAAATACAATGCACAGCGACAGTAAAACAGAAGCCACAGAAACAAGTCTGCACTCGGGTGGGAATGGAAGGACCATCCACTCTATGCTTTAGCTCCAGTTGGCTGAGACGTGAGGGGAATAGCCATATATTGCTCACCTTCCTATGGGCACAATTTCTTTATATCAACTACTAAAGGCAGTTTTTTTATTATTAAGTGTTAGTCAAATGAACACTCTAGAGACTCGCATTCCCAATCCAGATGAATCCAAAGGTGCCATCAGGCCTCTTTGCAGCGGACACGATTTCTCCCTTGTAGAGAAGCCATATAGGAGTTAGACCCACAGACCCCCTTTGTTGTTCCTTCTAATTTACTGGCATTTTATGTGATGATATTTGGTTTTGTCAGACGCTTTCCAACTGGAAGCGATCGTGGGGAAATTAAAATGTCTCTGCCATTTGATGGTAGGACAAACACTGTATCCACAGCTCAGTCCTCTTGTTTTCCATCTGTAGTAAAAACATGAGGCAAGGAGGTGGCAGGAGGGTTAAGACACGTTGCCGACCTCACCGCTTTGCTTAGCAACTAGAGTCGTCCTGTGACAAGTGCCTTAAAAATGAGCTAGATTCTTCTCAGCCTGCACTAGTGTGACTTGGACTTCTCCAGGTGCTTTATGGTGTGAGGATTGGGTCCCCCGCTCTCTCCCCCCGGCTGGCAAGGGGGTAATGGAAGTGACTGGCTGCTTCTGTCGCCAGAATGGGGTTCAGCTCCCAGAGTCTGCGGTGTCTTTGCTTCAAGAAGAGAGCAGTTTGTCCTGTTCTAAAACACGCACATCCCATTAATGTTTGGACACAGATAATGGGGGTGGGGTGGGGTGGGGTGGGGTGGGGTGGGGTCGGGTGGGGGGAGGCTACCGTAAGAGAATATGTATGGTCATTTTAAGTTTCATGTTAGTTTCTTGAAAGATGAAACCTCTTAGAAAATGCCACATTTCGGGCGCCTGGGTGGCTCAGTCGGTTAAGCGACTGCCTTCGGCTCAGGTCATGATCCTGGAGTCCCGGGATCGAGTCCCGCATCGGGCTCCCTGCTCAGTGGGGAGTCTGCTTCTCCCTCCGACCCTCCCCCCTCTCATGTGCTCTCTCTCATTCTCTGTCAAATAAATAAATAAAATCTTTAAAAAAGAAAAGAAAATGCCACATTTCCTTCTGCCATTCAGAGAAAAGGCCGGATTTCAGCACGGTTGCACTGAACAGAGCGAAAGCTTGCTCTGGAAAGTCCTAAAATTGTACGAATATCTACCTGTTAACCATCAGGAAGAGCGGCACAAAGCCTGGACTCCTACAGGTGTCACCCACAAGCTGTGCGCTTGGAGTAAATTACCAAGCCCTCTACGCCCCAGCTTCCTCGTCCATGAAATAGGAATAGCAACAGCACCTGCCTCTTTGAGGGGTCACTAGGGTCAAGAGCAGCCATGCTTGTGGAATACAAGCACAGTGCCTGAGCATAGCACCCAATACATGGCGTTGTTGTTATTTTCATGACTTTTCCCTTCGCTTGTGCTATCACTAATACGGTAATCCTGTAAAGGACGTGTTATTCCTGTTTCATGTATGAGGAAACAACCTCGGGGAGGTTTAAGAAATTTGCCCAAGGTGACCTGACTCCCTTCCCCTTGTAAAGAGACTCCCAGGAAGGGTGTGTTTCATTCCCTGGGAGGTGACCGTGTTGGCTCTACATTATTCCAAGTCTCCATTAGACACTGCCCTCCAGGTGTGCCAGGCCTGACCCAACAGAAGGAAGTCAGCACGGTGTCGTGCAAGAGACCCAGAATTCTAATCCCAGCCACCTGGGGCCTCCAAGGATTAGAAAGGATGCAAGCAAAGTGCTGAGCAAACACACAGAATTCGATCACTGATCCTTCACTACCAGCCGTTATGGCTAGGGCCTGCCGAGGCTCCCAGAATCAACAGTGAGCCCCTGGAAATCAGAGCCTCCTATTCTCATCTGGAGGCTGGTACAGAAAGCACACCTAGGTAGGACAGGTCTGCCTCCATCCGCCTATCCGGGGTGCCGGAGGGCAAACCACATACCATTTCAGCACATCCAG
>NC_138373.1:75613986-75657756 GCF_054177405.1 Leptonychotes weddellii
TTTTTTTTTTTTTAAAGATTTTATTTATTTATTTGAGAGAGAGTGAGAGAGAGAAAGAGCACAAGAGTGGGGAGCAGGAGAGGGAGAAGCAGACTCCCTGCCGAGCAGGGAGCCCGATGCGGGACTCGATCCCGGGACTCCAGGATCATGACCTGAGCCGAAGGCAGTCGCTTAACCAACTGAGCCACCCAGGCGCCCGGAAAGTGACTTTTTTGACTTGGGTTCCTTTCTACCCTGATTTCATTATGAGAAAACAATTTTAAAGAACTCCAAAATAGGGCGTAATGAGAAAATATCTGTCCTCTTGAAAACCACGCTAGTCACAGCTCCCAATCAGCAAACCACAGAGTTTTCTTTCCCACAGCCTTTCACGCATCACACTTCTTTTTCTGCCACTTGGTAGCCTGCCCTGATCTTCTTGTCTTTGTCCGTTCAGCCTCCAACCCCAGAGTCATCTTGCAGTACCCCCAACCAGACCATGCCGCTTGCCTGGAACCCTGGGGCTCTCTTCCCGCCCTTTGACCCCGCCAGCCTAGTGTTACCCCCTCTTTTGGCTTGCTCTCTGTCTTTCATGTGAGCTCTGCTCAAGGTCAAGTCATTGGTCATGACCTTGTACAAGCTGCTTCCTCTTCCAGGTCACCGCGTCCTCATCTGTGGAGGGAGGCGGTTGGCTGGGATGGTCTCCAAGGCCTCCGCAGGTCAAAGGTCGCCTTTCTCCAGCACCATCTGCCAGGTCTCTCTGGGCCCTGGTCTCCTCACTGCGAAATAAGAAAGACCATCAGTTCATAGGAGGCAGAAGTGACTACTTGATTATTTTCTGTTACTTGTTCTTAGTGCCTCAACAAGAAACCTATTCAAAAGTGTTTTCTTGCCCTTTTCCTCTCTAGACTGTAGACTGCTTTGGGATTACGTCTATCAGTTGCTTTCTGACAGCCGGTACGAAAACTTCATCCGATGGGAGGACAAAGAATCCAAAATATTCCGGATAGTGGATCCCAATGGACTGGCTCGACTATGGGGAAACCATAAGGTAAATGGGTACCAGCTATTTACTCTGCCAACTAGTGCCAAAAAAAAAAAAAAGAAAAAAGCCTTTATCTTCTGGGTAGGAGGATAATTGCCTGACTTTTGTCTCCTCGGTGTGCCCCTCATTATTTAGCTTATTTCTCACGGGGCGAACAATTAGACAGTTGGAAAGGGAAGGAAATAATTAAAGATGCCACCTTCCATTTGTTACTTACGCCAGGGGCCAGTTAACCTCGCACCCCTTGGGTCTGATAGGGCCACGTTGGGAGCAGCCCTCCATCCCATCCTCTCGAGCTGGCCCTGCCACCCTTCTGTCACCAGGAGCTGGGGAACAGGGAAGCTCCACAGGGCTCTGGGACTCACAAGGCAGTGAGGAAGGGTCGCTTCTGTTCTGCTCGGTTAGAAACTCCCATGGCTGCAAAAGCCCCCTTCTCCATGGAAATGCCTACCCTCCGACTTTGCAACATCCCTTGAAATGCAGACAGGCCAGAACTGTTTGCCCCACACTTTTCCATGCTGGGAAGAGGGGCTGGAATTTAAAAGATGCAGTCTTCTATAGT
Organism: Leptonychotes weddellii; assembly: GCF_054177405.1. NCBI lineage: Eukaryota > Metazoa > Chordata > Mammalia > Carnivora > Phocidae > Leptonychotes > Leptonychotes weddellii. The sequence goes on from NC_138373.1 coordinate 75,615,573, forward strand.
TAGGAAAACTGTCAAAGTACATAGATGTAAAAAGTGGGTGAAACACCCTAAATGTCCACTGTGGATGACTGGATAACGAAACAGTGGTGTATACATTCCGTGGAATATTACTCAGCCTTAAAAAGGAAAGAAATCCTGTGACAGGCTACAACATGGAGGAATCTTGAGGCCATTATGCTAAGTGAAATAAGCCAGTCACAGAAAGACAAGCATTGCCTGCTTCCACTCATAGGGTGGATTCATGGAACCAGAGAGTGGAATGGTGTTGCCAGGGGTTGGGGAGAGGGGGGAAGGGGGGAGTATTAATCAATGGGCAGAAAGTTTCCATGAAGCAAGATGGGTAAGTTCTAGAGCTCTGCTATATAACCTTGTACCTAGAGTTACCACGACTGTAGGATGCACTTAACAATTGGTCAAGAGGCTGGAGGTCGGGCGCCTGGGTGGCTCAGTTGGTTAAGCGACTGCCTTCAGCTCAGGTCATGATCCTGGAGTCCCGGGATCGAGTCCCACATCGGGCTCCCTGCTCGGCAGGGAGTCTGCTTCTCCCTCTGACCCTCCCCCCTCTCATGTGTTCTCTCTCAGTCTCTCTCTCTCAAATAAATAAATAAATAAATAAATCTTAAAAAAAAAAAGAGGCTGGAGGTCATGTTAAGTGTTCTTACCACAGGAGAAGAAAAGAAAATAGAGACACAGAGCAAAGAGTCTCCCCCCTCAAGAAAAAAAAAAAAAAATTAAATAAATACATCCGTATCCCTACTCAAAATAAAACAAATGAGTCACCAAGGTCCAGGCCTGACCACAGGCCGATAGATGTGGGACAAAGCAGGCAAGACACCTGGGAGACACACCACCAGGTGAGCTGAGTGAGAGGGGGTGGAGCGGGGCACAGCCCAGCCCCACCTGGGCTGCAGCCTCGGAGGTTGGCAGCCTGAGCGGCGGGCAGGCCCCAGGGCCACGTTGAGGAAGACCTGATGTAGGCCATGACCAAATACGGCAAGGCCCCACTGACAGACTCCTCGGTGTGTGAGTCACCGAGAAAAATCCCGTCGCGGCTCCCGACTGTGCCCTAGCCCCCGGGGCTCGGAACCACTGTATTCTTCCTTCCAGAACAGGAATTTAAACAACAAAAAAAAAATTTCTTCCTTAAAATGACAAACCAGAAACACAAGTTGGAGAAAGGTCACTGCAATTAAAAAAAAAAGAAAAAAAAAGGAATTCTCTGTGGGTCAGAAGGTGAAGGATGACCCACAGATCGGGGGACCCTGCAGGAAATTCACTGAGCAGAGCAGAGCTTGGTCTTGGGAAAGGAAACCAGGGAGGTTGCCGTGGGATATGCTTTCTTAGCTGCAGCACCAAGACCTCTGACAAAAGGTGATTCACCTTCGGACACCTCTTGGCGGCGTGTGAAAGCGGAGGGGGTGGGCACCGCTGGGCCCGGAGCTGGGCGGGGAGCGGGGAGCTTTCCCCACCCGGCGGGGCCGCGCCTGCAGCTGAAAAGCTTTTATTTTAATAGCTCCCCAGCGTCTTTTCTGAGGTTGATTTCACTGTGTCTTTGTGCTTTTTTTCTCTCTTCCTCCTTTGAACAAACAGAACAGAACAAACATGACCTATGAGAAAATGTCCAGAGCCCTGCGCCACTACTACAAACTAAACATTATCAGGAAGGAGCCCGGACAAAGGCTTTTGTTCAGGTAGCACTTCCTTTTTCTCCTTTCCTTCTTTTGGGAGGATATTGTTTTCTTGAAATAAGAGGGAGGAGGGAGACTGTTAAGGTCTCTACCTGCCTGTGTGACACTCAGAGCCATCCAGTGCTACAAACTGGGTACCGGATGCTGGGCTGTTAGAATTTCAGGAAAAAAATTTTTTTTTTTTTTTACTTATGTCTGTATTAGAATAAAGCCAAAACTAAGTAAACACAATCCGACTCACCTTTCAAAATTATGCAGTGATCCAATAGTATCAACATCCCAGTGTGTAGTTAAAAGGAACAACCAAAGTAACATCATCGAGCTTTTAAATCTAGGCTTCCAGGTTCCCAACCCTGTAAGCCACATTCTGAACCAGTGTTTGTCAAACTGCAGGTCGTGAGCCGTTCATGAATCAAGAAATAGATTTAATGAGTCAGTCACAAAACTGTTTTTGTTTTTTTTTAATGAAATAGAACCGAATTGGATAGAACAGAGTTGAAAATATCAGACTGTATCTCATGAAATAAGAGTGACTAATGATTCATGAAAATTTGGGGGTGTGTGTATGTGTGTTGTACATGCTGAGTCATGATGTGAAATGTATTTTTTACGATGCATTATAATCAGAAAAGTCTGAAAACTGCTGCACTAGACATTCCTCTTTCCAGACTTCCTCACAGCTAATGAGTTCCAGCCATTTAACCTACCACATAGATTGTGATTCCAAGTACTATGCAAGAGAGGAGAAAGAATTAGAAGAGGAAGAAGAAGGGATCTAAAGGACCAATCAGGAGAGGTAGAAGTGGTGGTAATTGACATTGGTGGTAATGGCCGTGGGGAGACCCAGGAAAGGCTGGGAGAAGGTGGGATCAACACACATGACGTTAGGTTATGGGTTTGGCAGGTGGGACAGAAAAGAGTTTCGGATGGGGCTAGAGAGACGGATTGGGAGGTAGAAAGTGACACTCGGTATGAATAGATGAGCATGCTGGGATAGACTGGAAAAAGCAGAGAACCTGGACTTTAGCAGCAAGAACTATGGTAGCTTAGGAAGAGGGAAAACGATTGAGATCTTCACAAACAACAGAAAAGGCTGTTCAAGAATTGGAAACAGAATGGACTGAAGTAAAAAAAAAAAAGAACCCTCCTTTCCCTGGCTCTGCTGATGCTTTCCCTTCATCCTTCACCCTAAACTTAGTCCTCCCATTCTTCCTGGATGAAATGATCCCAATACACAGCTTCACTTATCACCTTAGTGGTTAGACTGTATCCAGCTCTGAAACCCTCCTGAAATTCCAAATCTCAATTTCCAAGAGCCTCTCATAGTACATGTCCCCTGAAATACCACATCAGTATCTCCGACGTGAAATGTTCAAGACAGACCTTCTTCGCGTACTAGAAACCTCCGCTCCCCGCATCCAGAATTCTTGTTACTCACCAGTGGCGTCACCATTGTTCTAAGTGGCCAACCTTGACATTGGAGTTATCAGTGACTCTTCCCATATCCAGGTTAGTCATTGTGCTAGATTGTCCTTCCACTGAATTCTGTGTCATCGGGGCTAGAAGCCTGGAAACCACATTTCCCAAGATTTCTAACCAGCAGCTTCCGGGTCAGAGGCTATCAATGACAAGCACTTTCATGAGAATCTGGGAGATGTAAGAAGGGCAAAAGCATTATTATTGCTTCCCTGCCTAGACTTTATGATTTACACCTAGATTAACTCATAATCCTTTCTGCCTCTGGTCCACTCTCCTGCCTTCCAAATTCATCACGCACCCAGCCAGCTGCCCTGCAACACTAGCATGATTCCCGGTGCCGGAAACCTACATCCCTTTCACTTTTGCTTTTTGTGATATATATGCCTTCTAGGCCCATCTCAAGTGTCCTGCCCTTCATGCAGCCTTCTTCAACTGCTCAAACACGCAGAGATCTCTGCCCCCATCATCTCTTGGATTCCCTTGGCCCTAAATCACATTGCATTTGCAATAGTTGTACACGTGAAGTCCTTCTCCCCACAACTGGGTCATGAGGTTCTAGAAGGGAGAGGATTATATTTCATGTAACTCTGTTTTATACCTTCTGGGGGCTTTCAATAAATGTATCTTGAGACAAGCCTGATGTGGACTCTCAGAACCTTAGTATGGAAAAGTAGTCAAGAGAAGAAAGGGGTAGTTTGCAGCGCCAAATACAGCGTATGTGTGGATTTGGCCTCAGGAGATTGTTAGTGACTTCAGATGGTGGGGAGAAGTTTTAGTTAGGGGATGAAAGGAGAAGAAAGACTGCAGACTTGACAAATCATAGTGCTTGAGAAGTTCAGCAATAAAGGGCAGAAAAGGGAAGCAGAAGTAGTTGGAAAGTTCATAGGCTTCCAAGAGTGATTTTCGACAATATAAAAGGACAGAATAGTGCTATTAGTGAGGAGAGTTGGTCATTTTTGAGGAAATGAGTGTTAGAAGCCAGACTTGCCACAGAATCCTTCTTTGTGTATAATCAAGTGAAGTGTTAAATTGTGGGTACTCTTTCAGGATTTGTAGGCATTGAAAGAAGGAAGATTTCAGTAGGGACTGGTGCTATTACGTGGCTCTTTGATGAGGAGGCAGGACTCAGAGAAAGGAGTAAAGAGAGAAGGCCAGGTTTGGAGGAAGGCATGAGCCATGATTTATATAAGAAAAAAGACTGGCCAGGCTAGAGTAAAGGGTTCATAAACAGCGGGGGCCCAGAGTTTCCCAGGTAGAGATGACCGAGAGCCCAGGTGGGCAAGCCGAAGAGTGTGTCCTTGGCTTTATCTGATAAGTGCTCATCGTAGGCTTTTGAACATGGAGTCACGAGAGCAAAAGTATGTTTTCAGACAGTTCATCTGGTGGCAGGGCAGAGTGTCTGGGGAGGGAAAGGTGTGCAGGCCCTGAGTGGGACTGTGGAGGGGGCTCTCCCACGGTGAGGCTACAGGGTCTCCACCCAGGCTGCCTTCCTGAACCAGGGAAATCATGATCAATACAAGTCAACGATGTTATTTCCAACAGGAAGATAAGGCTTGCCGTATGCACCCAGCTGCAGAGGAAGATAGACTAATGGGGATTCATTGCTAGCATGTTGGGTGGGTCAGTGATAACAGTGAAAAGGATTCTTTCTTTTTGCCTTTCTAATTTCCAAAAGCACCACTAACTTGCCCTGTTATGAAAATTTTCCATTCAACGTTTAATTGTGTCCTTTGAGTTAAATTCAAGTTTTGCATACGATTCCCTGGGCTCACAGTCTGAGATGGGAATGGATCTACAGCTCCCAGAGGTCATTGGAAAATCTAACTCTCTAAAAATAAGAGACACGGACCAGTGAGCTGTACCAGGGTTCCCTCGCATGGCCATGCACAAAGCACTACACAGCTCCAAGGGGTGCTGTCTTCTAGACTCTTTTGATAGTTTTTTGGCCATTTTTCAGGCTTTCCAGTTTTGTGCTCAGTTAAGATTACTGGCTGGGTTCAGTAGCTCTCCAGCTCTTTGAGGTGATGGGGCTTTCGCTTTTAGTTGAGAGTTCAGGGTGAGGACAAACTTGAGGAAAATGTAATCTCTGGACTCCTTTCCTCTTCCAAAGGTTTATGAAAACCCCCGATGAAATCATGAGTGGCCGAACGGACCGTCTGGAGCACCTTGAGTCCCAGGAGCTGGATGAACAAATATACCAAGAAGACGAGTGCTGAGGGAACCAAGCCACGGCTTCCGCAGGGGGGGTCAGCAGCCGGGGGCCCCCTGCCCATGAGGGCCCTGGAGGCGTGGCGAGCAGGCGGACTGCAAGCTGAACCGGAAGAGACCTGGAAGTGGGAGTGACACTTGTCTCGCATAGTGGGAGGGCCCCCAGAGCACCTTAGACAAACCACCCAGCGAAGGCGGGGCTGGAATTCTGGCCGAGGGCACGAGCCTGGGACTCCTGGTTCCGTTTCCTCCTCTTGTGGAACCTCTCCATCTGTAATTCCTCACCCTCACCCATCCACCTATTGTTAGTTTCATGGTGTTTTCGTTTTTGTTTTTTTGGGTTTTTTTTTTTTTTTTAAGACCATGCAGTTTGACTTTTCATCATTCATACAGGGGAAGACATCCGAGGTTGTTTTCCTATGGAAATATATATCTATTATATATATCTATTTTTTGCAAATCTCACAAAGTGCGGCAAGCCCAGCTGGTCAGGAAAGAGAACACTTGCAAAGGGTTTCAGGTTCCTCTTTATCCTGCCATGTGGATCAGGTTTGTTCCTGTTGCTGTTGGGTCTTGGCTGGAAAAAAAAAAAAAAAAAAAAAGATGCTTTTAAAAAAGATAAAGTGAAAAGGAGAGCTCTCTTTTTCTCCCTCTCGCTCTTTCCTTCCCTGCCTCCCGTCTGTCCTCCCTCCCCGCCTGCTGTTGAGCTTCAGATGCCTTTTAGCAGAGTTGAGCCTCTCAGAGAGTCTTGAGCATTGTTGACACCCAGACAGCATCAGTGGTCTGGGCGCTTTGCAGCCGGCACCGCAAAATCAAACCCACATCCCGGCATCTGGCTACCCATCGGAGGGAGGCCCCAAACCTCACAGGTGCTGCGGTCCTCCAGAAAGAAGTGCCAGTCCAGCGGGCTGCCCCTGCCCCCCACATGGCTGTGAGAACCCCAGGACTTGGTGGTTCTGCAGGATGGAAGATTAAGGACAGAAGGCGGGTCTGCGTCATTCGGAAGGCCCCAGCATCATGGGATTAGCTTGCAAGTTCCGCAAGGTGGAAAATACAAAAGGACCCCACGGGCCTGATGGTCAGAAACTAGGTGGAAAATGTGCTGCAGGAGGGATTTATGCTTCCAGCGGAGGTGACTAAGGCTAGTGAGGGGTCTTCTCTGCTCCGTCCCGAGGCCATCTTGTGGTCAGTTTCATGCCCTCACCTGATTTTTTTTTTCCCCAATTCCTAGCCTTTTTTTTTTTTTAAGTTTCCTGGTCCCCACAGGACCCAGGGCATTTGAGAGGAGAGGACCCTGGAGTACACAGTCACTTGCTCCTGGTGTTTGCCAAGCCAGGGCAAACAGGAAACTCCTCAGATTCATTACCTGTTTCTTCTTTCATAGCTGTGTTTCAGAACGGACCCATTTGTGGCTCTTTTACACCTCAAAATCAGGTCCATAGTATCTTGTAAAATGAGGAAGTGCCACCTCTTAGTACTTTTGATGATAACAGATATTTTTAGAAAGCTGTTTTAGGGTTTGTTTGTTTTTTTCCTTTTCTAGCCACCTGAATTGACTCTCCCATTCCCAGGTTCAGAATCCAGTATTAGGACAGTCTTTTTTAATCCAAGAGATTAGACCTGCCTTACAAAGCACCCCCTCCTTGCTTCTCTGTTTCCTCTACTCGCTCGGGTGAACATCTCATAGCTCCCAGCATCACCATCAGCAGCACTTAGGGGGAGGCTGCCAGAGCCCTGGGTAGCTCCTCAAGCCACTTCCGACCGCATCAGGCAGGTGGGGGTTGGAGCAACTCAGGCAGGAGGAATTGTCCCCCAGCCTTACTGACAAGGACACCAGCCTGCGGGGAGGGAAGGACAGATTGACTGTGGGTCAAGGACACGGGAATCAGGGAGCCCTTCAAAGCTCTTCAGTTGTGCTCCGTTCCTGCCTCTTATCAGACCGCAGATAGACACATGGATGTGGCCAGCCTCTTCTGCTGTCAGGCGCTCCCCCAACTCTACCTTCCAGAAGGTTGGGCTTGCGGTCAGGTCAACGACCTGCTGTGTGAGGCTGGAGGGTCCATTGATGAAGGAAGGGTTTGGTCTCAGTCTGCTTGAGTGGTGGTGAAATTGAGCTGGACCCCAGCATGCTACAGATATCTTTCAGGAGCGATCGACAGCATGCAGGGATACATTCTCCAGCCTCTAAGATGACTGATATTGGATCACAACTGGAGATCTTAAGCCAAGTACCGGGTGTGTTGTGAAGGCTGTTGAATTTAAGGGCTGAAGAGAAAGGGTGGATTTTGACTGAGGCCCTTTGTGTGACTATGAAATCAGAGACAGGGCATGATGTGGCTCTTAGATTAGAACATCTCATTCTGTTCACTTTACCCAGATAGAAGGGCTCAGGCTCTTACTGTTCAAAGAATATTACAGTTGAATTATGGAGGGAAATTCCCTTTGGCCCCAAGGACTTCTGTATTTAAGGCAATACCCTGCAAGAATATGTAAGATAGGATGACACCTTCAGCCACTTGAAGAAAAGAAGGTGCTAATTCCAATATGATCTTTATTTCCGACCCAGATATTACCAATAAGAATTTCCTGTTGATTCCCTTAAAGGCAAAAGTCCTCCTCATTTATGCTTTGAGCTAACACCTGGGCAGTGCTGACCCCAGAGATACGGTGCTTGCACACTGCAGACCCCAGAGATACCTGCTTCAGCTCAGCAAACTTGGCTGAAGCACCTGCTAGACACTGTGAGGGATTCAAAGAGGAATTGGGCACAGCCCCTGCCCTCCCGAGAGCATCTGCTAAACCTGTAGAATCTATCCAGGCTGAAATTCTTAACTTCAACACTAAGTGCTGGGGAGGATGGCACGTTCACCTGGGACCACATGAAAAGCATGTCTGTGATCTGAATAGTTGGCCTTTCCCTGCTGCTGTCATGGGATTCCTTGGCTTAGATCAGAAATCAGGAAAGGAGAATGCAGAAGAGCACCGTGGAGCGGGGAGAGCTTCCTTCAGCTATGTCTGGGGGGCATCACTCTCGCTTGATCTCCAGCTAGAAATTCTCTAGCACCTTCTCTTGCCTGCATCTTGGGTTCACTGCATTGCCTCCTCTCCATCAGAGGAAAGCAGTGGCGATTGGCTGCTCTGGCCATGTGGAGGGAACAGTCTTTTTGTCCCAAGGCAACTTGATCTCTGGCCTAAGGCAGCATCACCAAAGTCCTGAGTCCGTCCTTCCTTCCTTTCTTTCTTTCTTTCTTTCTTTCTTTGAGGGGGACGTCCCCACAGAAAAAGAGGAATGACAGACTGATGGATTTTCTCCGCTCAACAGTGTGTTTGGAACCCTCTGACCCAGGGTCTTTTTACGCTGATATCTTGCCCAAATAAAAATGTAGCTTTAGCTAAAACTTCAATGGCAATGACAGGATTCACCTAAATGACTAAGTAACCACTGTTTCCACCTTTCACTGTCTAGGCTCCAACTCTGAATACATTTTTGAAACGTTCACTCCCTTCTGCAGAAGGGAGACCTGAGTGTCCAGGAGGTAGGATGATGCCCTGGGAGCAGATGGCATGCCAGGGAGAGTGAGGTGTGGAATCCAGCCCGGCCATACCCCCATTTGACCCATTCCCACCCAGGAAGCTGAAGATAAAAGATTTGGGGCAATACCCAAAAACAAAGGGCAGGTTTTTTTTGCCCTAGCGTTCGGTGCTAGTAAGTTTTTATCCACTCAGCCTGCTCCTCTTCTGAGCAGAAGTCTGGAAGGAAGGCAGTGATCTAAGGAAGCCATGGGGGGAGGGGGATGATAATTCCTGCCTGTCTAAAAACCACAGAAGACTAACCTGATACTCCTTTGGCCCCATCTGCGTCAACACTAAACAACTACAAACTCCCCGAATCTTTCACACATGCCAAGTGAACATTCTCGAAGATCTCTCTTTGTGACTGCAACCACCTGCAAACCAGAACGAATCTAGAGTTTCTTTTCCTTTTTTCTTTTTGCTTAATTTCTAATCTCTTGTTGTTTATGAGGTGTGGGGTTTATAAGGGACTGAATCAAATGAATGTAACAAAAAAGAAAAAAAAAAAAAACAAATGCCTTTTCTCAGGGCCAGTGAGTTGCAAATAATTTTTAAAGAAAAGCCTATAATTGCATCATCTCAATAAATTTTTTATAAAAAAAAAAAAGGACCAAGTCTCTGTTTTTAATAATGTGAAATGGAGTCCTACAGGCAAGGTACGCCAATGAGGTAAATCCTGTCTCCACTCAATTACAGAATAAAGTACAGTGCTGGTTTTCCACTGGCAGGCGGCCTCTGTCACAGAGCTGTCTGCAGGGAGTCTTGAGACAAGCGGCACCAGAAGGGTCAGAAAGTTCAAATCCGAGCATCTGCCACAGGTGGAGAAATCTGCCGGAAGGAGCCCCGACCAGAGATGCTTGGGCCCCGTGCTGTGCCAAAGATTGAGCAGCTCACTGGGGACTGAGGTGATTCCAGTGTCCTCCCACAATAGAACAGCTCCTTAATCCTACAGCAATCATGGATGTGAGCCTGCAGGTGAGGTAGGGCCCAGGACTACACAAAGGACCATAATGACCTGGAAGGTCATCGCCCAGGTCAGAGCCCCCATGCTCAGAATGTCTCAGCGACGCTGGCCAACCAGTAGGTGCTTATGATTTCAATATCAAACATCCTGCAGTCAACCAGAACTATCTGTCTGCCATCAGAGGTGGGTAGAAACTAAAAGAATGGAAAATGAAGCAAATGTAATCGCTTGTTAGCAACTCAGGTGCAGGTTTGGGAAGTAGATGTTTGAAAGCCATCAGATTATTTCTGTATGTAAGTTGTCCTGGGTACTCTGTCTTCCGTGACCATGGATTGCTGATATCTGGCCCTATATTCCATATCATCAGAGCACAGTATCAAAGAGTAAGTGTCTATATATTTCCTGAGGTGCTAATAATGCATCTGAAGCTACTGTTTTTATAACTCGGCATCAGCATCACCTGGGAATTGCTAGAAATGCAAATTATCAGTTCCTGTCTCATAAACTGAATCAAAAACTTTGGTCGGGGAGGGGAGGGCTTAGCAATTTTTTAACAAGCTCTCCAGGTGATTCTGATGCATGCTGAAGTTTGGGAACCACTGCTAGAATCAGTTTGTTCATCTGGGTATAAAGAAGACTATGTGGCCTTCTAAATTTTAAGTACACAGAATAATTGATGCTGACTCATTTGCATTAACAGTACTCACACATGGTAATGCTGTATTTTTCCTAATACTACATATACTATGGAATGGGGCTCAGTGGACAAAGAACCACATATCAAAGTCATCTGCCAGCTTCCTCCAAATCTTTTCAGCAGTCCGTTTGCTGTAAAGATGAGCTGTTTTAAAAGGTAGCTCTAGCAGCTGACCTGCCCTTTGCAAATTAGAGCACAACTCCTTATTCACTTATGTCCACTTCTCTGCCTAACCAACCTAACCTAAAAAGGAAAATAAAAGGATGATTCTCATCATCCTCACTGACCTTGACTATCTGTCCCTGGCATTATTAAGCAGAGCCCAGATGACCACTCAGCCAGGGTATTGGCAGGGGAGTCCAGAACCACTGGACTCGACCTTCTTCAACCTGAGAAGTGCTTGTGAGTCACTGGGATCTTGGTAAAAAGCAGATTCTGCCAGTAATATCTACATCTTGGGAATTACGGGCAGAAAATTTGCTCTTCTACCCTACTCTCGGAGTGAGGCTTGAAATTTGGCATTTCTAACAAGCAATGCCCTACCCAGTCCTGCCAGTGACGCTAACACCTGCTAGTTCTCAGACCGCACTTGGAGTAGCAAGACATCCATTCTCGCCCATCAAGCCCCGAGAGTCTGACCCTAATGCAAAATTGAACTAGCCTCTCTCTTCGGTGTGCATTCCTTTGCCAAGTCCTCCCCAGAAAAGTCCCTGGGGCCAATCTGCTCTGCAAGGAGTTTGCTTGTTCTCTGGAGCAGCAACAAGAGTGAACACCATGATCAAAAGCCTCTTCGTCAAGTGAAGGGACAGCTATTCGTGTACTAGACCTTAATACTGGTGCTCCTAATCCGACGCCTCATGGCCACCATGCTTATGGTAAGGAATGGGAATTCCTGGCATCACTGCCTCTCTTTGAGCCTCTAGAAAGACCGATCATGCTCATTGTAAGCGAAGAGAAAGCTGATGATGACATCCTCGTCGTTCCAAAACAGTAGGATACACGAGCAGATGTTCCATCCAAAGTGCCCAAGATGTTGACCTTAAAACCCTGGCACAATGTGCATCTTAACAAGTGAATGAGGGAGTGAAGTCAGAGAAAATCTTTGTGACCTTGGGTTAGCCAAAGGTTTCTTAGCTATGACCCCCCAAAACGCAACCCATAAAAGAAAAAAAATTTGGACAAAGTGAACTTCATCAAAATCAAAACTTGCTCTTCAAAAGACACCATTAAGAAAATGAAAAGACAAGCTGCAGACCGGTAGGAAAGGCAACTCTTTTATGTACAAAATCAGACATTTATCGTAGGCACTGAACATAGTCTCCCATTTGTACTTTACCCACGACTATCTTGGAAGACGGTTCTCTTTCCATTCATTAGTGGGCAGCGTCAGTCACCCACACATAAGAAATAGAGATGGATTCCGTGTCTGCTGGAATGAAACCACCTTCAAAGTGTGTTTTAAAAGTACTTCTTCCGTGTGTTGTGTTGGCAAAACACTTCTCACTGTTCTGCAGTTCATATGCGCTCTTCCCTTTCCTTTTTCAAATTTCTGAAGCAGGGCAGCCTTTGGGGAGGCATATTAGAGGGTTTTTAAACTACATAATAAATCACTCATTCCTAGTAAATAGCCTGTGCGCTGTATCGTCAGGTCTCGGAGCTCCAGCCGGTTGCAGCTATAGGCAAAGCAACATTTCTAGGCAGGGGGGCCTCAGGCCTGGGGGAGGGGCTGCAGTGGCAACGTATGACCTGCTGCGTGAGGAGCAAAACTGGCAGCAGAGATAGGCAGCACTGGCAGAGAGACAGAGAGACAGAGAGACCTGAGTTTGCTGGGACCGAGTTTCTGATTTATTCCATTCTGATGTTACATCCCTTGCAGGCTGGTGCCCAACCCAGCTGGTGTGAGAGCAACAGAGGGGAGTGGTTAACCCAATGCAGAGTCAGAATGGCTGGTCCCACCCCACTTCCTCTCACTAGCTGTGTGACCACAGGCAACTCACTTACCCTCTCTGTGTCTTAGTTTCCTCGAGTGTAACACTGGGATCATGCTGATAATAGTCCCTACCTCAGAAGGATGGTGGTGGGGAGCAGATGGGGTATTCCAGAGAAAGGGCTTAGAAAAGTGCTTGGCACAACGTGACCTGCTATTAATTTTATATTTTACTCCAGAGCCATGAGCCACCACCCCCTTCTTCACCCAGAACAGCTCTGTATCCGTTCTACACGTCCAGATTCTCCAAAAAAACTACCTTCTGAAAAGTTTCCTTTGTTTCTGTTTTATTCTGTCTTAGGTTGGACACCAAAGAATGAGTGCAACCCCATCACTTCACAGAGGAGGGGTCAGAGGCTGGGTCAGGTGAGGGGCTATCGGAGCCCTCCCACACCCCACAGCTGTCTGAGCCAGCCCCTCCACCCCTGCCCAGTGTCCGCAGTGGGCCAAGTTCTCAACCTTGTAGAGCACCTGAACACTCAGTGATATTTACTTGTGGCAATGGACTCAACCCAAGGGAAATATTGCCTTGACTCAGGTTTACTGAGAATATTTTGATCTGGTTTTGTTCAGTTCAATAGCTCTAGGAAATGTGTAGGCTTCATTCTATTTAGAATTGGTCTGCGAGTTTCCTTGATTTTGTTTTTCTCCCACTTGCTGAGGAAGTCCTGGCTCAGCTCATAGGTGCACAAAACAATGTTATTTGGGTTCAGTTTGGGGACTGGGAAATTAGAGCATTATGTTTGAGGACTGCTCTGAACATGAGGGGGCCACATCATAAAGCCCTAGAAGTCTGGCTGCTTGGGAAACCAGAAGGTCCGGCCGTGAGACACTCCTGGACATCTTGCTCACTGCTAGACTCCTGCTTTTCTGTTAGACAAGGGAAGGATGCACCTGACCAAATGGAGAATCTTCCATTTCCAGTCAGAGATGAATCTTCACATGGAACAACAGGAAGAACAGCATCCGTGCTGGGGTCTAATCCCATTTAATCACTATCTCAAGCAACTCACTGAAGGAGTGTGGCTCGGGTTTCTTAACAAATTCTTTTCCTCAGGGCGCTTGGGTGGCTCAATCAGTTGGGCGTTCGACTCTTGATTTCAGCTCAGGTCGTGATCTCTAGGTCCTGGGATCGAGCCCCACGTCGGGCTCCGTGCTCAGCGGGGAGTCTGCTCCTGCGCTTGCTCTCTCTCTCTCTCTCCAATAAATAAGTAAACTCTTAAAAAAAAAAAAAAAGGAATTCTTGGGGCGCCTGGGTGGCTCAGTTGGTTAAGCGACTGCCTTCGGCTCAGGTCATGATCCTGGAGTCCCAGGATCGAGTCCCGCATCGGGCTCCCTGCTCAGCAGGGAGTCTGCTTCTCCCTCTGACCCTCCTCCCTCTCATGTGCTCTCTCTCATTCTCTGTCTCTCAAATAAATAAATAAAATCTTTAAAAAAAAAAAAAAAAAGGAATTCTTTTCCTCAAAGCACCATTGAAGTGATTCAGTGAAGAAAATGTGTGACAATCCTAGCGCATACATGTGAGTTCCCTTTCCTCTTTTATGCCTGACAAACCCTCCCCCCAAACTCATACACACTACACATCTCTGTAATTCTGTTTCTATGGAATTCCAAGTGGGAAAATCACCCACTGACAACTGCTGAAGGATGTTGACCTTTTGTTTCTAATCAACTGAATTGCCACTTGACCTCCTCAAGACACATATGATCCTTAGTCAAGACCTTGACCAAAATAGGGTAGATTACCTTGCAAAACCATCTGGGAGGTCAGAACATCCTTCCTCTGCCAACCTCCCAGAGGTACTTCCCCCAAGATTAGAAGTCTGGAAGCCGTTCCCCTCCCCCAGTTTCTTCCTCCTAGTAAAAGCCTGCACATGTCATTTGCATCAGCTTGGAGCTTGTTAGTCAAATCAGTAGATGAATGCAAATTCTCCAAGGGATTCAAAATCTGCTTTGGGCAATTCAGTTTGGAACTCTTTCCTTTCCCTTACAGGCTCCCAGTACTGATTCCCACCTGAGGAAAACCTAGAATATGGAACACTCCAGAGATGACTTTATCTCCCAACCAAAGATTTTCTATTGCAAGAGAAATTTTGGTTGTGGTTTAACCTGTTTAGGTGAAATCAGGGTTTCAGACACTCAAATAAAGTTCCTTTGCTAGTATATGCTTCATTCTCTCCATGCTCCCAGCATTCACCACCATGGTCATCTTCAAATATTACCTCAGTGCCAATGATGGGGGGCACCTGGCCACATGCAAGAGAGAGCCACCCTTGAGGACCACTAAGTTTTCCCATGAAAGGTGTGGACTCAGACTCAAATTTGACATGACCAGGCCATTTGGCTGAGACGTTTGCCATGGAGAAGATCCACTTCCGTTCTACGCTTACCTGCAAAGCTTCCTTCCGTTTCAGACAGGTGATGTGGCTTAACTGGCCGTCAAGCAGGAATTACACCAAGGTCAAATAATTATACAGTGTCATAATGTGCTGCTCCTTTAGCCTCCCTCGCTTTATAATTTGGGGTGCCAACCTTTGGATGGGCTCAGACTTGCCAAAGAACATTCCCGACCGGGTGCTCCACAGAAGCCCCAGTTCTGGGGAGGTTGCTCAGGCCACGGTGCAGTTCGAACAAGTCTAGCCCGAGGGCCTTCAGGCCAGTCAGCCCCAAATTATTTTCAGACATGCCTGCTTTTTGTTTTTTGAACATATTTTGAGGAAGATCCAGGTGTCCCAGGTGGTCTGTGGCTTCTGAGATGGATCAGTAAGCTTCCTCAGGGAAGTAAGATCAGGGTGGTCTGGTAAAAAAGAGCACAGGCTTTGGTATCAGACAGAGGTAGGGTTGGAACCTGGCTCTACCCCCTGCAGCAATGGACATTATAAAAAACAAAAGAGGGGCACCTGGGTGGCTCAGTCGGTTAAGCGACTGCCTTCGGCTCAGGTCATGATCCTGGAGTCCCGGGATCGAGTCCCGCATCGGGCTCCCTGCTCGGCAGGGAGTCTGCTTCTCCCTCTGACCCTCCCCCCTCTCATGTGCTCTCTCTCTCTCATTCTCTCTCTCTCAAATAAATAAATAAAATCTTTAAAAAAAAAAAAAAGAAAAAGAAAAGAAACCTCATCTTCTTTGAGTAGCCTATTTCCTTCTCTACCATTCTGAAGGGTTTCGTTGAAAAGTAGAGATAATGTATATAAAGTGCCTGGCACTTATTATAGATGTTCAAGAAATACTATACATTATTATTCAACTGGGTGGGTTCTTTCTCCAGAAAGTGAATGCATAGCTGCATATGGAATTTGATGTCTAAAAATCGTATTCTCTACTCACCAGATCTTACCTAGCTTCTCTCTTCATAGTTTATTCTTTTTTCCCTTCATTATTCAAGGAAAAAAAAATTTAAAGAAGCAACTGAAGTATAGAGGCCGTCTGGATCTGTCTTTTGCCAAGTGAACCATCTTCTTTCCCAATTCATGATGTATAGGGCGAGGCTTAGAAGCATTTTTGAATCCTGCATAAAAATCTTTATTCTTACACAGTACTTAGAAAGAGTGCTTACATACACTATATCTATAAATTCTTATAACAACCCCACGAAAAAATATTTTCTGTCTCATTTTAAGGTGGAAACTGAGACTCAAGGGAAGGTAAGATTTGGTTAAGTTCACACAGATAGAAAGCAGGAGCACTTGATTTCAAAATAAAATCTTCTGATTCCTTTTTTTCATGTTATCCAGGAAAGGAAACTCTTCAAACCACTGTCAGCCTTTGATACCAACATTTCTTAATTTGGCCATTAGAGAACAGGGCTCTTATGGAGTAGAGACTGGCTGGAGGGACGGGCTGGACCTGGCAGTGATCTGGAATTTGGAGTCCCGAGAACCAGGGGACGGGGCTGCGGGTGTCTCCTAAGGTAGCAAGGTGTAGTAGGAGAGAACTGGGTGTCTTGAAATGTGGGGTGCCAAAGAGAGGAAATTGTACCTGAAAGAGATTTGGAGAGACACTAAAAATAAACTTCCCCTAAATTATAATTTCACTTTGGGCCAGCTCCACCTCTCTTCTTTACTAATTTCATAAATTTTTTCTGACTTTTTCCATGGCCTTTTCTCAGGAACCCTGTCATCCACAAGAATGAAGTCCAGTTCATTCGTATACTGAGAAGGGCCAGGAACATGGCAGAATGGAAGTCCACCATCCCAGTTGAGGCCACATGAAAGGAGAGGGTCTGCTGAAGGGACTAAGGAAGAAAACTCTGGTGAATTCAGCAGGCAGAGGTGGAGTACAAGGCCAGGAGCAGAGTTGTGCCGATTACCAGTTAGCTGAAATGGGTAAAAGTCAGATTCAAGAATATAAACACTGGCATTTGAAGAGCCAAGGACCAGGCAGCCAGATATGGGGTGAGAATCAGGGGGTATCTGACAGCAGCTTTTAATAGTGAAGATGACCAAAAGCAGAAGTATCAGAGGATAATGAAAGAGGACAACTGTAGGGGCATCTGGGTGACTCTGCCTTTGGCTCGAGTCATGATCCTAGGGTCCTGGGATCGAGCCCTCTGTCGGGCTCCCTGTTTAGTGGGGAGTCTGCTTCTGCTTCTGCCTTTGCTCCTCCCCTCTGCTCTGGCGGTCTCTCTCTCTCTCTCTCAAATAAATAAATAAAATCTTAAAAAAAAAAAAAAGGAAGAAAGAGGACAACTCTACATAAGTGTTTGCATGTACTTTTGTGTGTGTGTGTGTGTGTGTGTGTTTGAACAAATGATAATATTGCTAGGGCAACTCAAGTCATAGAAAAACAGAATATTAGACCTAGAAGGAGTCTTAAATCATTTCATGTAAATTGGAGCTCAACAGATATGAGTGATTGAGCCAAAGTCACAAAGCTACCCAGTGACAAAACTAACATGCATCTCTATGGTTCATGGTCTTTAGCACAGAGTCAGGAAAATACCTCAGGAAGGAATCAGAGGCAAAGAATAAAGAACAGTCCTCAAAAGTTGTCAATCAACAGCATAAATATGAAGGCAAAAAGAAGAGAGGAAAATGTTCACACATTCAGATTTGAAAAGTACCACACATGAGAAGACAATTCAGTCTTAGGAAAAACAGATCCTAAAAGCAGAAAAGGCATAAGAATATTGTCTCAGAAGGAAATGCAAAAACACAAAAAAGATTACTTTTATGGGCAGCTTGATGCCAAAGTTTTATAATAAAGTGCATGGCATAAATATTTGATTTTGCATGAAGAAATACAAGGAACTGGTTTGTGTGAGAGGAAGGAGACTAGATGTTCACTGCAATTTAAATTTAAAAAGAGGATGAATAAACCTACTTTATTAGCTGAAAGGCTGCAATTGGGTGTTCCAATAAAGTGGCTTCCTGTAGGCTTCTCGGCAATTTATAAATACACACGGACAGTTTCAGAAACAAGGAGTTCACTGAGGCTATAAACTAAGCCTTGGTTTTCACTCTTGTCCCAGAAACTGTTAGATAGACTAGTGCTTAAAATGACAAAACTTTAAACAAAATGAGATTAGAGCAAAAGTTATAGCATTGGAGTGTGGGGGGTTATAACATACAGAAATGTAATACATATCCCAACTAAGACATAAGTGACAGTAGGAAGGTGGTAAGTGAACCCATATGGTTATCAGGGTCTTACATTTTACATGAAGTAATACAATAATAACTCTAAGACTCTGAAAAGGTAGGAATATATAACACAATGTTTAAGCAATCACTACTAAAAATGCAAAAAGATAGCAGATAAAGTGGAATTATGAAAAGTATTCAATTAACTGAAAAGAAACCATGAGAAGAGTAAGAGAGGGGAAAAAAACAGATGGGACCAATAGAAAATGAAGAACAAAACATAGACCTAAATGCAATCAAATCAGTAATTACATTAAGTGTAAAAGGACTAAACACTTCAAATAAATAACAGAGATTGTCAGAATGGACAAAAAGCAATACCCAAGTTTACACTGTCTATAAGAGACATACTTTATTTATTTATTTTTTTTAAGATTTTTTATTTATTTATCTGAGAGAGAGAATGGGAGACAGAGAGCATGAGAGGGGGAGGATCAGAGGGAGAAGCAGACTCCCCACTGAGCAGGGAGCCCGATGTGGGACTCGATCCCGGGACTCCAGGATCATGACCTGAGCCGAAGGCAGTTGCTTAACCAACTGAGCCACCCAGGTGCCCCAAGAGACATACTTTAAATACAAAGACACAGATAGGTTAAAAATAAATGGCTAGAAAAATATGCCACGCCAACAGCAAGCATGAGAAGGCTGATGTGGCTATATTAGTATTAGAAAAAGTAGACTTCAAGGCAAAAAGTATTATTGGAGATAAAATGGGAGCCTTTCAAAGTAAGCATTAGTCTGCTGACTATAGAACCTAAGGAGTCAAAAAGTCAAAGGGAGGACAAGATGAAGTATGACAGCCATTTTCCTAAATTCCCTCTAGTTTATCTTTAAAATAATTTAAGACAACCATACTTAACTTCCTGAGTTGGCAATGAGAGAGATAAAATGTAAATTTTTTTAAAAAAAGAATAGGCTCTTCAACTAGGAGAGAAACTTGGGAACACCGAATTGTGTGGACTCTCCATCTTTCAGTATAACTTAAATGAGTTGGGGATGACCAGTCATGTGCTTAATAGATATATATTAAGTTCTCACCATATGCCAAACACTGGACTAAGCATTTGGATGAATAATATAAACACAACCCTGCCCTCATATTGATAAAACAAATAAACCAACAAGTCACTAAACCAGCTATAAATCATGACAATTATTATCAAGAAAATACTAATGGTGCTGGATGGAGATGGAGAATAACAAAGAATAGAGGAAACTCGCCTAAGATAGGATTATCAGAGAAGGGCTTCAGAGGAGGTGACATTTGGGAAAAGCAGGGTGAGTGGGGAGGTCAGGAGAACAGTATGTGCAAAGGTACTCAAGAAGGAAAGAACTCTGGAGTTTTTAAGGAACTGAATCAGAGTGGCTACAGCCCAGAGTAAGGGACACAGGGACTAAATCCTATGGGAGAATTCTACCAGACCTCCAAGGAACATACTATCCAAGCTTATATAAAATTGTCTATAGACTAAAAAAAGAAGCACCCCTTTCCTAACTCAAAAGGCTAACATAACCCTGATACCAAAACCATATAGGACAAGACAAAAACTGGGAATTATGGTACAGTCTCACTCATCAAATAGACATAAAAATCCCAAATCCAACAAACAATAATAACACCTATACAGCCCCTTGGAGGTGTTACTAAACAGCCCAAAGCATCACACTTTGAAAACTGGCAAAACAACTTATTGTTGCTTTTCATAATATTGGAAAATTTGCACCTGACTGAGAAGTTTGCACCTGACTACGTTTATAGGGGGCAGCACTTATAATCATGGAAATACCCAGCTCTCGGGTTTTATATTACAGGAAAGAACGGGCACTATACACATCTGTAAATAAATAAGTTTTCCCTTTAGAACCTAGTGTGCCCTTTCCCTACCCTCAGCTCACAACCTCACCCTGAATGGTCCTACTGCCTCTCCTTTTTGGGGTTTTGTGTTGGCCATTTATCTCTCTGTAAAATAGTGGAAATACTTAATTCCTTTAGTTGTTGTGCAATGACTAAATGAAATAATGCATGGTATGTGTCTATTACAGCATTTGAAAAGTAGCAGGAATTCAATGATATTTGTTGTTGTTTGTAGAATGAAAAGTTTTGTTCTATATTCTAGGATTTCAGGAGCACAGAGAGGTATGACGGGAAATAGTGCCCCTGATATAAAATCTCAGTGAGTTACACATAGAGCAATAAATCAACCAGATTCTGAAGCATACTTTGAGGGGCAATTATCAATCAAGGGCTTGATTTTATTTGTTCCCAAGTAGAGTCTGAATCTCCTTTGGTCAGTCTTTTTTTTTTTTGTCCTCTAAACAATTTTTTCTTTTACAAATCTTAGCTGCTCATATCCAACCAAGGATCTCTTTAAACCTCAGACCTTCTCTTAATAACTTAATTTTAAAAATCTATCAGATTGAATGAATCAAATGCAAACATACTGCTTTTAAAGGACATCTCTGTCATTCCTTGATCCATCTATCATTAAGTTCATACCAATGCCATCTAACACTTGACATCTTGGGATTTCAAAATTCAGAGTCAGACAGGTAGCATCCGGAGGCAAAATCAGATTTCTCCACTCAAAAAGAGGAGTTCTGTTTATCTGTTTCACAATTAATAAAGAATACCGATGCTTTGTGAACCCTCCATGGCTAGCTCCCCTATGCTCGATTCTGTAGCAAAGGGGGAAATAATGGAGTGACTTGGGAGCATCTAACATGGCTAAGGCATTCATCACAAGAGTCCGTTCCCAGGATAAGGTGTATATCACCTCATAAGAAACTATTACTCCATTTTTTTCTTATAACCCTTTCCCCTACATTGGGTACTTCATAAAAGTGCTTCAGCACTCAGAAAGAGAGAAGGCTGTCTTTTTTGAATATGCCTAGAAAGTAAATTCCAAGCCACAACTAGCTCAAAATTAGCTCTGATAAATAGTGATTGATTGACTGATTGACAACTTATTTCTGTGAATATACTGGTTCCCAATCTGACTAATATCTAATTATTTATGTGTTTTTTGCTGCTCCCCACCCCACCCCAGATTTCTTAAGCTCCAGGAATGTAGAACCATGACCGACTCATGTCATCTGTGCTTTATTGTCCTTACATCTGGGAAATACTCTCAGGGAGGAGGGATCAAGACCTGGCTGTCCTCTGTGGGAGCTCAGGGCAGGGAATGGCTAACTTGATCATCCAAATCACCAAGTCCTGGAAGGGAATGGCTAGCTGGTATCTGAGCCATGCCTTAATCAACAGCCAAGAACTCACGGGGGATGGAGAGAGTAGAGGAGGAGGGAGTGCCTCAAGGTGGGAAAGCTCCTTTTGGGAGCCCCACCCTGGCTCTTCCACATCACCACAGAATGACTGCTGAGGTCCTGTTTCTAAGGCAGTCCTGTCTGGTTGGAGGAAGGGAGCAATCAGGAGTTCGAGGACATGGGAAGCCAAAATCAGGCCCAAGAAGTAAAGAGGTTCCATTAAACCCAAGACCTTCTCTTAATGAATCAGTAAATATTCAATAGATTAAAGAGATCAAATGTAAACACGATGCTTTTAAAGGGCACTTTTACTATCCCTTGATCCATCTTAGAGTCCCCTGGGCTTTCCACTGGCAAGATTCGCCCCTGCGGTAGTTAAGAAAAGGCAAAGAGCTGACAATGCATTCTAAACAATTTTGCCCGCCTCCTGGTTGTACCCCACCCAGTCAAGTTGGCCGGCACTCCTCAGATTGACTGGTTTAGCAATGACTAAAGTCAGTCCTACTAGGTAGATAGACCCTATATCCCCATAGCCATCCTGTTTTCCACCTGTCATAAGCTAAGTCCTTTTTCCCCTTTAGAAACAGAGTAACAGGTGCAAATGCCATGATGGAACCCAGCTCAATTGGCAACAGTCTATCCAGTTCTGAAGAAGAAACGTCTGTGCATGGTATGGCCAGTCTTCCTCTATGAAACTGACCTATTGCTTTTACTATGAGTCACCTACTAGACTCTCCTTTTGGACTCCACCTTGCTTCCCCACTTGCTCCTGGAACCTGACTCCTTACCATCAGTCTTTCTTTGGGGTGACTTGACCTCCAGCCTCTGACAAGATCAACCCTTGTCAATGAGCCAACATTCGTAGCCCCAACTAACACATTCTCAGCCCAGATTCCACCAAAGCCCTCAGCTGGGACATCCCCCAGGCAACAAAAAAGTCAGAATGAACTATATCTAAAACACAGCCCTTATGGAGTTCCTTGCAATAACTTCATCTTCTGATAGTCATGCAAGGGATTTGCTCCTTTATCGAAATCACCAATTAAAGCTTAGCTCTCAGGGTAGCCAGCCCATTCTCACCTTCACCTAAATAGAAACCTGTAACACAGAGAAAATCTAGGAAGTAGATCAAAGAATATGCTTTTCTTCTAAAAAGGAAACATATGTTCCCCAGGTAAATAGGAAAATAATTCAAGAGAATATTCTTACTCTCTTCCCTAACTTGTATCTGTAAGATTTTCTACTTGAGTCTCTGTAGCCCTAGTGAAACCCAAACCTAAAATGTTTAGCAAAATCCCCAAACAACCTATTTTCAATATTTTTAGACTTCAAAATTCTGTTTAACAAATAATTCATTTGCCATGCATATTGGGATGTGAAATGTAAATAAAATTTTCAGAAAACCGAAATTACTATTTTAAGTCCTGAATGACATTTTTGTTTTAATATATTTTATTTTTTGAGGGCAGTTTTAGGTTAATAGCAAAATTGAGCAGAGAATACAGAAAGTTTCTACATACCTCCAGCCCCCACACATGCACAGCCTCCCCCATTATCAACATTCCCCAGCAGACTGGTACATTTGTTAGGAATGATAAATCTACATTGACACATCACTACCCAAAGTCCATAGTTTACATTAGTGTTTACTCAGTTGTGTACATTCTGTGGGCTTGGACAAATGTATAATGACATGTTTCCACCATTATCGTATCACACAGAGTAGTTTCCCTAAAAATATTTGTGCTCTGCCTGTTCATCCCTTCCTCCTCCCTAACCCCTGGTAAACACTGATCTTTGTATTGTCTCCATAGTTTTCTCTTTTCCAGAATGTCATATAGTTGGAATCATTTAGTATATAGCTTTTTAGATTGGCTTCTTTCATTTAATAATATGCATTTAAGATTTCTCCATAGCTTTTCATTGCTTGATAGATCATCTCTTAGTGCTGAGTAATATCCCATTGTATGGATGAAGCATGGTTTATTTAGCCATTCACCTACAGAAGAGCATCCTGGTTGCGTCCACATTTTAGCAATTATGAAGAAAGCTTTTGTAAACTTACATGGGGTTTTGTGTGAATGTAAGTTTTCAGTTCATTTGGGTAAATCCCGTGGAGCATGATTGCTGGATTATATGCTATGGTAAGGCTATATTTCATTTTCTAAGAAACTGCTAAGCTGTTGTGCACAGTGACTGCATCATTTTGCATTCCCATCAGCCGTGAATGAGAGTTCCTGTTGCTTCATATCCTCACCAGCCTTTGGTGTTACTAGTATTCTGGATTTGGGCCATTCCAATAAGTGGGTAGTGATATCTTATTTATGTTTTAATTTGCATTTCCCTGATGGCATATGTGAAGCATCTTTCTATATGCTTATTTGCCATCTGTATATCCTCTTTGGTGAGGTGTCTTGGACCCATTTTCTTAATTGAGCTGTTTGTTTTCTTACTGTTGAGTTTTAAGAATTCTTTTTATATTTGGGAGAACAGCCCTTTATCAGATGTATCTTTTGCAAATCCAGCCTCTTCTAGTTGGTGGCTTGTCTTTTTTGTTCTGTTGACAGTATTTTACAGAGCAGTTTTTTTTTTTATTCCAGCATAGTTAACATACAGTGTTATATTAGTTTCAGGTGTACCCTATAGTGATTCAACAATTCTCTGTATTATTCAGTGGTCATCATGATAAGTGTACTCTTTGGGGTTTTTTAGTTTATGTTGTTTTTTACTCTTTTAGAGAGAACATTATTTTTCAGATGAATATTTTCATTATTTTTTGTATCAATTTTTTATTTACATTGTAGTTAGTTAACATACAGTTTAATATTGGTTTTAGGAATAGAATTTAATGATTCATCACTTGCATACAGCGCCCAGTGCTCATTACAACATGTACTCTCCGTAATACCCATCACCTGTTTAGCCCATCCCCTGTCCCTCTCCCCTCCAGCAACCCTCAGTTTGCTCTCCATACTTAAGAGTCTCTTATGGTTTGCCTCCCTCCTTCTTTTCCATCCCCTATGTTCGTCTGTTTTGTTTCTGAAATTCCACATATGAATGAAATCATGTGGTCTTTCGCTGACTGACTTATTTCGCTTAGCATAATACCCTCTAGCTCCATCCACATCGTTGCAAATGGCAAGATTTCATTCTTTTTGATGGCTGGGTAATATTCCATTATATTTATATATTCCATTTATATGTTTATATATTCCAATATATATTCCTATTTATATTACATATAATATGATATATATAATCTTTATCCATTCATCAGTTGATGCACATTTCGGCTCTTTCCATGATTTTGCTATTGTCGATAATACCGCTATAAACATCGGGATGCATGTGCCCTTTCAAATCAGTATGTTTGTATCCTTTGGGTAAATACCTGGTGGTATAATTGCTGGGTCTTAAGGAGCTCTACTTTTAACTTTTTGAGGAACCTCCATACCATCTTCCAGAGTGGCTGCACCAATTTGCAGTCCCACAAACAATGTAAATAAGGGCTCCTCCACATCCTCACCAGTATCTGTTGTTTCCTGTGTTGTTAATTTTAGCCATTCTGACAGGTGTGAGGTGGTAGCTCATCGTGGTTTTGATTTGGATTTCCTTGAATATGAGCAATGTTGAGCATTTGTTCATGTGTCTGTTGGCCATCTGGATGTCTTCTTTGGAAAAAATGTCTATTCAGGTCTTCTACCCATTTTTAATCAGATTTTTTTTGGTGTTGAGTTGTGTAAGTTCTTTATATATTTTGGGTATTATCTCCTTATCAGATGTATCATTTGCAAGTATCTTCTCCCATTCAGTAGGTTATAATTATAATCACTGTTATAATTCCTTGGCTTATTAAGTGTACCATATTTATGTATTTAAATTTTTGCTGACTCCAAAATATATGTGTTATTGTTTGCCCCACACACACACACACAAGATGACTCCAGATTGCATTATAATTTGGTGATTCTGCTATTTCTAGAACTTCTTCTTTCTGTTCCTCAGCCTTTCCATTCCCTTCCAGATTTTCTCCTTCATATCCAATACCATCTAATTAAGTGGGAATAAATTGCAATGTCCACAAGAACTATGTTTTACACTCATTTTAAAACAAATGGTCTAAGAAGTCATGCAGGGGACTTTGTATCCCATCTGTGGAGTGAATTATTCACTCTCAGAAACCCTAGATCCAGAGGCATGATCTAGGCAGCCACACTACTCAAAATCCTTATCTCAAGATGTGGGGCACAGTTTTGATAAAACTATAATAGTGACAAATGTAATTAGTTGGTAAATACTAATTCCATCTCTTTTCTTCAAAAGCTAAATTCCTGGGAATTTCTCCTCTTCTTTTCCCTTTTTTCCTCACCTCACTTTTTCAAAAATAAGCAACTTGAGCTCCCTCAGAACCTTTACAACTATATAATAGATGTCACTATTAACAGTCACCAAAACCTATTGGGGCGCCTGGGTGGCTCAGTCGTTAAGCGTCTGCCTTCGGCTCAGGTCATGATCCCAGGGTCCTGGGATCGAGCCCTGCATCGGGCTCCCTGCTCCACGGGAGGCCTGCTTCTCCCTCTCCCACTCCCCCTGCTTGTGTTCCCTCTCTCGTTGTGTCTCTCTCTGTCAAATAAATTAAAAAAAAAAAAAAAAAAAACAGTCACCAAAACCTGTATCTCTCAGTGACACATCCCTCCCCAAATCTCCTATCCAGACACCTGCAATTTACTTTTCAATGTTTCTCTGCATCTAGAGATATGGGAAGGACCATAGCTCGGGAAGAATTACACAGTTCAGGGATTTAGAATTGATCTAATGAAAGTTGATAAGACTTGTTTGCCTGGGGTCATTGATTTGTAGCCAAGCCCGCTCAGTGAGTCCAGTTTCTAACTTATCATTTTCATCCTTCATCAAGAGAGGCACTGGGAAGACCGCTGAATCCACAAAGCCAGTATTGTCAATTGTGATTAAAAAGAGTGTGGGATTCACTTTCTCTAACACAAGAGGGAAACCAAAGCTGACTCAACTAAGAGGAGGGCAAGAGGAGTCCTGGCCAGTGTCACCTCACCTGGACAGGGAGTTCAGAGAAGACTGGGGTTTCCATTGTACCGTGTCTGGGGAATGCTAGAAAAACAGGGCTTTCATTGTTCAACATCCAGCATGTAACTACCAGAGATGAGAGCTTCCTTTCTACTCATCACCTATGGCCCAGAGTTGCGAGGAGAGGTAATCAGACCGTATGGTAACATCCTTTGAACTCCCTGGAGAGCTTGAGTGACAGTAAAGCATGTGGGATCCTTATCAACTCTAACTCTCTTGGGTGTTCCTCTCCCATCTTTGACACTTGTGCAGTCACTCAAAGTGGTTCTTTCTTCATTCTGTGCTGTTGCTGTTGGTGTCAAGCCCATTCAAAGCTCCCTCCAGGAAATAGCAAATAACACTAAAACCTATGTCAGGGTCCCAAGTGTCAAAGCACAAGCTGAGGGTTTCACATGAATTCAGCCTCTTTGCAAAGGGTAGAGTATTAACAGTACGCATTGGTTTCGCAAACTGGAGACCATCAAAAGAGGCCTTAGTCTTTAGGCAGCATTATTGTGCCTACATTAACTTTCCCCAGAAGGAAAAACAGTATTTTTTCCCCTCTACATTCTCTACATTCTTCTCCTTCATTAATCCTAAATCAGAAATTTTATTTGTTTTCACATCAAAAAGGAGGCTTTACAAAAAGTTCTACAGATTTTAAGGATGCTAACAAAAAAGCAAACATGAATGGAAACATTTTATTTTTTTAAGTTTTTATTTAAATTCCAGTTAGTTAACATACAGTGTAACATTAGTTTCCAGTGTACAATACAGTGATTCCACGCTTCCATACATCACCTGGTGCTCATCACAAGTGCACACCTTAATCCCCATCACCCCACCTCCTCCCCTCTGGTCACCATCAGTTTGTTCTCTATAGTTAAGAGTCTGTTTCTTGGTTTGCCTCCCTCTCTCTTTTTTTCTTCCCTTTGCTTGTTTGTTTTGTTTCCTAAATTCCACATATGAATGAAATCATATGGCATTTGTCTTTCTCTGACTGACACTGATGGACACTTGGGCTATTTCCATAATTTGGCTATTGTAGGTAATACTGCTATCAAGTTGGGCTACATGTATCTCTTCGAGTTAGCATTTTTGTATTTTTTGGGTACACATTAATTTTATTTAAAAAAAATTTCTTTCCAGGAAGATCTGAACATTGCAGGTATGTGGAAGAACGTGGGGTCATTTCAAAATATACCATGTTGAATTTAACCTTCAATTATGAGCAGTGATTCAGTCTGTCAATTAAGTATCTGGGCAATACAGAAATGGATCCCATTTGCCAGTAAATAAAAACGTGTTTTACTGCAACACACTCCATTCTGAAAACATTCCCTTGACCCTCATAAGCTTAATAATCACACTACGGTCTGAATAAGATATCTTTTCTCCACTAACCTCTCCTCTGTGCTGCTTGAATATATCCCATCTGGTCAATAAATCTAAAATTGAGAGGCTTATATCCTAATTTTATTTTTCAAAATAGGGTTTCTAAAAAGGCATCGGTCGAAAACACTTATAACATATAAATTCTTTATTGAGAACATTACATATGCATAGACACACACATACATAAAGGAATATATATAAATTTATATACGTTCTTTGCTAAATTCATGAATAAGAAAAGGCTGTCAACTATCACCATTTCTATTTCCATTTACTATTATTCTGGGGGCACCTCGGTGGCTCTTGATTTCGGCTCAGGTCATGATCTCAGAGTTGTGATATTGAGCCCCGCGTCCAGTTCCGTGTTGGGCATGGAGCCTGCTTGAGATTCTCTCTCATTCCCTCTGCCTCTGCTCCTCCCCTCTCTAAAAAAACCCACAAACATTGTTCTGTAAATATCAGATAAATTAGGCAACAAGAAAAAATGAAAAGTGCGGCATTTGGTGATACTATGATATTTGCCTAGAGAACCCACTACAATCCACTAAAAATTATTATAAATAATAAGAAATTGAAGTTGTCTAGGTACAAAATTAATATTGAAAAATCAAGTCTTCCTGTCTATAAACAGCATCTGCTTAGAATTTTTAATGGGACAAAAGATCCCATTGATAAGGAGAACAAAAGTTAAAACACATTGGAGTAACTCTAAAAACAATATGCAAGAAAATTGTAAAATGGTACTGAGGGAATCCCCAAAAAATCTTAAATGAAAAGTCATATCTATTCTTACACAGGAAGACTGAACATCACAAAGATGTTAATTCTTTTTAAATTAATCCAAAATGTATGCCATACTCATAAAATAGGAACAGAATATTTTTCTAACTAGACAAAGTGGTTCTAAAGTTTATTTGGAGAATAAACATGCAAGAATTGCCAGGACAATTCTGGGGGGAAAATAGTGAAACAAGTCTATTTTGCCAAATTTTAGCTAATTAAAACAGTATGGTGCTGGTTCATAAATATATCAATAGAATAGAAGGCTAGAAAATCAAGAAACTGACTCAAATTTACACAGGAATTTTGTAAAGATAAAGGTAGAATCTTAAATCAGTGAGGACCAGATGAATTATTCAATAAATAGTACTAAGAGAAGTAGGTAACCATCTCAGGAAAAAATTATATCCATATGCCAAAATTAATAATAAAATAAAAACCAAGTACGTCAAAGATTGAAATGAAAAAATTAAGTCTTAAAAGTATTAGAAGAAAACATGAGGAAAATGTTCACCAAATAAAAAGTAAAAAGACCATAGCCCAGTAGGACAATGGCCAAGGGATATTACCAGAGCATTCACAGAAAAAAAAAAAAAGA
The DNA here is from genome assembly GCF_054177405.1 of Leptonychotes weddellii. Taxonomy (NCBI): domain Eukaryota; kingdom Metazoa; phylum Chordata; class Mammalia; order Carnivora; family Phocidae; genus Leptonychotes; species Leptonychotes weddellii. The sequence continues at coordinate 75,644,921 of NC_138373.1, forward strand.
AAAAAGATTACAGATGACTCCTGATCCTATGAAAAGATACTCATCTTTACTCATAACAAAATAAGTGATAAAATAATTTAAACTGTAGTAACACCTTCCTATCAATTTGTTTGGAAGATATTTAAAACAAAATTGGACAAAGCACTGTATTTTTGAGGTTTTAAACCCATACTCTGACATTTCCATTAGGAAAGAAAACCAGAATAAGCCCCCAAGGAGAGCAACTTGTCAATGTCACAATTACAAATGTCACCCCGGCAGTTGCTACCTGGTTAGAAAACTAAAGGACTGAAAATGATCTGAACGCCCATCACAATAGGGCTTGTTATTTAAATTATGGAATATCTATATAAGAAAATATTACACAGAAAGACAAATACCATCTGATTTCATTTATATGGGGAATCTAAGAAGCAAAACAAACAAACAAAGCAGAAACAGACCCATGAATGCAGAAAACAAGCTTGTGGTTGCCAGAGGGGACAGGGGGAAATGGGCAAAACAGGAGAAGAGTTGTGGGAGGTACAGGCTTCCAGTTATGGAATGAGTAAGTCACGGGGAGAAAGGGTACAGCATAGGGAATATAGTCAATGCTGTTGTAATAGTGCCTTATGGTGACAGATGGTCGCCATGCTTGTGGTGAGCGCAGCATAATGTATAGACTTGTCCAATCACTATGTTGTACGCCTGAAACTAATGTCACATTGTGTGTCCACTATACTTCAATTTTAAAAAAAGAGAGAGAAACTAAACTAATAAGACAAGTCAGAACTAAACTGATGAGACAGATAAAAGAAAATTGTTACTCTCCCCATCACCAGCAAGTCTGTAATTCTGATATAAGAAAGCTGAATAGGTATGTCAAAAAAAATAAAATAAAAATGTGAATTCTTCCTCATTTAAAAAATAAGATAAAATCGTATACTTCTATAAAAAGAAATGAAGTAGCTCTCTCTGAATATCTGAAGAAACTTGGGACTCCTGGGTGGCTCAGTCGTTAAGCATCTGCCTTCAGCTCAGGTCATGATCCCAGGGTCCTGGGATCGAGCCCCGCATCGGGCTCCCTGCTCCGTGGGAAGCCTGCTTCTCCCTCTCCCACTCCCCCTGCTTGTGTTCCCTCTCTCGCTGTGTCTCTATCTGTCAAATAAATAAATAAAATCTTGGGGCGCCTGGGTGGCTCAGCCATTAAGCGTCTGCCTTCGGCTCAGGTCATGATCCCAGGGTCCTGGGATCGAGCCCCGCATCGGGCTCCCTGCTCCACAGGAAGCCTGCTTCTCCCTCTCCCGCTCCCCCTGCTTGTGTTCCTTCTCTCTCTGTGTCTCTCTCTGTCAAATAAATAAATAAAATCTTAAAAAAAAAAAATAACTGCAGAATCTTCAAGATACGTTGTTAAATTAAAAAAATGAAAGTGCAGGACCGTGTATGGTATACAGCCATATTGTACTAAAAATATATTGAAAGGGAAAATACGTGATTTTGTATTAATAAAATACCTTTGATAGAATACACATGAAACTGGTAACGGTGGTTGTCTCTGAGAAGGGAAACTGAATTGCTGGGTGTTCCAGTTATCTAGAACTGTGTCATGACCTCCCTCCCCAAGCTTAGCGGCATAAAACCACATCCATCTGATGGATCTCGCAGACTCTGTGGGTCAAGAATTTGGCTGGGGCAGAGAGCAGGGACTGGAGGCTGACTTATCCCTGATCACTGATGTCTGGAGCTCCAGCTATGAGAATTGATTTGCAGCATGTGACTCAAACGGCTGGAGCTGGAAACCTCTCAAGGCTTCTTCACTCCCCTGGCTGGCACCCACACTGTGGTGGCTCAGTTGCCACTGACAACAGCAATGTTGTTATTGCTGTTATCTTGCTTGTGGTGTGGGGAGTGGCAACTCCCCACACCACAAGCGACCTCTCCGTGTGGCTGGAGCTTCCTCACAGCTTGGTAGATGAGTCCGAGTAGTCAGACCTCCAAGAGCCAGCTCAGGGCTCCAAGAGTGAGTGTTCCAACATGCAGGGGAGATGGGGCATGGCCTTTTATGACTAGCTCCCAAATCACATAGCATCCCTTCTACCGTACCCTATAGATTGAAGCAGTCACAAGCCTGCTCAGATTCAAGGAACCGGGACATAGAAATTGAAGTACATCAATTCGATAACAGTGGTTATCTCTGGGGAGTGGAATTTGGGGAGATTTTAATTTTCCTTTTTTTGCCAACTTTTACTTCCTAATTTCTTTAAGGAAGGAAGGACTACCTGTGTTATAAAATAAGTGTTTTAGAAAAATCTGGGATCTCTCTTAAAAGTCTCTTCTACGGAGCACAGCAACACCATGCTTCGCGTCCATTTCCTTGTGAGTTTGAAATAGTAACAGAGTTAAGCGATACATCCACGTACGTTTTTTATAAAGTCTCTCCACAATAACTCACCATATAAGAAGCATATGGTGACATGTGATCACTTGAGTGAAAGTATACCTTATTCATCTGTCGCAACTTGCAGAGTGGGGTTCTGCAGGCTCAAAGAAACACTGTGCTCCCGTTGACTTTGCCTGGACCTGTCCAGCTGTGTGGGACCAACGTCACTGTCCTTGTAGTATGGATGTGTGCTGGCCTGCCTTTGTCCTTTGCCTTGGCTGCCATGCCTTTACAGGAAGCTTTTCTCCTTACTCTTTGCCCTTCCTCCCACCTTTATCCTTCTGTCTCTCCGCACACCTTCACCCTCCCCAGATGTTTCTTCCTTAACCCACTTTCTCTCCTCTCATCTTTCATTTTCTCCCCACACCACACCCACTCTCATATGGACCATTATATAAGGGGGTGGGGGGACCACCTTCAATCAACAAAACAGGGTTATAGGGCTCTGTTGCTTTTTCTCAGCTACTAGTTTGGGTTTGTTTTTTTCCACATCACTTCCTTTTATTTCATCATTGGACTTAGGATGACCCGGTAGTTTCTAATTTCCTTCTTTTTTTTTTTTAAACTGTGGTAAAATACACGCTCCATGAAATTCAGCATTTTAAAGTGTACAGCTCAATAGCTTGAAGCACATTCCCACTGTCATGCAACCGTCACTGCTACCCATCTCCAGAATTTTTTCATCTCCCAAAACTGAAACTCCTAGCCCATTAAACACCAGCTCCCCATTCCCCATTCCCAAACCCCCGGCAACTGCCATTTCTACTTTCAGTATCCATGTATTTGACTATGCTAGGTATTTCATATAAGTGGGATCATATAGTAATTATCCTTTCTGTGATGGGCTTATTGCACTTAGCAGAACTTCTTCAAGTTCATCTATGTTGTTGCATGTGTCAGAATTCCTTTCCTTTTCAAGACTGAATAATATTCTGTTGTTTATATACATCACACTTGGTTTATCCACTCATCTGTCCGTGGACACTGGGCTCTTAGCTATCGGTTTTTTCCAAACAAAGTGAAGAAGGCCTTTCCCTCCCCTAACCCCAGACCAAGGTTGCCCTCTCTCATTCTTGGCCCGCAGCTCCCTCCTTCCCTGCTGGAGCGCCTCAGGATTGGGTCTTGTGGTCTCATCTCACCTCTTTCCACACTGTCCTGAATGACAGGTACTATTTCCATGGTCCTCAATACCCTCCAGAGGTGACGACTCCAGGCTTATCTCTCCAAACAAGACTTCAGCTCAGGGCCCCGAGCCTTACACCTGCCTAAATATGTCACAACTCTACTTAAGAATATCTCATAACCAGTTCATAATCAGATTTCTTTATTCTTCCCCATCCTTCCACCCTCAGGGTAAAAGCGACCGGAACCCTTCCCTAGACCAGCCAGGAGACGAGGCTTCGTCTTTAAGACACTGAAGCTTTGCTGCTCCACCTCTAGACACCAGCCCCAGAGGAGGGTAAGTGTGAGACTCAGAGCTGAAAATAAGGTAAATTAATAGAAAGCCTGTATGTTCTACAGTAGGAAGCAGACCCAGTCCCCATCCCCTCCCATGCTCCCAGAACAACAGGAGTCAAAGGCAAGTTCTCAGGCAAGAGATTGGAATTTTCTTCTCTGGAGAAACTGAGTGTCCCCACAGAAACAACCTCCTGACACTGATATTTGGCTGGTTCACTGTCTGTTCCCTGTCCTGAGAGACCTCCTAGTCACCAAGAACAAAGCCAGCTATGTACATGAAGCTTTAACCCGTGCACGAGGGACTGTCTCTTGAATGTCAATAAACAACAGGATCCACAGGCATTTAAGGAATACAGCAAGGTACCCATAGTGTCTAGAAATTTAAAGATAATTATCAAGGGCGCCTGGGTGGCTCAGTCATTAAGCATCTGCCTTCGGCTCAGGTTATGATCCCAGGGTCCTGGGATCGAGCCCCACATCGGGCTCCCTGCCTGGCAGGAAGCCTATTTCTCCCTCTCCCACTCCCCCTGCTTGTGTTCCTGCTCTCGCTATCTCTGTCTCTTTCAACTAAATAAATAAAATCTTTAAAAAAAAAAAGATAATTATCAAGAAAATAACTAAAGGAGTTAAAGATGGTTACCTCTGTGGAGCACAACTAATAGGAGGGGACTGGTATTGTCAGTTATACATGTTTTTAGTATTATTTGATTTTTAAATATGTGTATTTATTTATTCTTCTCAGGGCACTGAAAGTGACCATCCTAAAATGTCAACCAGGTCACTTAAAACCCTACAGTGTCTTCCCATTACCCTCAGAATGTAACACAAACACCAGTGGTAACCCCCAAGGCCTGGCATGATCTGACTGCCACCTGCCTCTTCAACCACATCCTGCTCTATCCCACTCTCTCCCTTTTTCATTAAGCTCTGGTCTCACCATTTTCCTTTCCTTCAATTCCTTTCCAAAAGCCACAGTCTCTTCTGCCTCAGGCCTTTCCATATGCTCTTGCATATCCATGGAATATTTTTGCCCCACTCTTCATCTGGCTGGCCCCTTCCCATCCTTCAGGTCTCCACATAAATATCACCTCCAAGGGAGGCTGTCTCCAACCAACCTATCAAAAGTAAGTCCCCCTTATTATCTTTAATTTATCCTCTTACTTGCTCCCTTCATCACATTTTTAATTGCTTTTATTTTTTATCTATTCATTTGTTTTATTATTCTGCTCCCCCGATAGAAAATTAGCTCCGTGAAGGCAAGGACCATGTTCTACCTCTAGAGTCTGGCACAGTACCTGTTTGAATAAATTACATCCTAAAATGAATGCAGATCTCAGTTTCCATCTCCCTGGGCAGTTGTCCAGGTTGTACTATTCTTCAGAGTAAGCACTACCATCTTGGTTAAAGAGTAAAGATGTATGACAACAGATGCTCCCTAAGATGTGACACACATCAGCCCCACTCCAGACTGCTAAGACAACTCCCTTATGGGGCTTGAGTAACAGTTTATCGCTTTATATTAGAAGGAAAAGAGAACAGGAAAAACACATATACAAATTGATTCGGGTGGAGGGAAGTACTATTTATTTAAATTACTCAATAAATCGTCCATAGATAATAGGGAGGAACCCCTATCTTGATGGGCTCTGGGGAGTGGGAGTCGAATGCCAATTTTCATTTGAATCACATCAGTATGGATAACATAACAGCCTAATACTTAAGAGTAATGATGACTATTAAAATTGTAATAATGTAGGAGAGCAAGAAATCAGAAAAAGAAAAGGGATAGGTAGGTAAAGTACCCCCAACTGTGTTCTCAGACATTTTAGTTATATCTAGACTATATCTTCATCAAAAAAAATCTGCAGGTGGTGAGGATAGTGCTAATGACAAGGTGTTTGCTCTTTGTCTGACCTGGCAAGAAGTACCTACTTTGTTACCTTAAAATTCAATCCGTATCACCCCATGTTATCCAATCCATGTCACAATCCAAAATCATGGTGGCTTATTTCAAGCACTACCACACATGTATTTGAAAGGAGAGTCATGCACTCTGCTGATGTTGAGATTTTATTTTAATTTTTTTTAAGATTTTATTTATTTATTTGACAGAGAGAGAGCACACAAGCAGGGGGAGCAGCAGAGGCAGAGGGAGAAGCAGACCTCCCCGCCGAGCAGGAAGCCCGATGCGGGGCATGATCCCGGGACTCTGGGATCATGATCTGAGCCAAAGGCAGACACTCAACAGACTGAGCCACATTGGCACCCCTGATGTTGAGATTTTAAAACACACAGTCTTCTCTCCTCCTTATGAGGAAGCAGAAGCTCAAGTACTGCTTTCAGGAGAAGGAGGGACCCAATGATTCCTCTACATTTCTCCCAGCTCTAAGATTCAATAATTGGGTGACTCGTCATTTGCTGAAGGAAATTATTTAGGAGATTAGGTGGTCATAAGCCTGGTCATACTTATGGAACTGTTAGATCTATACAATGGCATCCTTTAAAAAGGAAAGCTCAGAGGAAAGAAAGAAAACCTCAAATTCTGTATAAGCAGAAACTGGAGTGATGAATTATTTCTCATCATTTATTTACTCATTAAGCAAACATTCATTTAGCACTCACTACATAACTGGCACAGTGCTTGAAATGGGGCGGGTGCATAAAATGACCCTCTGTATTCAAGGAGTAGTGAGGATAGACTAAAAGATAAGCAATTTTAGCACAATCTGATGAATGCTATTGTAGGGTTCAGTGCCACAAACTCTAGGAACCCAGAGGGATGAGTAGCTCTATTGAGGGAGTTAAGAAGGACTTTATCAAGGAGATGATAGTTGAACTGAGCTTTGAAGGATGAGTAGGAGTTTTCTAGTGAAGAATGGGAAGGGGATTCAAAGAAGGAATGGAAAACATAAAGGCTTAGAGACATGAAGAGCACAGAAGAGAAAGGAAAAGGAAATATTTGGAGTAAGTGAAGCAGGAGTACATAAGGATAAAAGACCAGAATCAAGGCATATAGGAAACTGATCATTAAGAATGTTGTATGCCAAGCTAAAAGCTTAATTTTTTCCTACAACAAGGTACATGATTGAATGATTTTTTTCCAAGAGTGCTTCATGATCAGATTGCTTTTGTTAAAAGGAATTCTCTGGTGGGATTCTAGAAAATTAAAAGACCAAAGAAAACCAGTCAGGAGGCCACTGTAATAGTTTAGTCAAGAAATAAGCACCTGCCTTAACACATGGAAATATTTTCAACTTCACTATAATGAAATTCACATTACATACCATTTCTCACCTATCAAGATGGCAAAAATTCAGATTCTTGAGAACACACTCAAGGTGTTGTTGAGGCCATGGAAAAACAGGCCCTCTAATATATTGCTGGTAGGAGTGAAAAATAGTGCAACCCATACAGAGGACAGTTTGGTAATTTCCAATAAAATAATATATGTCTTTACCCAAATCAATCTACAGATTTACTTGATCTTAGCCAAAAGGCCAAGAAATGATAGCAATCTACAGATTCAATACAATCCCTATCAAAATACCAACAGCATTTTTCACAAAACTAGACCAAATAATACTAAAGTTTGTATGGAACCACAAAAGACCCCAACTAGCCAAAGCAATCCTGAGAAAGAAAAACAAAGCTGGAGGTATCACAATTCCAGATTTCAAGACATACTACGAAGCTATAGTAATCAAAACAGCATGGTACTGGAACAAAAATAGACACATATGTCAATGGAACAGAATAGAGAGCCCAGAAATAAACCCAAGGTTATATGGTCAATTAATCATTGACAAAAGAGGCAGGAATATACAATGGGAAAATAAATGATGCTGGGAAAACTGGACAGCCACATGCAAAAGAATGAAACTGGACCACTCTCTAATATCACACACAAAAATAAACTCAAATGGATTAAAGGTCTAAATATGAGACCTGAAACCATAAAAATCCTAGAAGAGAACACAGGTGGTAAAGTCTCTGACATTGGCCATAGTAACATTTTTCTAGATATGTCTCCTAAGGCAAGGGAAACAAAAGCAAAAATAAACTGTTGGAACTACATCAAAATAAAAAGCTTTTGCACAGTGAAGGAAACCATCAACAAAACTAAAAAACAGCCTACTAAATGGGAGAATATATTTGCAAATGATACATCTCATAAGGGTTTAATATCCAAAATATATAAAGAACTTATACAACTCAACATGAAAAAAAAAATCTGATTAAAAGTGGGCAGAGGACCTGAATAGACATTTTTCCAAAGAAGACATCCAGATGCCCAACACACATGAAAAGATGCTCAACATTGCTCATCATCAGGGAAATGCAAATCACAACCACAATGAGGTATCACCTTGCACCTGTCAGAATAGCTAAAATTAAAAAACAAAAACAAGAAATAACAAGTGTTGCCAAGGATGTGGAGAAAAAGGAGCCTTCATACGCTGTTGGTGGGAAAGTAAATTGGTGCAGCCACTGTGGAAAAGAGTAAGGATGTTCCTCAAAAAATTAAAAATAAAAATATCATATGATTGAATAATTCTACTACTGGGTACCCAAAGAAAATGAAAACACCAATTCAAAAAAATATATGCCCTCCTATGTTCATTGCAGCATTATTTACAATAGCCAAAATATGGAAGCAACCTAAGTGTCCATGGATAGATAAATGGGTAAGGAAGATGTGGTGTGTGTGTGTGTGTGTGTGAGAGAGAGAGAGAGAGATGGAATATTACACAGCCATTAAAAAGGATGAGATTATGCCATTTGCAACAACATGGATGGACCAGAAAGTATTATGCTAACTGAAATAAGTCAGGCTGAGAAAGAAAAATACCGTATGATTTCACTCATATTTGGAATCTAAAAAAACAATCAAGTACACAAACAAACAAAAAGCAGAATCAGACCTATAAGTACAGAGAACAAACTGATAGTTGCCAGAGGGAAGTGGGTGGGAGGATGGGCAAAAATGGGTGAAGGGGAGTGGGAGATACAGGCTTCTAGTCATGGAATGAATAAATCACGGGAATAAAAAGCACAGCATAAGGAATATAGTCAATAATATTATAATAGAATTGTATGGGGGAGCCTGGGTGTCTCAGTTGGTTAAGCGTTTGCCTTCAGCTCAGGTCACGATCCCAGGGTCCTGGAATCGAGCCCCGCATCGGGCTCCCTGCTTGGCAGGGAATCTGCTTCTCCTTTTCCCTCTGCTCCTCCCTGCTGCTTGTGCACTCTCTCTCTCTCAAATGAATAAAGTCTTAAAAAAAAAGTAATAGCATTGTATGGTGACAGATGGTAGTTACACTTGTGGTGAGCGTAGCATAATGTATAAATTTGTTGAAGCACTATGTTGCATACCTGAAACTAATGTAACATTGTATGTCAACTATACTCAAATACAAAAAATTTTTTAAACAATATATGTCTTTAGCTTTTGACCTAACAATCACAGTTTTAGGAACTTATCCTGAAGATATACTTCTACAAATATAAAACAACATATATATATATATATATATATATATATATATAGTTATTCAACTGTAGCATTATTCACAACAACAAAACACTGGAAATAGCCCAAATGTTTATTCAATTAACTGTGATGGATCCATCCAATAGAATATGCAGCAATGAAAAAGAATGTGAAAGATTTCTATGACTCAATATTAATGATTTCCAGAATGTATTATGAAGTAAATAAAGCCAGATTCAGAAGAGTATATATAGGATGCCATCTTTTATTTAAGAATGAAGGGAAAATAAAAATGAGTACACATATTAGTTAATTTTTGCAAAAAAAAAAAAACACAGAAAATATAAAATCAGAAATAAATAAAAATGGTTACCAAGAAAGAGTAAATGAGAATGGAGTAAAGGGGATAAGGATAAGAATGATAGGTGTAGAGTTTGTTTTTTTAAGCAAAGCCTAAAACTGAATGCAAATATTAAAAATTAACCTCAGGGGCGCCTGGGTGGCTCAGTTGGTTAAGTGACTGCCTTCGGCTCAGGTCATGATCCTGGAGTCCCGGGATCGAGTCCCGCATCGGGCTCCCTGCTCAGCAGGGAGTCTGCTTCTCCCTCTGACCCTCCCCCCTCTCATGCTCTCTCTCTCTCAAATAAATAAATAAAATCTTTAAAAAAAAAAAATTAACCTCAGGAACAAGAAAAGGATGTCCCTTCTCACCACTGCTTTTCAACACAACACTGGAGTTCTAGCTAATGCTATAAAACAAGAAAAGGAAATTAAAAGTATACAGATTTGAAAAGTAGAAATAAAACTGTCTTTGTTCACAGATGACATGATCATCTATGCAGAAAATCAAAAGAATTGACAAAAAAATTTCTGGAACTAATAAATGACTATAACAAAATTTCAGGATACAAGTATAATATAAAAAGTCAATCATTATTTTATATAAAAGCAAATAATAGGTGAAATTTTTTTTTTTTTTTTTTTTTTTGAGAGAGAGAATGAGAGACAGAGAGCATGAGAGGGAGGAGGGTCAGAAGGAGAAGCAGACTCCCTGCCGAGCAGGGAGCCCGATGCGGGACTTGATCCCGGGACTCCAGGATCATGACCTGAGCCGAAGGCAGTCGCCCAACCAACTGAGCCACCCAGGCGCCCAATAGGTGAAATTTGAAATTGAAAACACATTACTATCTACATTAGCACCCAAAAAATTAAATTTGGGGATATAAATCTAACAAAATAAGTACAAGATTTATATGAGAAAAACTGATGAAAGATATCAAAGAAGAATTAAATAAATGTAGAGATATTCCATGTTTATGGATGAAGACTCAATATTGTCAAGATGTCAGTTCTTCCCAATGTGATTTATAGATTCAATGCAATCCCAATTAAAATCTCAGTAAGTTGTTCTATCTATATAGATAAATTAATTCTAAAGCTTATACAAAGCAGCAAAAGACCCAAAATAGTCAACACAATATTGAAAAAAACCAAGGTCAGAGAACTGACACTATTGGATCTCAAAATGTACTATGAAGCTATGGTAATCGAGACAGTGTGGTATTGGCAAAAGAATAGATAAGTAGATCGATGGAAAAGAATAGAGAGCCCAGACATAGACTCATGTAATATAGTCAACTGATCTTTACAAAGAAGCAAAAGCAACCCAATGGAGCAAAGATAGTCTTTTCAACAAATGGTGCTGGAACAACTGGACATCCACATGCAAAAAATAATAATAATAATAATCCAGAAATAGAACTTACATCCTTCATAAATTAACTCAAAATAAATCACATATCTAAATGTAAAATGCACAACTATAAAACTCTTAGAAGATAACATGGGAGAAAACCCAGATAACCTTGGGCATGCTGATGACTTTTTAGGTACATCACATCACCAAAAGCACTTTCCAAAAAAAAAAAAAAAAAGAATTGATAAGCTGGGCTTCATCAAAATTAAAAATATTCTGCTCTGCAAAGGATAATGTCAAGAGAATGAGAAGACAAATCACAGACTGGGAGAAGATATTTGCAAAAAACACATTTAATAAAAGATTTTTATCCAAAATATACAAAGAATTTTTTAAATTCAACAATAAGAAAACAATTTGGTTTAAAAATGGGCAAAAGACCTGAGCAGATTCCTCACCAAGATGTACAGATGGCAAGTAAGCATATAAAAAGACATTCAACATTATATATGAGGAGGGAATTGCAAATTAAAACAACGAGATACCACTACACATCTATTAAAATAGCCAAAATCCAAAACACTGACAACACCAAATGCTGGCAATTATGTGGAGCAACAAGAACTCTCATTCACTGCTGGTGGGAATGCGAAGTGGTATGGCCACTTTGGAAGACAGTTTGGAAGTTTCTTATAAAACTAAAAGTAGTCTTACTATAAGGTCTAGCAATAGCACTTCTTAGCTTTTATCCAAAAGAACTGAAAATGTATGTCCACATAAAAACCTGCATGTGGTGTTTATTGCTGTAAACATTTGAAATGTGAAATTAAATTTGATATTGCTTAATTTATAATTGCCAAAACTTTGAAGCAACCAAGATATTCTTCAGTAGGTGATGGAATATTACTCAGCACTTTAAAAAGATGAGCTATCAGACCATAAAAAGACATACAGGAAACTTAAATGCATATTTCTAAGTGAAATGTAGTGAAGTGTAGACTTTTCAGCCAACCTGAAAAGTCTACATACTGTATAATTCCAATTATGTGACACTCTGAAAGAAACAAAACTATGGAGACAGTAAAAAGATCAGTGGTTACCAGGGCTTCAGGGAAAAGAGGGATGAATAGGTGGAGCACAGAGAATTTCTGGAGTAGTGAAACTATTCTGCATGATACTATAACGGGAGATACAAGTCATTATACATTTGTCCAAACCCATAGAAGGTGCAACACTAAGAGTGAACCCTAAAGTAAACCACAGACTTTGGATGATGACATGTCCATGTAGGTTCATTGACTGTGACAGATGTACCACTATGGTGCAAAATGTTGATAGTGGGAGAAGGTGGCGGGGTGTAGGGAATATATCGGAATTTTCTGTACTTTTGGCTCAGTTTTGTTGTGAACCTAAAACTGCTCTGAAAAATAAAGTTTATTAATTTAAAAACTAACTTTATATAAATACAACAGCAAAATCACACAAAGAAATTAATTTGAGTAATTTTTAAAGTCTACATTCTCTACATCCTTAGTGAGGAATATATTCTAAGGATAAAAGAACTGCAAAGAAATCTTTTTTTTTTTTTAAAGATTTTATTTATTTATTTGAGAGAGAGAGAATGAGAGACAGAGAGCATGAGAGGGAGGAGGGTCAGAGGGAGAAGCAGACTCCCCGCCGAGCAGGGAGCCCGATGCGGGACTCGATCCCGGGACTCCAGGATCATGACCTGAGCCGAAGGCAGTCGCTTAACCAACTGAGCCACCCAGGTG
>NC_138373.1:75658256-75739879 GCF_054177405.1 Leptonychotes weddellii
TTTTTTTTTTTTAAAGATTTTATTTATTTATTTGAGAGAGAGAGAATGAGAGACAGAGAGCATGAGAGGGAGGAGGGTCAGAGGGAGAAGCAGACTCCCCGCCGAGCAGGGAGCCCGATGCGGGACTCGATCCCGGGACTCCAGGATCATGACCTGAGCCGAAGGCAGTCGCTTAACCAACTGAGCCACCCAGGTGCCCAAGAACTGCAAAGAAATCTTAAATGTTACTGAACGGGTTTATTGGTAGTAGTAATAATGGCATAATGTCCTGAAAATATTTTATGTATATAATAGGATAAAGTAAATAAATAAATATATTAATGCTAATAGAAACCAAGATTTCCGCTATGAGAGAATAGAGATAAAAATTTAAAATAAGAAAAAGTAAGGATAAATTTTAATTGTAAATATCAGCAAACTTACAGTTTTTTAAAATATATTTTCCGGGGTGCCTGGGTGGCTCAGTTGTTAAGCGTCTGCCTTCGGCTCAGGTCATGATCCCAGAGTCCTGGGATCGAGCCCCACATCGGGTTCCCTGCTCTGCGGGGAGCCTGCTTCTCCCTCTCCCACTCCCCCTGCTTGTGTTCCCTCTCTCACTGTGTCTCTCTCTGTCAAATAAATAAATAAAATCTTAAATATATATATATATATATTTTTTTTTTTTTCCTATTACTTCCACTGCAAAGGCCCAGGTGTAGCAAAACACCAATAACAATGAGCATACCTAGCAACCAGATCTTGGTGTCTAAATATCATTCCCCACTAAAAGAGACCAGAGTTCCTTGGAGAAACATCCATTCCCAGGTCTGGGGCCAGAAAAACATAAGTTGAGCCTTGTATTTCTTGTTTTGCTCAAAATAAGGAAGTATACAAAGACCAAGAATCATGTTAAAGGGTTTCAGAGCCTGGCCTAAAGGGGCTCCCACTGAACACACGTGGGTCAATTCAAGCAATTTGCAAAAATTGATTCAGACAGGGATCATCAATAGATCCTGAGACCACTGGGTAAACTGTGTTGGGCATCAGGATATTCACACCATTGCAAAGTATTACCCACAGATTGCTAATTACAAAGGAGTAAAGTTACTTTTATAGTTGAGAGATATGATTGATATTTTCTCTTTCTCTTCTCTAGGATTTTCTTTTTCCGGGATACTAACCAAATTTACTCTCTGTGGGGGCTTCACAGTGTATCAACCTAGCCAAGTTGGAGCCATGTTTCCCAGAATTCCCTTCCCTCTATGTCCTGAAGTAAAGCTGGTTGGTCACAAGATAAGTTTATGAGGGATTCAGAAAGGGGACATGGAGCCACATAGTCGATGAATTATAGTTTTCTGGGGCTGAAATTCTACTGGGTTAAGGACCATTCTACCCATCTGCAACTTCATCCAGTCCTCACTGCTTCCATTTCTAGAATGTGAGGCTGATGATCTGGTTTGGGGAGTAGAAGCACAGGATTAACTTGTTTCTTATTTTCCTCTTTAACTTCTCCCAGCATACTAGAGCTTTTCCTGGAAACCATAAAAAGAAATAACAACAACAACATTATTGGCTACCTCAGCCTCACTCACAAGTGGAGTCTGGGGATTACATAAAGCCCCTGTGTATTTGGGCATGAAGAAAGAAGCTCATTTAAATATCTGTGACATCGATGGAACAGGCACTGATTAGACAGATGGACAGTGGCATTTTTAGCATAATATGCCTTATAAGCCTGCAGAAAAATCACTCAGCCCACCACGATGCTAGTGACTCATGGGTGTTAATAGTGACAGTTCATAACTCTACCGAGAATACAGCCAATTTCTGCTTATCCACAAATAGATTGTTACTTTGCCAAGTATTTGCACAGCAATCTGTTCCAGCCTCAGCTACCACAGCAGGCCCCAGCTTGGGTGGGGTCAGGGCTATGTATAAGGGAATGTGGAGAGCAGGGCTGGGCCTAGAATATAGAGTGAAGGGCAAGGGAGTATTTTCACCCCAGCATGCAACTGATTATATTCTAAGGTGAAATGTTACTCATTGGTGTCAGCAAATATTTACTGAGCACCTGTTATGATTGGGACACTGTGCAGGGCAGTAAGGATTCAAAAGCTATAAAATAGGATCCCTACTTCAGAACCTTACACTAGAGTTTAGGACACAAACCATAAACATAAAAATGCATGCATCAGTATTCACTAGGAACAGTAAATGGCCAAGTGTGTGATGCAGCCAATAGAGAGCAGAGAAGAGGAATTTGCACTCTGTAGATGTGAGACATGAATCACAGGACTGAGTGAATTCTCCAGGGAGAAAAGAGAAAGCAATAGAAGCAAGAAATATTTATTAAGCATCTACTAATGATATACTAACAGCTACCATTTGGAGCATTTAACAATGCCAAGTGCTTTACCTGTGCTTCTCACTTAATTTTTGCAACCACCATGTGATTAAGTGAATTAACATTCCCATATTATAGTTAACCTAGCACAGTCTCAGATAAGTAATTACCCCAAGGTCATACAATCCGGAAACAGTGGGGCAGAACTCACACAGAGATTTGTCCCACTCAGAGTTCAGGCTCTTTCTATTTCAGGGTCTGGGTTCCCTCTTCTGTATCTCTTCACACTACACCTGTCTCATGTATGTCATGTAGAGCTTCCATGGCCTTGGCCTTCAAGGAGAAAGCCATGTACACAGGAGGATGGGGGACAAGACAATGCCAAACCAAAAGGTGAGTGCCCCGATGTAGGGCAGAGATCATTGGTGCTGGGGAGGGGGCAGTCCGACGGGGCACTCGTGCTGTGGGAAGAAGGTGCCGTCCGAAAAGCATCAGGTCCCTCTAGCTGCCTCCAGGGAGCTCCCAGACAAATTCTGGTACAAAAGTTGTAAACTACAACAGCCCCTTGAGGATTCTCTTTATTCATCTGACGCTGCACAGCAGGGCACCCTGAATATGTTTCAACAGCAGACAAATGGCCCTGGGTGTCCTGACTGATTGTGGACATAGGAGGTGGCTGCCATTCCCAAGACCCAGCCACCCATCGGAGTGATGGCAGCTCTCCAGGGGCCGAGAATATTCCCCACGCCTAAAATGGGGCCTAACTAGTGTCAATATTCGCAGAGGAACCCAAGGGACAACAGATGGATGGAGTGAAACAAAAGGCAGCCATTTCCTCATCTTCATTTTGAGGTCTCTGATGCAGAACAGAAGGAGGGGTTCAGGGAAACCCAAGGTGCTCTGCTGTCACCTTGGCAAACTTGTTCACTCCCTTAAACATTTGAGTAACTACCCAGTGAAAGGTGGATAATAAATGGCAGGAGCCCAGTGAAGTGTTAGCATTTCTGTCTTAGGATAAAACAAATCCTCTCCCTTTCCCCGACTGTAATTTTCTTCTGTATAATTTTCCAGCAGTACTTGGCAGGTTTGGGATTCACCAGCACATAGTCATTAGCTGTAAAAATGACAGCAATGGTACTTAAAGTCCAGAGGGAAGAGAACTAGCCAAGAAAAATCCTGGGGAGTGCCAACATCCAAGTCTGTGATATGAAGAGGAGGGACCTCTGAACTCTATGTGATCATGGATGTCCATAAAGAACCAGGACCCAAAAGTGCCCTGGGAGTCTGCGGTCCAAGGCAGCAAGAAAATCCAGGAAGTAGACAACTAAAAAATGTCCCCTGCATTTGGTACATAGGTCATGAACGACCTTAGTGTGAAAGTTCTGGTAGAGTTGTTTGGTTAGGAAGACAGAGCCACTTGGACTAAGGGGCAAAAGGAGATGAGGAAGCAGAGAAGCTTGAATACACTAGTAGGAGAAGGTCAAGGGAGAGCAATTTTTTTCAAGATGGAAATTATTTGAGTGTGATGAGAGTTTCATGGGAAAGATCCAGTAGGGAATGAGAAGTCATCACAGGGATGGTGGAGTGGATGGCAGAACGCTGGTAGACATTGTACAGAGAGAGCCTGGAACGTGTGTTCCTCAGCCAGACTCTCAAAGTTTTCTCGAAAATCCATAAACAACTTAGATTGTCTTCTTCCATCTCCCTTTGGACCTAGTCAAGGACAGGAGGCCGTCTCTGCTGACCTAATCAGTTTACCCCCAAAAAGGTGCAAACAAGCTTTAATGTGTACAGACCATTTGCAGTGTTTTCTTATCTCCCACCCTTATGTATAAATCCTTATCTCAGCTTAAGAACGGATCCCTTGGGTGATTCGGTTGGTGGAACATGCAGCTTGGTCTCTGGGTAGTGAGTTCAAGCCCCACATTGGGTGTAGAGATTACTTTTTTTCAAAAAAGAAGGGATTCTTTCACATAGGAGGAAATAATTTGCATACAAACTAATTAATGATACTCAAACTAACTAAATGTTCTTGAGTTATTTTTTTGGCAAGAGAAAGAAAAGCAGAAGATGCAGGAGCAAGTGGTGGTGACTGATGAAGCAAGGTCCAGAGATGATGGAAGGGGATGGGGTCAGAGGGATCCCGATGAGGTTGCCTTTCAGTAGGAGCATGGCTCCCATGTACTTTGACCCTGGAGAAAATGTGGGGAGCGTGCTAAGATTGGCCAGGGGCAATGGGGTAAAGTGGGACAGGAAGTTAGAGGGCTGTTTGCTGAGAATGAGGAGGCCAAGCATGCAGGGAATGGTGGAAGGTTTAAATTGTTGTCGAAGAGAATGGGTGATAGACCGGACACGGGCAAGAAAGCACCGCTGGGCACCCACATAGAGCCAGCTGAGGCAGAGACACAAATGGTGACAGTCTGCATGGCTAGGTGATTTGCCCCCACCAGCTGCCCAGGTGTGGAGGAAGAAGAGAGTGGGGTAGGTATTTCACTGGGTGGGTGCAGAGGAAGAATGGGGCAGGGGGCGGGTGGGGAAAGGTGGAGACAAGGAGTTCAGATGATCACAGGACCTGGGCTGGAACGGCGCAGGGGAGAGGCAAGGAGGGTGCACATGGTGGCCCGTGTTCTAGTTAGAACAGAATCCATTCCAGCTGGCTGAAAAAGAGGGGGATATAGATAGCTCCAAAAAAATCACTGAGAGACGTAAAGAAACAGACTCTGGCTGAGCGTCCAGGAATGTCGCCCCCCCCACACATGGTGGGACTGGCCCATCCCAGGGGCTGAACCTCCACCGTAATCACGAAGCGTTAGCTCAGAGGCCGACCACCACAGCTGCCAAATATAGAACGAAACCCCCTCCATCACCACGCTCCCAGAAAAGCAGACGCCCCTGCTCTGCCTTCTCTGTAGAACTCCACATTGAGTCAATGTCTCTTGTAGGTACATTAGGTTGGTGGAACCTAAATCATCATCCCCAGCAGGAAGGAAGTGAGGGAGACTAGGACCTTAACGATGGGTTTTGTCTCCCTTCCCCTCTGCACCCCCAGGGGGGAGGCTGGTATTTGCACTGCTGGAGAAAGTGTTCAAGAAGTATAGAAAGTGTTCAAGAGGTTTGGGACAGCTGTCCACTATCGGATACATCAAGGCCGCCGCAGCCTACACCATGTCTCTGTGAACATTTTCTTGAACGCCCCTCTGGGCACATGCTGTGTGCGCATGGCTTGGCACATCTGTTCTTTATGAGAAGATAGAGGTTCCCCTGCTTCTAGGGACGCTGCCCTGCCCCCGTGCACAGGTGGAGGAAACTTGTGGAGCAAAGTGCAAAGGCTGGGTTCCAGCCCCCACCTGCCTCCTCAAGCAGCAGACTGTGCAGTCCGTAAAGGGCACGGTCATTTGTGACAACTCTGGAGCCTACTGACTGGGCAGAAATAGAGGGGCCAAGGGCCAAGAAGTCTCCACAAAGTCAAAGACCATGTGTCATGGGAAGGAGATGGTGGGAGAGCCAGAAGGTTGGGCATTCTGGTCATAGCATGAAAGCCAGGGGTCTGAGAGCTCTGGACTGGAGCTGTCCATGTACGAATAACAAGTCCCTGTGGGTGGGGGAAGTGCAGGGGGGCTAAGGAGGCCTTGAAATTGAGGAAGCTGTTTGAGAGACAGATCATCTATGTGGATATTAAAAATTGAGATGGACCAAGAGGAAGAAAGGAGCCAGATTCCAAAGTCGTCCGTGGGACAGCTACGGGAGACAGTGGGTGACTCACCCAGGAGGACAAGAAGAATGTAATAACCTTAAATAAGAAGGACTTCATGTAAGGGTGGGAGCTAAACAATAACCACAGATCCCCAGCTCTCCTCTCCTGGCCCCCTGCTCCATGGGACACTGATGTGTGGCCTCAGGCCGCCATAACAAAGTACAACAGACTGGGGGCCTTAAATAAAAGAAACTTATTTCTCACAGTTCTGGAGGCTGGAAGTCCAAGATAAGTTGCTGGCATGCTTGGGTTCTGGAGAGAGCCCTCTTCTTGGCTTGTAGATGGCTGCCTTCTCCCTGTGTCTTCACATGGGAGAGAAAGAGGACAAGTTCTCCAGTGTCTCTTCTTATAATGGCACTAACTCCATCATGAGGGGACCCTCATGACTTCATCTAGCCCTAATCGCCCCAAAGACCCCATCTCCAATATAGCCTTCCACTGGGGGTAAGGCTTCAATATATGAATCGGGGGGGGGGACACAGTCCATAGCACTCAGTCCATAGTACTCCATTGTTTGTGAACAAAAGAAAATCCCTATTCTCACAGAGCTTATATTATAATGGAGGGAGGTAAACAACACACACACACAAATATGTTAGGATAATAAGTGCTATAAGAAAACCTAGGTTAGTGGGGTGATGGAGAACCAGGATATTACTGTACATTGAATGGATATAGAAGAAGGGAGTGAGACATCGAATATCTGGGGAAAGAGTATTATAGCCTGAGAGGGCAGCAAGTGCAAAGGCCCTGAGGCAGGACCAGGTTTGACCTGTGAAACTGGAGAGAGAGGGACAAGAAGGAAAGTAGTAGAATTTGTTGTCATTGGAGTATAACAGCAGGCAAAACACATAGGGACATTGTAAGGACTTCAGTTCTTACTCTGAGTGAGGTGGAAAGCTATTTAGGTTAATGAGGAGAGAAATGACATGATCCGGAAATGGAAGAATGGAAAACCTACAGTGGAGGAAATTACACAAGTGGTGTTCCTTAGGGAAGAGGCGGGTTGCAAGGAAGAGAGGAGTGGAGGAAGTGTGGTTTGACAAATCTGAGCACTGAGAGGTGAGGGTCCATGGGGCACAGTGGCATGATTGGGGGGGAGAGCCAGGGTGAAGACGGGGTATGAGAAAACAGGAGGGGAGTGGCTGCCTGGACACCTAAAATCAAAGAAGCGAGGGGGACACTGGACCAAGATGCTCGAGGCAGGATGGGGTCAGGAGTCAGAGGCATAAGGAGAGCTACCTGGGGTCTGCAGAGGGCAGAAAGGGCTGTGGTATAATGTGGAAGCCACCAGAGGTGCCCGAAAGTTTCAGGATGGCAGGGGAGAGAGACACGGGGAAGCTGGGACATCTCCCCAAAGTGTAGGATGGCATCCTGGAGAGGCGGCAGAGTGCAAGGGGCTTTCTGGCCAACATCCCTCTCCCGGTAAATTCTGAGGGGAAAGAGTAGGAAAACATGAAACCCTGGAAAGCTGTCCAACCCAGGAAAAGCCCCCACCCCGTGGGATCTGGGTGGACCTGAAGGTCCTGATGAATGGTGAGCAGGGAGGGGGAGCTTGCCCCGAGAAAGGAAAAGGTCTCCCTCCTTCACAGCAGCCCTCCCGGTGACCCGGGGCCCCCAGGGGACATGCAGGGAGGAGGCCACGGATTATGGAGGGAAAAATGCTACAGAGTCGATCTAATCAAGAGTCACTTTCCATAACCTCGTTTGCAATTCAGTTGCTCCTTTGGCAAAAGGCCCCGTGCAGCTGTTCCAACCGGCAAGGCAAATCTTTGCCAGGTGAACCAGGGGGGCCATGCATGATGCCTGGCAGCTGCCAGCCTCAATACTACAGGGCTCAGTTTCCCCTCTCCAGGCTGGCTTGCTCGTCCAGGCTGTTAGGCTGGCTCCACACTGGGGGACAGGGGAGGTGGGAGGTGCAGGCTCACGCAGACAGCGCTGCCTTGCCTTGCCGGGTTCAAGCAAGACACAAAGCACTCTTTGATCTGAGCCCTCTGCCAGTTCTGGAAGGGCTGCGTTTGTCACAGCTCCAAAAAAGAGCAGGAGGTTACTTAGCTATGGATGAATAATAATTGGGCATTTGTCTAACTGCTACTGTACTGATGAATAATTAAAATTTTTATTACAATCGAGGCGAAAATCACTCTACCCACACAGACGGTCTGTCAGCTGTGCCAGGGGAAATGCAGGTATTGTAAGAGGACCTTCCAAGTCCGGAAAGAGAAGCCACAGTTATGGTTAAGAGGGCCGGGCCAAAAGCTGGGGATCTTCAGAAAAGTTACAGGGGAAGCGGACCCAAACACAGAGGCCTGTTCCTTTACATTCCTTTGCAGGATGTAATAAGATCAGTTGGCCAGAGTCGGACCTGGGGCATGCAAGTGCCTGAAACAGCTAGCGAAAACTACGGGAGGCACCCAAGATAAAGAGAAATAGACAGGGACTCGGCTGTGCACACACCCTTCTGTCATAGCCGATGTCAGGGACTTTGATGACGAGGGAGACGGGACAGCTGGAGTATGACAGAACTCAGGAATCAGAACCCACCTCCCTGGTCAATGGGGTGGCTGCTTCTTGGCTGTGACCTTGGGCAAGCTCCCCAGACCTCCACAGGCCTCCCTTTCTATAACCATAAAATAGGGATAATACTGCCTCGCCATGTGTTGCCCTGAGGATTAAATGAGATCATGTAAATGAGAGTATTTGGTAATTATAAAGACACACAGCAAATGCAGTTATAACTCAAAAATCAGACTTAAAGGCAATGGAGTCCGAACAGCCTCAGAGCTGGGATAGGTTGAGTGAATTAGGATTCAGGAATAATGGAAAAGAAAATCTGTGCTATTTGGCTTGGATATGAAATTACCAGTGGAATTTCGTAGAGTCCAACTTAAATACATTGTGCAAAGTAAATAAACATCCCTTTAGTTATAATAGCATTTTATTTTTCTCTGGTTTGTCATAGGACCGTCCTCTTAAAAGGAAGCCATGAAACATTATTTTGATGAGAGAGTACCTATGGAATTCATACTTCCACCAATAAATAGAGTCATGCTGTGGGATGTGACCACGGGGAGGAGGGACTATTTTTGAGAGCATGTCCTAAGCAGTAAAATCTTGATATCCCCTGAGGGGTAAATCCCAAGAATCCCTGACTTCTCAAATATGTAAGGATAATATAGTGTAGAGGTGGTGGCTTCATCTTCCTCCTTGCAGTGACCAGCCTTGCAATCCACAATTCAAGTTCATGATGAAAACCCAGAGTGTTCAACGTCTGAAGGCTGAACATCCGTCACGAGTTAGCTCCTTTAATCCTCACAACACTCCTGTGTTCCCCATTTTACACAGAACGAAATGAAGGCTCTGAGGGGTTTAAGTAACTCGCCCAAGATCCCAAGGCTATTAATGCAGAGAACCAGGATTGGAAGCTTTTTTATCTCTTCAAAGCCATCAAAGCATTCACTATAATATTCCCCTTCATAGTTCATATGGGGATACACCATTGACCACAACAAGATCCCTTTCCCTTATAACCTTCTGGGAGAGATAATAGTGCACCAAATTAATTCAGCAAGTATTTGTTGGGTACCTCCATTCAAGGTGCTGGAGATCCACAGGTAAATGAGAGAGACAAAGCCCTGTTCTTGGGAGCAGCTAGGAGGTGAGCACCATGGGCATGGTGTAGACTCTGTGCTGGAGGCGTTGCATGGCCCCTCACTACCTCTTGGGGTTGGATCCCCTTAGGTTCCTGCCACTGGATGTCCTGGTTACAGCTACCACCCGAGCAACCCCCTTGAGTGTCCAGAAACTGCCGGACAGCAGGCGGGCTGCGTGGAAACAGACAGAACAGGGATCTGGAGGCAGAATCCTGGCAGTTCTGGCTTCACCTTCACTAAGCCCGTGACCTTCTGTAAGTCCTTCAACCACCAAATCAGCCTCTTTGCTTGTAAATGGGGATATTGTTGAGTGGAAAGGATGGGTGACACATTGTCCAGAAGTGCCTTGAAAATCATACTCAATGAAAGCTAGCTTTCCTTATCTTTTGCATTTCTGCTAATCAGACCCAGGATAGGTGGTGTTTTCATCAATCCATGAGGCTCTGGGAGATGCAATCTTTGAATGTTCCCAAGGGCTCCTCTGTGGCACACAGGAGTGTCTCACATGGTTCTGGCCTCGATGGGAAGTGGTGTTGCAGAAGGTGAGGGGCCACAAGGAAAAAAATAGTTCCATGCCACCTCCTTTCCATCTCTTCTTGGGCATAGATGCATGTGACATATGGTGGAAGTTTGTGTAGTTCCAATTAACAAAGAACAGGGTGGGAAGAGGTGGGATTTTTAAAACTTTGGCTAGAACCGCTGAAGAATTTAGCTACAGTGGAGCCTCCCCTGACCCCACGGGTGCTGTCATCCTGCGTGTGACTCTGCCCTGACTCAGCCTCTGAATGACTGTGGCCTGACCGTTGAACTCCACGGGTCGGGAATGCTGCTTCATTTCACAGAATAACAAAGCAGCTGCTGTCCCACCAGCTGAATGCACCTGGACATCTGGCTGGTGTCCTTCCAAAGGGCTCCATCCTGAGCGATCCTCAAGCAAAATACTCCAACCTTCCATTGTGGACTCGGGCCCGGACTGTGTGTCTGACCGTTAGCAGCCAGCTGCTGAGCTCCCAGTGAGACAGGTCATGAATAGTTGGCTGGTATCTCAGGCCTTTCAACAATCAGATCAGATGTGACAGATGAGCAGTCAGATTTATTCACCCGGCTCTAAACTCTTGTACCTATCAGAAAGAAATAGGGCCAAACCCTGAAAGTCAGATTGGGGCGTTGTATAAACATCGTCTTCACTGTGACTTATTTCTTCCTTCTTAGCTATCTCAAGTCGCTCAAAGAAGTGAGGCAGTTTGCCCAAGGTATCCAGGGATGAGCATCCAATTACGTTTCAGTGAATCCAGAGTCTTCTCCTAAAGTTCAGGAACAGCTGTGGTTGGCTCATCTGCCTATGCAATGTCCCCACAGTATGATGGTGGGGAGATTGTGACATTCATGCTCTCCACCTTCCCACCCTGGTGCCTGTGGGCTGGTAGGGAGAAGAGACAGTGCTTCAAGAACAGGGAAGAGAGCCCTTCCAGTTCAGAGAGTCAGCCTGCCACCCTTGGACCTTCTCGTACAACCTCTTCCCAAGGGCAAACTGAAGGCACTCATGACTTCATCGACAGGGAGCCTCCCAGCTTAGTCTGTTTAACGCTGGAGCTCACACGTGGAGCAGCCTTGTGCCCTCATATACATTCTAGTACTTGAAGGAAAAAAAACCACTTCCTTACATTGAAATGAAACCAGCTTCTCTAGAACTTTCTTCCACTGGTCAGTTAGATGTACCAGGTTTGTATCATACCTTCAGAAAATATGAGTGGCCAAAAAAAGAACAGGTGCCTCTGGTCTTCCTGCCAGATCCTCCTCCTAATCTATCCCCGCAGAGGTGTTTTAGCTTGCTTTCTGACTTGTTTTAAAAAGTCAGGTACTCCAAGTCACATCTTGATTAACTATAGAAGCCTTTCTCCGGTGGACCTCTTTTCCTGTGTCCTGTCATCTGTCCTCCTGAATATCACAGAACCTTCCAACCACTGCAGTATCTAGCAGATGTACGCACTCCAGAGAAATCGAGGCAAACGCTCAACTATGAACAAGAAAAAGGCGTTTGTGGGTGCTTCTCAATGCCTATTAGGGACAAAACAAAGCCCACAAGGATGAGCTTTGCGTTTTCCAGTGGGGGGGAGGGTGTCATGTGGCTCAATCCAGGCCTTGGCCCATAGCTTTTACCTCCAAAATGATTTGCGCAAACCTGTCAACATTGCCTTAAATAAAATGCACAGGTATATTCAGTATATTTCAGTGATGTGAACTGTCATCAGAAAATCACCCATTGCGATGCTCAGTCAGTTAAGCATCCAACTCTTGATTTCAGCTCAGGTCACGATCTCAGGGTCGTGGGATTGAGAATGGCTGACTTTATTGTTGGTGGTGATGATGATGATAATGATATTTTTGTATTCGCTAGTTTTACATTAGTATTTCAGTGTAAAGAGAGAAGTGTAGACTGTAATAAAATAAACAGCTGTGTATCCACCATCTAGCTTTAACATTATTAACAATTTACTATATTTTATTCAGTTTCCTTTTCTTGTTAAAAAAAAAATACAGCATTTAGATACATGTAATGCCGTGTATTCCTCCCTGATCCCTCCACTCCTTAGACAACTATTGGCCTGGGGCTAATGGTATCATCCCACAAAGACTTTGAAAAAATCTGCACTACAGCTTTCCATGTGGTTGCAGCCACCAGGTAAGCAAGATGGGCGTTTACAATCACATTCAGGAGCTATGGAAGAAGAAGCAGTCCCGTGTAACATGTTTTCTCCTGCAGGTGCTGTGGGTAGAACTGGCAGCTCTCTGCTCCACCAACCCCATAAAGGGCACACACCGGGACACAAGGCCAGGCAAGATTATGTCATATATTGGATGTGCGTGCGCCCGCGTGCAACCTACAGCAATCCCGTCCATCATGGTGTTAACTAGCTAGTTTGCTCGAAGCCTTCAGTCTGTTGCTGAGGAGTGAGCCAGGTACCACTGGGGACTCCGAGAGCCCTGAACTCTTACATTAGATTCCACATACAAATTCTTTCCTCATTGACTCATTCCATTAAGCTATCAGAAGAAATCCTGGGGTGTCTGGCTGGCTCAGTCAGTAGAGTGTACAACTCTTGATCTCGGGGTTGTAAGTTCAAGCTCCACACTGGGTGTAGAGATTATGTAAAAATAAAATCTTGAAGAAGAAGAAGAAGAGGAGGAGGGGGAGGAGGAAGAGGAAGAAGAAGAAATCCTGACACCCAGTGGGTCACAAAACCAGTCTACAAGCACAGGGAGATTCGAGGGCTCACATCTGCAGGCCACAAGAGTCATGGCCTTGGAAAGGGTCTCAAGTGCCTCCATGCTCTCCGTGGTTCCCTGTGCAGCTTGGAGAAGGCACAGTATTCTCCAGTGCCACCGTTACTGCTAATATAAGGGATGTTTATAAAATTCTTATCTAATAAACAATTTAGAATAATCAAAAAATGGGCTACATATATACTCATAAAGAAATGATGGGGATTTTTTTAATATTTTACATTTCAAATAAAATTATGTCATACTTTGTGTTCTATTCTGCACTTGCCTTTTACTCAACATTATGCTTTTGAGATATACCCATAATGATACATGTAACTCTGCATCATACATCCCAGTGGCTATTATATTTCCGATCTTTAAAAAAAAATCTTCCATCGACTTTGCTGGCCACTTACTGCCCTCTCCTTTGCTCTCTCCACCACTTTTTATAACAAAATTCCCTGAAAGTGCTATCTATACTCATTGTCTCTAAGCTTTCTGTCAAACTCTCTCAATCCACTCCAGTGAGAGGCCCCGGACTCCACTAGCAAGAGACTTGGTTATAACAGCTGTCCTTCCTCTCTAGATTTGCCGCATTGCTTCATGAGTGGCCAAGGAGAGGCCTCATGTCTCAGTTCCTGGCGGTGGTTTCTGTGGTTCTCCCATAGCTTTCCTCTGCTCCTCTGTCCTGAACTTTAGGACCTGGAGCCAAGCAGACTGGCCCAGCTCAAGAGGGGATAGCAATTCGGCTGTTTCTGCTGCTATGTGATGGTCTTATGAACACTGCATATATAAAAATGCCCAATCTAGAAGTCCTTTCTGACAGCTTCTAAAGAGATGCAGAAACATTATGCTGAGTTTTTCCTTCCCTTGTGAGCACTGTCATGGTGAGAGAGGAACAAAGAGTCTTCCTCCAGGACCCCTACCCTTGGATTGCCCTTGGATTCCACTCAGCTAAGCAGCAGAAGTCCCTAGCTGCTAGTAGGATAGAGGAGCCACAGTGTGGACCAAGAATAGCTTTTCAGTCCCCCTCTTCCACTCCTAAAAACATATTTTGTTAGAGTTTGCAGTAAAGGTCTATGAATGAATGCTTAGATCTCCCTTAGCGGACTTGGAGCTCATGAGGGAGCAAGGGTACACTGTTCTCAGAGCACGTGTCCTCACCTGTGAAAGAACACCTTTACTGGCCATGCATATGCATCTCCCCCTGCTCATGGAGAAAGATGGACTCATACACTAAACCGCCTGACTCTATTGATAAATCACATAGATGCACAAGTCAGACTCATGCTGTCGACAAGGCATTTCATTGACATTCCTTTCTTTCTTTCTTTCTTTCTTTCTTTCTTTTTTTTCTTTCTTTTAATGTTTTATCTATTTATTTGAGAGAGAGTGAGGGAGAAGGGCAGAGACAGAGAAGCAGACTCCCAGGACCCAGGAATCATGACCTGAGCCAAAGGCAGACGCCCAACCGACTGAGCCACCCACCCAGGTGCCCCATCTTTTTCTTTCTTTTTTTTTTTCTGTCCTGTTCAAATTACTTTGCATCTCAGCTTATACTGAGATATGGGTGGATATGCACGAATTCCAAAAGTCCCAGTGTCCTGCTCAGGAAATGTGAAAAAAACAAAACAGACACTGTGAATCTCCTCTCCAAACCCCGGCACTGAGAAACAAATCACCTGTGCAGAAAAACCCACAAAGAGATGCTCCTTACCTTGTTAATATATTGTACAGACTAATTTTTATTTTGCATTAGCTTTTCATACAACTGCATTCTAAAGAGATTTTCACAATGAGCTGTGTAAATGTAGGACTGGCAGAGAGAGGGAAATAAGAAAAGGTATAGCAAAGAAGAAAATGTTACCAAAGATTTTGGAAGGAAAGGTCATCTAGGACAAATAAAACATTTTTAAAAATAAGTACTGTAGAATGAAATAGACAACTCGAGACAAGTAAATTGGCTTTCTTCTCCTTTCCTTACATTCCTTGTCTTATTTCTCCTTTGGATAAGACAGACAGGGTTTGAATCTCAGCTCTCTCACTATCTGTGACTTTGGGCAATTTATTTTACCTCCATATCCCAAGTCTCATTATCTGTAAAATAAAAGATAATTACAGGACCCACTGCCCTGGGTGACTATGAGTATTAAATGTGAATGGAGTACCTAGCTCATTGCCTGGCCCATAGAATGTATTCAATGCAGTTAGCTGAGGGTATTATTAACAATCCCTTCATAAATTTCTCAATATTCATTTCCTCCCATTTAAACCTTGTGAGCCCCTCAGTCCACTCCATCTGCCCTCAGCCTCTCCTCTTCACTGTCTTCATTCCCACCTCTCGGCCAGGTTGACAAGTCACTGGGGCAAGATCATGAGCTGCCCCAATCTATCTTTCCAGCCCCAAATACTTCCCTTACTCCATAAACCTGTGCGCTGGCCACATTGAACCATCCCAGCCCTTGGTGATGGCAGCTCTTCAGTTTTTCTTTGTCCTTCCTTCCTTCGTGCTCTTTTCCTGGAGTGCCCTTCTCTCTTGTTGTCCTACTCAAGACAGGCCATCCTTCACTCCACAGCTCTTTGAGCCCACCTCTGACACTGCACTTGTCTCATTGCATTACCAAGTTTTATTTATGGAATACACTTAGCCATACTGTGAGCTATGTATTTAGACCTAGAGAGATGGATGATAGATAGACAGACAGATAGATAACTACATATATCTCCACCAAGTAGGTACTCAAGGCATGCTTGTGGAATGTATGAGTGAGCAGACAGTTTCTTCTGAGCTGTTCCAGTCTTGCTAGGCACTTGGAAGATCTTCCAGGGACAGCAGATCAATGCTGCCTTCTCTCGCCACCTACAAATACAAGTGCTTAAGACCCTTGGGTCACTCAAGCAAATTTTCCAGATTGAAAACAGCAACCCGGGTATATTTGACTCTCATGTGGAGGTGAGTCTTCTGAAGATGAAATGGAGATGAGGGGTAAGATTCCTCTGGTGGCCCAATTTCCCTGTTAGGTCCTCTCATGATTGAAAGAGCATCCTGGAAAGAATTCTGTGGCACTTGCCTCACCCATCCTGGGCTTACGATAAGAGAAAGGTCTCAGTGGTCAGTGTGGCTCCGCATCAGGAGCCTCTCCTGGCTCCTTTGTTGCTGTGTTTTTTCTTTTATTAAGTTTTTAATTTTAATTCCAGTATGGCTAACATACAATGTTATATTCATTCAGGTATACAATATAGTGATTCAACAATTCTATACATCATTACTCAGTGCTTATCATGATAAGTGTACTCTTAATGCCCATCACCTATTTCACCCATCCCCCAGCCTCCATTGTTTTTTTGGAGGGGGACACATTAGAGCAGAGATTCCCTGGGAGATCCCGAAAATTCCTCCTCATCTCACTATAGCAGCGGGGAATCCAGAAATGATTCACAGCTGAAGCCACTGTCCCACATCAGTGCATCATGTGGTCATTTAAACTGGAAACCAGATGGCCATCTGGACACAATCTATCCATATTTTTGTGAAGTTGCAAATACACAGTGAGTAAGAGGAGTTCAGTAAATCCTATTATACTGTTGGTGCTGGAAGCCATGAAGAACAACCCTTGGTCTAGTGAAAGACACACTCCCAACAGAGACTAGAGCCCCCTGGAACAGGATTCCACCTGCAAGAAAAGTAAATCCAAGGGAGAGAGAGGCACCTCCCAGTAGGTTTTTTGCTTTTTGTTTTTTTAGTTGTTTGCTTTGCTTTATTTTGTTTTACTACAGTTCAGTTCTACCGGTAGCACAGTGGGACTCCTACATAATGTGGCACGATTTCCCTGAGTTTTAGTAAAAGATATGTAAAAAAAAGAAAAAAACTATGGTCTCCTTGGCAGGCTCAGAAATAATGAATTAGCATGTGAAAAAACAGGAAAAGTAAGTGACCCTTCCAAGGTCACCTGATTAGTGGCAGGGTGTGGACCAGAGTCCACGTGTCCTGACCACTCACCACCAGGTTGTCTTCCCATGGACAAGATCCCTTCTAGGTCAGAGCCCAGAACCAAGGAAGTGACATTGTGTGGTAGGGGACAGGGAGGGCACCGAGACAGCCAGTTCTGGCCCTAACTCCTAATGGCCTGAGTTCAAAATTGAGCTCTGCTTCTTAGCAGCTGTGAGACACTGGGTCCATTTACTTAATTTCCCTGTGCCTCTATTTCCTTATCTGGAAAATGGGATTGATGATAATATGGGTCACTTAGAACTAAATGATACATTAAAGCTTTAGGAATAGGGCCTGGCACATAGTCAAGACTATGTTAGTTGTTGTTACTCTGGTAATGGCTTCTCTGCAAACCTTTTATGAGTGGTGGAGAGCACGCACTTCACCTGTTCCTCTCACCATGGCCGTGAACTTGCTCTGGCACTAGCATTCCCAAAGTGGAGTCCCTGTTGACTTTCCCAGACCCTTGACCCATCTCTGCTAGGAAAATTTTCAGTGGCTGCTTACTTACCACTTTTTTTGAGGGCACCTTCCACTGTTGGACCACTGCAGTTCTTAAAGACCCCACTTGCATTGGGATAAAATCTGATCTGCCTCTCTATAACCTCCCTACTGGTCTTAACACTACTGTTTTACTTCTCATACTAAGACAAATGTTTCCCCTGGGAGACTTGGTGATGTGTTGGGGATTTGTAAACTCATAAAATAAATATGGCATGTTTTCCTGATGAACCAAACTGAAATGAAGATTTATTGGGGGAGCGGGGAGGAATTTAAGCTTTGTGTTGAACGTCTCTTCTTTTAAAAAGATTTTCAAAAATTTAAAATACTTCTCCTTAAAACAAACAAGCATATTTTCATGTATAATCTAAAGTTCAAATAAT
Source organism: Leptonychotes weddellii (assembly GCF_054177405.1). Taxonomy (NCBI): domain Eukaryota; kingdom Metazoa; phylum Chordata; class Mammalia; order Carnivora; family Phocidae; genus Leptonychotes; species Leptonychotes weddellii. Next base: position 75,676,129 of record NC_138373.1, read on the forward strand.
TTGTTTTTCAGACTTGACACAAAATTTTGCTTCTGGCGGCTCTGTCCCAGACCTCCCAGGAGTATCTATTCACTTGCCTTTGACACTGGGGATTTCTAGATGGAAAAGCCTGAGAAATGCTACTCTATTGAACAGAGCTACAAAGAACAAATCTAATTCCTTTCCCACAGGACCGCCCGTCAAGTTTCCATAAGATCTTACGGTTGGAAAGAGACTCAGAAATTGTCTAAATCGATCTCCTTTCTGCAGCAGCCCTAACAGATGGTCACCCAGCCTCTGCTGGATCAGGCTCAGAGTAAAGAGACCACGTGGTAATCCTTCCACTCCATTGCTAGCCAGCTCTAATGGTTAGAGTATGCTTTTCTTAAGCTGAGCAACATGTACGTCAGACCTGAGTTGGACTCCACGCTAGTCACTTAACCTCACTGGACCTCAGTTTCCTTAACTGTAAAATCGAATGAATGGTGTTAGCTACATCACAGGGATACTTAGAAGAGAAAATGCGTGTAAATCACTTAGCCTTCTGGTCCGAGCATTGAAGGATTCAGTAAATGTTCCCCATCATCATCACCATTTCCCACATAACTTCCATGAGCCAAAGATACAGAGCCTGTTTATATTGCCTCTGCTCCGAAACCATGTTTTAGGTATTGGATGACAGTTAATAGACTCTCCCCAACTGTGCCTAAGAGCATGATTTCCTAAGCTAATCTGCCCCCACCTTCCTCCATAGAACAATGTTCTGACCCTTCAGTTAATGTATCTTTTTTCAGAAAGCCATTTGAAAGTGTATTAAAAGATTCTTATGGCTCAATTGGAGGAATGTTAGAGAATGGAAAAGTGCTGTGGAGAAAGGAGAAAGGGGCAGAGTCAGGAGATGGGAAAGGCTAGGACGCGGAGGGGTGCAACTTAAAATAGAGTCATCCCGGGGCGCCTGGGTGGCTCAGTCGTTAAGCATCTGCCTTCGACTCAGGTCATGATCCCAGGGTCCTGGGATCGAGCCCCACATCGGGCTCCCTGCTCTGTGGGAAGTCTGCTTCTCCCTCTCCCACTCCCCCTGCTTGTGTTCCCTCTCTCGCTGTGTCTCTCTCTGTCAAATAAATAAATAAAATCTTAAAAAATAAAATATAAAATAAAATGAGTCGTCCCATAGCTCAAAAGCTCCAAGGACTGGGCTTTCTCACAAAGTCGGATTGGCAAACGTGGCTTGGACCAGAGTTGAGGGAGGCGCCCCACTCCTTCCCAGAGTTGCAGACAGACAGATCTGGAAAGCAGCACCGGCCTGACTTAGCTACCCAACAACAGGCTGAAAGGCAGGAAAAGAGCGAGCGGGGGTCTGGCCGGGGCAGCCTGAGTCTACTCACTGTTCTGCTCACAGCCTATGATCTGGAAACACAATGCCAGCCTTCTGGGTCTCAACAGAGAGGGCCAGGGGAGCAAGTGTCCCCATCTTTACATCACACCTGACCCCTAAAATTCAGCCCAATGGATGTGTCAGGCTCTCAGTCATCCAATTAACTCCCCCTCCTCTTGTAGAGAGGTGGAACCACGGTGCTATGGACCAAATTGTGTCCCCCTAAAATTCACATGTTGAAGCTCTAACTCCCCATGTGACTGTATTTGGAGATAGGGCCTGTATGGATGGGAAGTTAAATGAGGGCAGAGTGGTGGGGCCCTAATCTGATGGACATGGTGTCCTTATAAGAAGAGGAAGAACAGGTTAGCCTGGTGATGGGTATTAAAGAGGGCATGTTCTGCATGGAGCACTGGGTGTTATACGCAAACAATTAATCATGGAACACTACATCAAAAACTAATGATGTAATGTATGGTGATCAACATAACATAATAAAATAAAACTAAAAAAAAAAAAAGAAGAAGAGGAAGAGGCACCAGAGCGCTCTCCCACCCCATACAGGGCTGAGGAAAGGCCACAGCAAGAAGGGGGCCATCCGCAAGCCAGGGAGAGTGTTTTTGCCAGGAACCAAGGCAGCTGTCACCTTGATCAAGGACTTCGAGCCTCCAGAATGGAGAGAAAATAAATGTCTGTTGTTTAAGCCACGCTATCTCCGGTGTTTTGTTATGGCAGCCCTGGCTGACAGGTTCACAAGCCCGTAGCAGTTCCCCAGGAGAGCAAGTCTGTTAGCAGGGCTTCTTCCTTCATGGGTTAGGCAGAGCATGAGGAGAAGAGAGCTCCCCACTTACAGGTAGATTCTTAAAACCATTCAGGCTGTAATGATAAAATCTAAGAATGTAGAATAAAGCAAAATTTAAATAGAGAGTTATTTATTGCAGCCCTAGCGAGGTATTCAATATACTGATTTCTCCTTGGGAGAGGAGGGAGTGAAATACAGCCTTGATCAGGTGAAAGAATAAAGAAAGAAAACATTCACAGAGGGCAAGAAGGAAACTCAAAGAAGTTAGAAGATGTTAAGCACGCTCGAAACCCAAATTCTGGTGGTGCAAGTCCTAATTAAAAGCAGGAACATTTGGGGATGCCTGGGTGGTTCAGTCCTTAAGCGTCTGCCTTTGGCTCAGGTCATGATCCCGGGGTCCTGGGATCGAGCCCCGCATCTGGCTCCCTGCTCTGCAGGAAGCCTGCTTCTCCCTCTACCTCTCACCCTGCTTGTGTTCCCTCTCTCACTGTCTCTCTCTGTCAAATAAATAAATAAAATCTTAAAAAAAAAAAAAGCGGGAAGATTTGTAAAGTATTTACTGAATGCCCAATGTATTCAAGGCACTGAGTTAAGTGTGGAAGATGCAACTGAAGAGTAGCATATCAATCTTGCCTTCTAGAAACTTGAGTTTTAAGAAGCAAATCCTTCCCCCCTTCTTCCCTTCCTCTCTTACTTCCTTCCTTCCTCCCTCCCTCCCTTCCTTCCTCCATAATTACCAAACATTTATAGAGCCAGTCCTTTGCTAGAGAGCATAAACGACATATAAAGGCAAGTTAAAGTTTGTGCTTTTGAAGTGCTCACAGTTGAGAGAGAGAGAGATGTTAACAAGGAAATCCACCTGTGAAGGGCTGTTAGTTTCACAGAGACAAAGAACCTTAAAGGATGATTACAGGTTCCAGATGGGGCCAGGAGAGAAGAACATTCTGAGCAGAAGAGACTGCCGAGCCCCAGCCCAAGGCCTGCACGCACAGTGTTCTCCCAAGAGGCCAAGTCCAGCCCTGAGAGCTTTGGTTGGAAATGGTCAACCCTTCAGTGGAGTTTCTCTCTGCCTTCAAAATGCTTCTAGATGTGCTTTTGCCTTGAGTTACAAAGCTGAGAAACGAGCCAGAAATACCTATTCTGCTGAAAACAACCAAGTCCTGTCCGTTCCGCCAAGGGCTCCAAAGCTGCCTTTGGCCCTTCTGCCTCCCGCGAACCCCATCCCTTCCCGAGTCCGCAGTGATGGCGAGAGCAGACAGGAGCCAAAGAGGAAACAGCTCTGCTCCTCCCTGCTTCTTAATGCCCTTTTTAGTCCCAGATTTCCCAGCTCTTTAAGCCTCCCATTCCTGCTATGTTAGTCCCCAACATCCATCCACTCATTCATGGTAACTTTTTTTAAGTGTTAGGCACTTCTCATGTATTTTTTTTTTAACTGATATCTGAAACAAGTCCAAGAGGTGAGTATTATTATTCTATTTACAGATGGGAAAACTGAAGCTCACAGAGGGTGTATAAGTGGGCTAAGGTTATAAAAGTAGTTAGGAGGGAAATTTAAAAACCAAGTTCATCTGACTCCATAGCTGTGGTTTTCAGAGTATGGTGCTCGGAGCAGCAGCACCTCCTGGGAACTCTGTCAGAGACCCTACTGAATCAAGAACTGTCGTGGGGGGTCGTCTTTGAGACGTTAGTCTGCTGTCTTCCCCGTGCTGGCCTCACTGAAATAAATTACGTTCTTGCTTCACCACCACTCGTCTGCCTCTGGATTTTGTCAGCAGCGAGTGGCTGAGCCCCGTCTGCCTGGGACCCCTGGAGACAGGGACCCTTGCACCCTGCACCCCGACTGCAATCTCCAGCTCTCATTAATCAATACAATATTTAGTACAGGAAACTTATATCTCATAAACTCAAGAGGTCTACTAGTCACTGAACCCATTCATTTACCTTACTGACCTGTTTTTATTTTCTCAGACTGAATCAGTTACAGGTTATTGTAATAATCAGCCAACAAACAAATTGAGTTTTATGACATGTCTATTCTCAAGGTACTTAAAATTACATAAAAGTTTAAATAATATCAGAGAATTTCAAAACTTGAATGGATTTGGGGCGCCTGTGTGGCTCAGTCGGTTAAGTGTCTGACTCTTGATTTCAGCTCAGACCATGATCTCAGGGTCAGTCGTGAGATGGAGCCCTGCTTTGGGCTCTGTGCTCAGCAGGGAGTCTGCTTGTCCCGCTCCCTCTGCTCCTCCCCCAACTCGTGTTCTCGTGCTTAAATAAATAAATAAATAAATAAATAAAATCTTTAAAAAATATATTTACTAATTATTAATATTCAAAAAAACTTGAATGAATTTAATGACTTGCCCCTAAAAGGTACAAAGAGAGGCAGAGACCTGGGAAGTCAGGGTGTTTTTTTAAGATTTTATTTATTTATTTGAAAGACAGAGAGAGAGGGTGAGTGGGAGAGACAGGGAGAGAGAATCTGAAGCTGACTCCATGCTGAACACAGAGCCCCACATGGGGCTAGACCTCGTGACACTGAGATCAGGACCTGAGCTGGAACCAAGAGTTGGACGCTCAACCAACTGAGCCACCCAGACGCCCCCAGTTTTTTAAGTTATAACTTTAACATGAAGCTTTTAACAGCCCCAAAGTGTATTGTACTGTATACACAGCAAGAGCAGAAAGAGAGGCACAGATGTGAGAGGACATATTAAAAACAAAACAAAACAAAAGAACAGAAACTGTGGAAGTTCAGGCCCTGTAGTCTGTCTGAGCAAGGCCTTGAGAGGCTTCTACTAATGGACACTAAAGACTGAGAAAAATGCTTGACGTTTGTACCCTTAACCTCTGCACCAGTTTGCATCTCCGCATTCTTTATCCATAGGCAAAAAATCACTGTGGGGGACTCACCGTGAAAAATAGATTGCTTATACTTCTCCACCTACATGCTTCCAAGAATTAAAGGTAACTCCTCACTCTAGACTCTGAACTTGACCCTCGCCTCAGCTGGCTACCCCAGATTCATTATGCCACCGACTGGTCAATGGTTTCGTGTAGAAATCTGCTCTTCCATCTTGCAAGGAATTCTAGGACGCTAGCTACCCATGAAGAGGGAAATCATAGCTTTGCTACTGAATCCAACTTGGTATTAAGTTCTCCTTGTCAACACAGCCCTCCCCTCTTCCAGACTACTGGCCCATTCTAGGCACTACCCTTGGGGATCTCGCTGTGACTGCTGCCACTAGTCGACATTTGTTGATTGAGGACTCCGTCTGTGTCGGGTCCTCCGCTAAGCACTTGAAATGCATTATCTCTATTAATTCTTACAACAACCTAGGAGGCAGGTACTCTTATCAGCCCCATTTCCAGAATGAGGAAACAAAGGCAGAGAAGATAAGTAACTTAACCAAGGTCACCAGCTAATCCATCGTGGGGCTAAGTGAGACTCGAGCTCAGTTTTTGTCCACCATGCTCTCCCATGCTTTCCTGCCTGGTATAGGACTCCTTTCTCTGTATAGTTCAGGCCCAACCTCTGTGTTTCGGGTTGAGAGTCCTCTTTGCAGCCCTCTGGATCCAGTTTCCTGCTTTATTGGCATCTGTCACCACCCTGCCCACCGGGGTTGGGCTCCACCTGGAGCTGCCTTCTTCGAGCCAGCCTTCTCCACCCTCATCCCTTCTTCCTTTGGTCTCCTTTATGTGCTGCTTAGCATGGGAACAATTCTAGCACCTGCCAATTCCCAGTTTTGGAGGCAGGTTTTTTTTATCTTGCCATCTCTGCTTTGACCAGACACTTGGTACGACTTCAAACACTGTCGCCCATTATCTGGCTGCCTAACAAGGAATTCTTGGCCCATTTCGAAGCCAGCTTTCTTGAAGCCATTCTCGCAGTGAGCACCCTTCATACAGATTTTGTCTGCGGTAGAGTAGGGTATACTGAGAAGATAGGCAAAAATCAGGGAGGAAGCTCTGTCTTTGCTTATGATTTCTAGGCTGGCGGTAGAACCAATACTGAATCTGGTTATTGAAGCTGAAAAGGCAAAATGGGGATGACAGGGGGGAGAAGCAGATGCAGCTTATCTCGGGCTTGGCTGATCAGAGTTCATTGTGAGGCTCCTCTAACAAAAGTTGGGGGGAGGCCTCCTTAGGGTCCTTTCCTCCCACAACCATTGCGGGGTAGGCTGGTTCAACCTTATAGGCAAACAGGAAACTCTGCCCACGCACAGAAGGGAAGAGGAAGCTTCCAGATTCCTGTTCCAAGTAGCCTCCTGAGAAGGACTTTATCTTTGAGGAAAATTTTGCTAAAGGAAATGTGAACTGAAGTTGCAAGTTTCCTTTGTTAAGAAAAGCAAATAACATGAAAAGGGAAAGAAGCAATGAGACAAGAAATTGGTCATCACAGATACAGATCTAATCTCTGGGATAAAATACACTGGAAAGAACGTAGACTCTGGACAGAGAAAGAGGGGAGTAGGGAGTGGAAGGCATGGGTACGGCATGAGCAGGGGCTCCAGACAAGAGGGAGCCTGACCTCCTCCGAGAGGCCATGAGGGGTCCTGGTCAACCAGAGAGACAGCAGTACAATGTCAGCCTCGCTGAGTCTCAACTGACCACAAGCCCTGTAGTATTGAGACGTACTATTTACCAAGCCCTCGGGCCATAGAGAGTTCTCTGCTCCAAGCATCTAGGAAATGAGATCATCAAAGCACATTAATAACAACAGTCAACATTTTTTTAAAGATTTTATTTATTTATTTGAGAGAGAGATAGGGAGAGAGAGCGCAAGCGGGGGGTGGGGGAAGAGGGAGAAGGAGAAGCAGGCTCCCCGCTGAGCAGGGAGCCCCACCTGGGGCTGGATCCCAGGACCCCCGGAGCATGACCTGAGCTGAAGGCAGACACTTAACTGACTGAGCCACCCAGACGCCCCAACAGTCAACATTTTTAAACATACACTAGAATCTTCTCAAGATTTTGCGTGGATTAGCTCATTTAAACCTCACAACAACCCTGTAAAATAGATGTCATTATTATGGCTATAAGCAATAATGTTGTTGTTTGTATAGTATAATAATAGTTGTTTCTTTAAATATATTTGTATAATATAATAATTGTATTATTTGCTTGTAGTCAGAGAAGTTTGCATGGCCATCTTCCTCCTCTCTCCCCCACTGGACCCTCCTATACTCACCAGCTGCTGCTTCTGACCCCTTTAGAGGACACAGAAAGGTTGACTACTTTTCTCAAGGTCACATGGTCTATAAGGCTCATCGGCAGGATTTGAAGGTGGGCCATCTGTTTCCAAGGTCCCTACTCTTTTTTTCTTTTTTTAAAGATTTTATTTATTTATTTGAGAGAGAGAGAGACAGCAAGAGAGGGAACACAAACAGGGGGAGTGGGAGAGGGAGAAGCAGGCTTCCTGCTGAGTAGGGGGCTCAGGGGCTCGATCCCAGGACCCTGGGATCATGACCTGAGCCGAAGGCAGACGCTTAATGACTGAGCCATCCAGGGGCCCCCCAAGGTCTCTACTCTTGATCCCTGCACTGAACTGGAAAGCAGTCCACAAAACTAATAAAATGTATCTTCTCTCTGTTCTTCAGGAAGAATTTTAGCAACTCTGGAATGGCAACCATCTATAATAGAAAAACGCCCCGGGTGGGAAGCCTAACTCTACAACTGAGGAATGAAACCTCCAACCTTGAACCTTAGAGGGTTAAGTATTATGTGGGATAATACATGCCTCTGGCCCATAGTGGACGCTCAGTAAGTCATTACACTAGCTCGTGTTCACTGACGCTTCTCGAGTGCCAGCCATGGGCTGGACCCCACATACACATCTCCTGGATCGAAATCGATGGGAGTAGGTCCGTTCCCAGTCCCCCTACAACTCAGGGCATGAGGAACGGTTAGGTGCAGCACTGCGGGAAGCTTCTCAGAACCTCACACTAAATTTGTGCAATAGTTGTTTGAGCCCAATATAGATGAGGTTCTTGTGTCCTCTTTTAGTTATATTTTAACGAATGACGTCGATTCAGTTTGCGATTGTAAAGCAACTTTCGTCTTTCTCCCGCAGTCCCTTTAAATCAATTCTGTAAGCACGTTCTTTTTCTGGCACTGGCTGAGATTTCAGACCGGTCTAGTAGCTTTTCTGATCATTCCTAGGCACACGGGTCATTTGCAGTCACCAAAACAGCCTCATTTAGTATTTTAAATACCCATGGTAATAATCAAAATTCTGGACTGTTATGTAAATTCAAGAGTTTCTCATCTTCAGGGCAGGACTTCAGACGCCAACTGTTTGCCTGTAAGCAAACAGGGCTGCCTGGCCATCTTCCTCCCTATCTCCCCCACGCGACCGTCCCACCCTCGCCAGATGCCGCTCCTGACCCCTTCCGGGTCAGATTCAGGGGCAGTGGGGACTAGAGGAAAAGAGCATCTGTCTTATAGGACTGGGGCTACCATGACCTGGTGTTGGTACCTGCAGGGCCTGGCAGGCAGGCAAAGCTGAGCTTTTGTGGGGGGCAGTTACAAGTGGTTGTAGGAACCTCCAATTCAGTCCCCTTAACTCAAGGGTGACCCTAGGCCCTGGTTGCAGGGCTAGTTCCAGTTTAAGCCTGTTGCCCTGGCATACTCCTTAATAGCATCCCCTTTATTCCTCACAAGTGTCTCCATGTGGATGATAAATTACATAGTCATCCGACTTCACACAGACAAGACCTTCTCTGGATGGCTGAGTTTCACCTTCCCCTAGCCCTGCAGGCTCCCAGAAGTCCACTTCTACTGGCCACCTCGTCCCTCCAGGGAGCCGTTGTGGACAGAGTTCTTTTAGAAAGTTCCAGGCTGGCTCCCCGCCCACAAGGCGCTCACGTCCGGTGTCCACAGAAATGGACCCCTGTCCTCACCACTGTCTAAGAGTATAATCACACCTAGTGCAGCTCGGGTCTCTCCCACCCTCTTCATTTCTCTCCTGCCTCATAGCCTGTAGTCCTCTCTCTGGGCTGGAAGTGAAAGAGAAGTCCCCTCGTGCCTCTCCCCTGGGTGGGAGTGGGCACAGCGCTCTAATAGCTGCCTCCAAAGGGATCCTCACCCCTGGTTCTTCATCTCAATGCTTTTTAAGGGTTGCAGGTGGGTGATTGTTAATGCTAGCCTATCTAAGTTTTACCATTTCTTAGCATGTCTGGAATAGTGGGCCAACTTCATATTCTTATATAATATAGAATTCTTTAGCACCTATTGTAATATTCTCAGACTTCAGGGACTCTGCCCATCTCCTAAGCAATAAGAAGAATTGAATTTCACATCTAGTTATGCATGATGTCATAAAGAAGGGGGAACAAAACACACCCAGGCCTACTAAATCTTACAGCAAGGTTATTCTCGTAGCGGGCTATGACCCAAAGCCATGTCAGCTTCCAGCAATTCTATGTTGACGAAGCAGGGAAGGAGCTAAGCAAGTACAGATTGAGCCCGGATGTCCCCTCCATCAGGAAGAGGGGACAGATTCCATCGGGGCTATGTCCGTCAGTTTCTTTGCTTTCCTTCTCGAAGATACCAATGCATGTAGCATGTGAAAATCTGAATCCTGCCCATGACGTTCCATGCCCTGGACAAAAAGTTCTGTGCAGACTTCATCTCAGCTTTGAACCTGTGAACAGAAAATCCCCCCTAGAATTTACCTGTCTCACTGGGGACCCCTGGCCACATTGCTAATTGAGACATGCGCAGAAGTGTCAGCCTCACTGGTTTTAGTTTTCAGAACTCTATCCAATCCCAAGAGTGGAGGAGTAGAGGGACGATTCCTCCTCTCTGTGTCTCCAGGGGGTTCACCGTGGAATCCTTGAAAGCTGAAGGGTAGAAATCCAACAGTGTGGTCCTATAGAGGAATCATTGTGTTTGTCTCCACTTTTTTTTTTTTTTTTTGCAGGTAACCTGAGAAGACTTCGGGTATGCCTGCTCCACTGGCTGGATCAGTAGCTTAGCCAGGAACAATCTACAAGGCCTGACTTTTAGCCCATGCTCTGTTTGCTACACAACTCTAGCTCTGCAGAGTAGAGTGTCCACAGAAACAAAGAAAAGCTTTTTTGGGTAATCCCACCTTTTCCCACAAACCTTGTTTTTATAGGAGGTTTTTGTTTTTTTCCCAGCAGCAAGGTAAAGCAAGCAATTGAACTAACTTGTTCTCAGATCAATGAATCCATTGTGTGCTGCAGGGAGCCAAAGGTTTTTTTGTTGTTGTTGCTTTTTTTTCTCTTCCAATGTTGGTTTGGAGCAGGAATTAAACTTGGCCGTGGGCTATGAGGAAAAAGAACTGGATAGACAAAGCTTTTCTTTCTTTGGTTGGGATTTAGGTTTCTGTAAAAATCCATAGGTTTGTAACTAAAATTGTTAGTAAATACGGATTCGTTTGCCCACATGTCCTCTTTGGCTCCTCCTTCCTTCCCTCCCCTTACTTATTCCTCACAGTAGCACCGGCTGAACTCCAGAACATGAGAACAGCCTTTCTTGAGGTGCTGGAGTCCTATGTGCCTGATGTCACTTGCTTATCTTGCCAACAGAAACAGATGCAAGGTTACCGAGGCACTATCCAAATGCTGGCAAAGAAAGAGAGATTCAAGAGTTTATGCTTAGCCCAGACAAAGCTTCACATCAAAGCTCTAGAATGTCCTAATCTACTTATGAACTGAGGAGGGGAATGATGTTATTTATTTCTCTGTTTCTCCTCCGCTCACAGATGATTTGGTTGGATTCCATTCGCAGTCATGAGCTAGTTTAAGAGCAACTGAAGCCAAGAAAATGCAATGTGAAAGAATAGTCCTTTCACTAAATGGTACTGAGACAACTGGATATCCACATGCAAAAGAAGGAAGTCAGACCCCACTATTAGTCAACTCAGGCCACCATAGCAAAATGCCAGAGTGTGGTGGCTTACCCAACAGAAACTTACGTTCTGCTTTAGAGATTGAAGTCCAAGATTGGGGTACCTGCATGTTCGGGTTCTGGTGAGACCTCTCCTCCTGGCTTGTAGATGGCTGCCTTCTGACATGGTGGAGGAAAATATCTCTCTCTTCCTCTTCTTATAAGGCCATAGTCCTATCAGATTGGGGCCCCACCCTTGTAACCTCATTTAACCTTGGTTACCTCCTAAAGCCCCTGTCTCCAGATGTGGTCACATTGGAGGTCAGGGCTTTCACATATGAATTTTGGCCCACAATGTAGTCCATAGCCACCCTTTCCTCATACCACACACAAAAATTAACTCAAAATGGGTATAAGAGCAAAACTATACAAATTTTAGGAGAAAATGTAAGAGTAAATTTTCACAGTCTTGGGCTAAACAAAGCCTTCTTAGAGATGACACCAATAGTACAAGTGACAAAAGGGGAAAATAGATAAATTGGACTCCAAAATTAAAAACTTTTGTGCAGTGGGCATCATCAAGAAAGTAAAACAACAATCCACGGTGGGGTACCTGGGGGGCTCGGTATGTTAAGCATCTGACCCTTGGTTTCAGCTCAGGTCATAATCTCCTGGGTGCGGGATTGAGCCCCACGTTAGGCTCTGTGTTGGGCTCCGTGCTCAGCGGGGAGTCTACTTGAGGATTCTCTCCCTCTGCCCCTCCCTCCACTCATGCGTGCTCTCTCCTTCTCAAATAAACAAATAAATCTTAAAAACAAAAACAAAAAACAACCCCCCCACAATATGAGAAATGATATTTACAAATCATATACCCGATAAGGGACTTGTATCTAGAATATATAAAGAACTCTTACAACCCAATAATAAAGACTAATAATCCGATGAAGACATAGGCAAAGGATCTGAATGGCTATTTCTCCAAAGAAGACCTAAAAATGGGCAATAAGCACAGGAAAAGATGTTCATCCTCACTAGCCATCAGAAAAATGCAAATCAAAACCATGAGATATCATTTCATATCCACTAAGATGGATATAATCAAAAAGAGAGACAATAGTAAGTACTGGCAACAGTGTGGAGAAAGCAGAACCTTCATATGTTGCTGCAGGAATGGAAAATGGTAGAGCTACTTTGGAAAACAGTACAGCAGTTCTTCAAAAGGTCAAACATAGAGTTATTACATGAGCAAGCAATTTCATTCTCTTACCAAGTACCCAAGAGAAATGAAGGCATATGTTCACATTAAAAACTACTATGCAACGTTCACAACGACATTTCTCCTAATAGCCAAAATGTGGAGACAATCTAAATGTCCATCAACTGATGAAGAGGTAAATAAACTCTGATTAAATCCATATAATAGAATATTATTTGGGAGTAAAAAGGAATGAAATACTGATACAAGCTACACATGGATGAGCCTCAAAATCATTATGCTGAGTCAAAGAGGCCAATCACAAAAGCTACATATTGTATGATTTCACTTATACCAAATGTCCAGAGTAGGCAAATCTATAGAGACAGAAAGTAGATTAGAGGACTACCCAGGGTGGATGGGTTCAGCGCACTGGAGAAAATGAGAGTGACTATTAAGAGGTAAGGGGCCCAGGGGCACCTGGGTGGCTCAGTCGTTGGGTGTCTGCCTTCGGCTTGGGTCATGATCCCAGAGTCCTGGGATCGAGCCCCGCATCGGGCTCCCTGCTCTGCAGGAAGCCTGCTTCTCCCTCTCCCACTCCACCTGCTTGTGTTCCCTCTCTCGCTGTCTCTCTCTCTGTGTCAAATAAATAAATAATAATAAAAAAAAATCTTTAAAAAAAAAAAAGAGGTACAGGGTCGGGGCACCTGGGTGGTGTGGTCAGTTAAGTGTCGACTCTTGGTTTCGGCTCAGGTTATGATCTCAGAGTCCTGGGATCGAGCCCCACGTCGGGCTCCGTGCGGGTTCTACTTGAGATTATCTCCTCCCTCTCCTTCTGCCCCTCTGACTCATGCTATCTCTCTCTCTCTAAATAAAATCTTAGGAAAAAAAAAAGAGGTTCAAGGTTTTTTGTGGGGTGATGAAAACATTCCAAAATTGATTGTCATGATGGTTGCACGGCTTGGTGAACATACAAAAAACCGTTGAAGTGTACCTTTTAAATAGGCAACTTGCATGGTATGTGAATTATATCTCAACAAAATTGTACACACATTCACGCACATACACACACACACACACCTTGAAAAATAATATTACCTGAAATTTGAAACAAAAACAAAATTAAGAGAAAAATTTAGGGGTTAAACGCAGCATACATGCTTTTGTTCATTCTGGAGAAAGCACTGAAATGTCTGAAAGCTGAAAAAATTGAATTAGGGAAAAATAGAAAAATATACTCAGGAAAACCAAACCGGAGGTCAGATCAAGTTAAGCCTTACACAATGAGGCACTGATCTTGTTTTTAGGGGTAAGAGTGCTGGGGTCTGACTTCTACCATGCTCTGAATGTTTCTTGTTAGGAAGGAAGGAGAACCCACACAGACCAGTCATACCTTCCTTCTCTGGAAGTGATCTCATCTCTAATATGGGAGTATATAGAACAATAACACAATTTTTCCTGATTATAAAAGTAATACACTTAAGATGATGTAAAAAGCACAAAGGAGAGGGGAAGAAAATCACTCAGTCTTGCACCAATATTTGGTAGAGCTCTCTCCTGTTCATGTTGTTTCAGAGTCAAATTCATACAATCCACACAATTTTGTATCGTTATTTTATGCTGACATTCAACATTTTCCATTATTATTTAAAACCCTTCTAAGTACCATTTTCAATCAGAAGAATATACCACCATTTATTTAACTAAATACCCGATACAGGGAATTTATCTTTACAACCTTTTGCTGTTATTAAAAACAAAATGTTGCAAAGAAAATTTTGAACATAGTTCTTTGGTTATATTTCAAATTATTTCCTTGGAATATAACAATTTTATATTTAAAACATATGACATTGTTTAATGATCATCATAGTGCTTATCAAAAATGTAATATAAACTTACTTGTTAACAGCAATGTACTGATTGTGCCCCCCTCACTACGCAATATCGGGACTTTTAAAAGTAACTCCCATTCCCCTTCTGGGAAAGAACTGTCATCACAACATTATTTATGATAGTAAAAATTGGAGGAAAAATAAACCTCCCAATATAGTGGAAAAGGTAAACGGATCACGCTGGACAGGTTTTCAGTAATTAAAATTGAGGGTATCAAAGAATATGAAGTGGGAAAGAAAAATGATTTCTACAAAATTCTTAAATAAAATGACCCGCATGCCAAACACCAGACTGTGAGGTCAGGTGATACGAAAGCACATCAGCACTGAGGATGTCTGGGTTGTGAGATGGCAGGTGATTTTTGATGTTTTGTTTGCTCCTTTCTATATTTTCCAAACTGCCGACACTGACAATTTATGATTTTTGTAATTTTTTTAAGTTCATTGATTTAAAGTGAGCCCCATAAGTAAATTCACTCTCAGTGAGTATTCTCAGAGAAAACAGGAAAAGTGGAGATCTATGGAAACCAAGAGAAGCTGGTGCGGGGAGGCGTTGCTGTTCCAGCCTCCAGCTCCAGACCTCCTGCTTCTGGGTGGGCTTTGTGCTGAGCCCTTGACTGGCCCTCGCTTCCTTGCTGTTATGGGAAGCTGTCAGATGACCTCTGCGTGCTAATGTCCCTAAGTCTGTGTTCCTCGAGAGCACTACCCTGGGACCATGTTGCCGCCATCTAACGAGCATTAACAATTGATGGCACATGAGGCAAGCATCCAAGGGAGTTCTACATTTCCTGCCAAGCACAGAAGGAGAGGGTGAATCTGGATAACACTTGCACTTGGGAATGGAAACGCAATCCTGGCTTCAAGGAAACCCCCAGATTGCAGAGTTCTTGGACAGAAAGCAAACTATATCCAATCTCCCTGCCACCACGTCTGGGAGTTTTCTGCCCATTGTCTACCATGACCTCTGATTTTTCCAGCAGCCTGCTGGACTTCACACTAAGAGCAAAGCTAAAATGGAAGGAAAGAGGTCCTGTGAAAAACAGTAGGGTTGACAGAAATTCCAGAGTCAGTGGTATAGTCTGGGCTTCCTGGCTGGTCAGCTGTTCGTAATGACTCACTCACTGGTCAGGCATTAACAGCAAACTGAATTGCTGCAGACCTAGAGCTATAACGTTAGCAATGTAATCCTTACTTTAGAGGTCACATGATGCTGGAATGCATTTATAACCAAGTAAGGAAAGCTACATTTGCCCTGGATGAAAAATCAGTGACAATTGGTTAACAAGGATGGGAAGTCACGTTGACCATATTATTTTCCTTCCCAGGTTATCATCATAACATCTCTGGATAGTTCTCAAATACCTATTATGCAAAAGCAGCCAGAAATCCCCTTTTAGCCAGCAGGGACTCAAGAGAGTCTGTTTAGCAGACTGAGACCAGTATACCAGTCAGCTATTACCTCAATAAGGCTACATAATAAACCACCTCCTAATCTCAGTGGCTTAAAACAACAAGGATTTAGTCTCATACTCACGAGTCTGCAAGACTGTGATTCAGCTGGTCTAGGCGATATATAAAAAAAGCAGCCTGAATGCACAGGCTCTTTTCAAGCCTCTGGCAAGTGCCATCCATTAATATTCTCTTTGGCCAAACCCAGAGTGAAGGGGCAGGAACCAACCATGAAGCCCAGAGCAAGGGTGTTGATGATTAATTCCCTTCGAATGCTGTGAAGGACTGAGAACAGTAATTCAATTTTCCACAGTGATGATTAAACCTCTGCGTATCAACCTATTCTTCCTTCTCTGGCTACTCCTGGTTTTCTCCTCTGGCTTCCCAGACAATGTTTGCACCCTCCAGGTCGGTATTGTCCACCCAAATGGAGAAGGAACAGCTCTTCTTTTGGAAGGTTCTGCCCAATCTGCCATGTGTCAAGACATCTTCATTACTTGGAAAAGGATACGATTATGCAAAATCATATATGGAGTATATGGAACTTGGAGCCAAAAAGGAGTAAGGGGAGGAAGTTGATTCAGCAGTTTGAACTAGAGATAAGACTCAAATTAATTTCAACCAAAATATCCCAAGCAAAGAATGTTCTCCTGAATCCCTTTTTCTTATTTTTACTATTTTATCACAGAGGTAATAAATGCTCATTGTGGAAAAAAAAAAACATCAATCTGGTGAGCAGAAAACACAACCACCCATATTTCCATCACTCATAGTTGGCCACCGTTCAAATTTTTTAGACCAGGCAACTTCAGAGCATCAGAAATCAAAGTGACAATACCTAAACAATGTAGTGAAAATGTTAAGGCCCTGGGTCCAGGCCACGTGGACGCCAGAAGTTCTTCTTGTCCCTCTACTACAGATGCCTAGGTGAGTCCTCTCTTCCAGACTTTTCTCAGTGCTTACAGTATAGAAGCAGATACTATATATACTATGCATATATGCTATACATTTGCATACCTATCTTTTTTTTTTTTGCAAAACTAGGATCACCTATTACATATAGTTTTAAAGTTTTAAACTCTTGACATGTTAGACTAGTTTTCCTTATCAACAAGGATATATCTATGTAATCGTTTTTAAGTGTTGCCTGGTATTTCATTTATGAATTACCATAAATTATCAATGCTTCCTTGATGGAAGTTTAGGTTATTTCCAATTTTTCAAAATTACTTTCTGCATGCATAATAACCCACATCACTTCATATACAAACTAAGGCATTTCTTTTCATTTTCAGATCTAAGAAACCTAAGAAGTGCCTTTATTGACAATAAATAGAACCACCCTTGTGGTGTTAGAATGTGGGCAGCAAGAAAGGAAATAGTGTGGTTGAGTGGAGATTAGTCATTTTTGAAAGAGCACGTATGTTCATTTTACATATTGATTGCAATCCACTCAAAAGTTTATAGATGCAGGTTAGTTCCAAGAACACAGCTTAAGTTTTAAATCAGCATTAAGCACTCCTAAATTCAGATGTTCATCTCAGCCTCTCAGGTTTGCCAACCAGTCTGGAGACAAAACAAGGCCAGACTCCCTGGGAGCCTCTTGGCAATCGGGCCCTCAGAGTCATTTCTGAAAGGGCGAAGGAGCCCCAAGGACTCTTGTACCACTAGGACAGAAATGTCACCCGGCAACTCAGCCCATTTCCATCACCATAGCAGGGAGAGTAGCCCAGGCATTATTACATTGGTCAGGAATAGCTCAAAGCCAGGAGCAAGCTGGCTGATTACAAACTAAGCCAGGCATTCAAAGGAAGGTTTTTGAAGGAAAGAAGCCAACAAATCAGCACCAGATACTGAGGGACCTTTCCTACTCCAACTCTACTCCCCAAAAGATATCAAGGTAACATAGCCTTAAAGTAGGCATGGAAATGATTACTGCTATGGCACAAAATCCTTTTGGCACCGGCGGAACTTACACTTCCCTCAACCCTGCTTTTCCCCAGATTTATTTTCACTCCTTCCCATGGTAAACCAAGATTGTCCAGCATATTACCTGGATAAACCATGTCTAGCCAAAAGACTGCAGTGCCTTTCAGAACCAGGAAGGCACAATGCTCCCATGAATCTATAACCTTAGATCAATCCTCTGACCTTCTTACTTTGGAATGTGGGGTCAGGATAATAGATTTGTGGACTGGGAGAACCTATGAGGACCATGGAGATTTTGTCCACCACCTTCATCCTTCAGTGAGAAAATGGAGGCCTCAGAGATGGTGAGTGACCTGTCCATGGTTCCACAGAGTGGATGGCAAAGTCCAAGACTCTTGGTCCCCAAACACTCTGTCCGGACTCCAAGCTGATCCTCTTGCCAATGCCCCACAGTGGTAAGAGCCTTCTTTGCCTGAAAGCCTCCCAGGGATGTCAGGAAGACAAATTACTCTCTAGCTGAATGGTTCTTGAGTCCTTTGGATAAACTTGCTTCATGTCAGTGTGCCTGGCAGGCCCCCACGGAAACTAAAGCTGGGAAGAAATGAAGCAACCCACCTTCGCTAACACTTTTGACAGAACAGTCATCCCCAATCCTTAGCTCTCTAGACACCCTAACAGGTAAATGTGAGGCATTATACAGAGTTAAACCTTATATATCTGTTAGGCTAAAAGAACAGTTAATTTCATACCAGTAAACTTTACAGGAATAGAACACAAGCTACAAGGCAGCAAGAACAAAGGAACAGACTAGATTCAGAAAATTTAAGCCATGGAGGAACAAAAAAAATTTTTTTCTTCAAAGAAAATTTGGGGGCAGGGGATTTAAATATATGCAAAACTTATTTTTAGTGCCCTTTACAGATATAAAGTCATGCTGTTCGTTTAGGAACATAAAAATGCATTATGTATAACTTGTTTCACTCATAAAATTATCATGTTTTGTATATTGATATATTTAGACATTGGGAGAACTGAAAAAGAGTTTTATGATTTCTTTCCTGCTTGTTTTCTTGGGCAAAGGGAGTTGGAGGGGTTTTTTTTGTTTGTTTTTTTTGTTTTGTTTTTTTTAAGTCCTCAGTGGGAAAACTTCTCAGGATTTTCAGAAACTTTTCAGAAATTTTAGAGATTTTACAGGGTCTTTACTTCTCCAAAACTGACTATTTCAAGTCTTCAAGTTCTCAAGTCATTGAATTTACATGTGTTCAACCAACCCGCTCTATCAAAAGATGAGCACAATCTGGTTTAGTTACAGTGACCTAGTGTGGAACTTTAGAAAGTCCATTTTGGCAGTCCCACAAATATGGAATTCACTTGGCCCTTCAAGGCAAATCTCCTCCATTCTTCCCACTGCAGCACTATCTAAAGCACATTTCTGGAAATGAACCAGAAAAGACCACAAGTCATTTAGTTTAGCCCTGCATGAGCACAGATCCTCTCTAAATGAGGTCTACAAATGGTTGACTGCCCCTTGCTTCTCCCAGAGTCAATAGTGTAAGACCCTTTATGATGTACTTTTATATATGTGTGATTATCTGATTAATTTCTGTCTTCCTTACCAGATTGTAGGTGTCATCAGGGCAGGAACCAAACCTTGTTTGCTGACTATTTTGTCCTCAGCAACTATCAGTGATAGGCAGATGGCAGTAAATGTGTGTTCACCACCTTCTGAGACACCTCTTATGATTAGAATTTCCCTCTGTATACTGAACTCATATTACCCTACTTATAACATCAACCCACTGGCTGGATTCTGCCCTCCAGGTCTATGCAGGCCTTCCCCAAGACAGCACTTCAAATATGTGAAAACCCTGTGTCATTGCCAACTCTTCTTTCCTCTAAGCTAAAGAAGCTCAGTGTCTTCAGCTGTTCCATATGTGGCATGATTTTTTAGTACTTTTGTTATCTTGGATGCTCTTCTCTGAACATATCACTGCTCTGATTCTATAGATCCACATAGTTAACAAGAAAGGGCGGCAGTTATTGGAATAGAGGTTACTGACATATTCATTGCTTCCCCCCCCCCAAATGGTTTCAAGGTCCAGGACTAAACTGGGACTCTATAATGTTCTTCCCCAGAAAGCTGATTGGCAACCAAGACAGATAGTTGACTCCCAAAATACATTCTCCTCTTCCTCTATGGCAATACAACCCCTGATTTTTAGCTGGACAAATAGCTGCCTGCAATAAAGACTATGTTTCCTGGCCTCTCATGCAACTAAGTGTTGCCATATGAAAAAGTTCTTGTTAATGAAATGAGTAGGAAGGCATTGGACAGCTTTTGAGAACCTTCTCTAAGAGATAGCATACCAGCATTCTTTCCCGAGGTTCTTTATATTTCTTCTATTTTTGCTTCCTAGGATGTGGGTGACACCATCTTGGACTATGAGCCCGAGGTCCCACATAGCTGAGCAATAAGGTAGAGAGATTCTGGGTCCCTGACATGAAAGACTGTTCTGGGCTAAGACTTCTCTGTCTGAAAGAGAAATGACCTGCTATCATGTGTAAACCACTGTTATCCTGGGTTTTTTGTCACACACATTAGCCAAACCTAATCTTAACTGATAGTCTAATGCTTGGTCTTCAACTTTATCCCAGTAGCTTTGTTACTGAAGCAGAATATAATGTAATCAAACACAACATTCCAAGCTGATAACTTTCCCAGCATTTGCTACCTTGCCAAGGGTGAGGGTGGAGAGGGAGATAAACAGTATGACACCCTTTCTCAGAGGGTATCTATGGCTTTACTGGAATGAGCTTCTAAGAGCTGACCTTCTGCCTAGTGAAAAAAAAAACAAAAAAACCTAATACTAAGAAAAAAGTGGAAGAGGTGCCGGCATATATGAGGAAAGGATAGATGGTATGTTGCAAAAGAGGATATGCTATTTTTCTTCTTCTCCTTCCATTAAAGTTTTGTGATCTAATGGCTGATTTCAGAATTACTTAATGAGTCAACCATGCAGCCTTCAGCTAGAGTAGGCCAGTCAACAGATCCTGGAAGGCCTGTAGAGATGTTCAGGCAGAGGCCACTGAGAAAGTGAGCATCAGGAACACCACTTTGCTGAGTATGCCACCGAGGCCAGGGCAAATACCAGCTTAGAAGACTCCCCAACTTCATGGGTAAAGGTGATGGGCCCTCAAAAGACTGGAATTTCAGCTTCCCTGTGCCATTTCCTGATTTAATGTCAGTCATTTGGTATTAATCGTTAAAATTAAACTTCTATCACAAAACCATAAAAATGGCAAACATACTAGCAAGAGGCTAATTAGCAGGTTCTAGTAGCTATTTTTTTTTTAAATATTCCCAAGTATGATGCCTCCATTTAGAATGTAAAAAGTCACAAGAGATCATCCTTCTCCACTAATACTGAGAACAAGCTAGAGAAACCACTAATGATAGCTTTAAAACTCATCAGAGAGCCGAGGACACAAATCTAAACAAAGTAAATTCCAGAAAGTGATAAACACTTTCTTAGGAGAGAAGAGACTATGGCTTCTTTCATCCCTGGCATAGTCAAGAGGAGGAATCTGCCATGGAGAGAGATAAGGAGAAACCACTCAAACTTTTTATAAACTTTTAGCTATGTGTGAGCTAACTTGACAGACGAAAATACCAGTGAGCTCTAGTCACAGAGCAAGCTGACACCTACTTAACTTCTCCACAGGCCTTCACTGAGTGCCGGGGGATAGTCGGCAATAAGCTAGGGGCAAGGCAAGAGACCTCAGAGATCCACACACCGGCCCCACTCCTACCCCAGCAAAAGGCACTGGAGCCTTTTCCAAGTACAAAGCAGCAGGCTGCTAAAGGCTGAGGGCAGGCTGGAGAGCTGAGTGAACGCATGCTAGGCACACTCAGACCTCACCAAGTGCTCTGAATGCACCGACCCTCCTAAGGTTGGAGGTGGGCTAAGAGCAGGAAGAAAGTCCTCTCTCGAGTTCCCCAGGCCTTCACTGATTGCAAGGCAGACTTTCCCAAAGGCTGGAGACAGCAGGAGAGCAGAAAGCAATACTTCTGAGGCACGTGAGCCTTTACCAACGTACCTCACTGGCCTTCTGAAGGCTGCGGGAGGGGCAGCACAGGAAAGGAGGAATCCCAGTCTTCACCCAGGGCACTTCACAGGGCGGTGAAGCCAGAGGAAGAGAGATCTCTTGAGGAGCTGAAAGCCTAAGGGACAGACAGCAAGGAAGACTCCCAGACATTCAAAAAGCTGGTAGCTTTTACGTATATATTATAAAATATAAGGAGAACAGGAGTCTACCAGTGTTCCAATTCTGAGCGCTTCTGAAAGTCCCGCTCCTGCTCTAATCCTGAAGGAAAAGGTGAATTGAATCTAACTGAAACTACAACAAAACCCAGACCCAGTTCAGCTAGATCAACCCAGCCCCCACTCCAGTGGTGTGACAATATGAGCAATAAATGTCCCCCCCACCCAGCGATCAGTACCACCCATCACACCCTCATCTGTTATATGCGTCTTCCTGAATGCATTATACAACTATGAAATGAATCCCATATTTGCATTTCCCTTTCTCTTCTGATCACTATATCCATTCAGAGTCCTCTGTCTCAGTGGTGATATTTTAAAACAAGAAGTGAGTTGTATGTAGAAGACAGGAGGTATATCCCCCAAAACATAGTGATCTGTGGGTGGCTGTCTGTGAGTGGTATGTCAATGGGTGATTTTTATTTTCTTCTTTTGGCTTTATTATGTTTAAAGATTTTCCCTAAAAAACTAATATTGCTTGGGTAGTTTTTAAATGTTTAAGAGAGATAAACCTAGTACATAATTTTTATTTTTATTTTTTTTTAAGATTTTATTTATTTGTTTGACAGAGAGACAGAGAGAGCACAAGTAGGCAGAGCGGCAGGCAAAGGGAGAGGGAGAAACAGGCTCCCCGCCAAGCAGGGAGCCTGATGTGGGACTCGATCCCAGGACCCTGAGATCATGACCTGAGCAGAAGGCAGACACTTAACCGACTGAGCCACCCAGGCATCCCATGTACAGAATTTTTTTAAAAATATCTTTTGACAGAGGACAAAAGTAAACAAAATAAAAATCAAATGATAGCCGGATCCTATGAGTTCTAATCACAAGAATATTTGTTTCCCTTTTTCTTTATTTTCTTTTTATTGCATTTATATGAGAAGATGGATATTAGCTGAACCAATTGTGGTAAACATTTCACAATATATGTAAATCAAACCATCATGTTGTACACCTTAAACTTATACAGTGATGTATGTCAATTATTCCTCAATAAAATTAGAAAAAATAAAGGTGAATAAGAAGAAAAATGGTAGCTGGGAAAAATATCTGCAGCACATAATGATTCATGTTCAACTCAATACAATAGAACAGGCAATGCCTACAAGAGGCCAAATGGCTAATAAACATATGAAAAGATACTTATCCTCACTGGTAGGCAAGGAAATGCAAAATCAAGTAACAAGGAGATGCTTTTTTTCCCACACTTTGGATTGATAATATTTTTTTAAATTTCTTTATTAAAAACCTATAACATTCTGTGCTAGCAATCATTCTCACACATTTCCATTGGAATGTGAATTGCTACACTTTTTTGGAAAGCAAGGTGTCCATAGCTTTTAGAAATTCACAGACACAAGGTGGCCAGGCGAAAGCAAGGTGGCCATAGCTTTTAAAAAATTCACAGACACATGACCTTTGACCCAGCAAGCCCACCTTTAAGAATAGGTCCTACGGGGGTGGGGAGGAGGAATACTAGTTCATAATGATCTATTTAAAAAAGAATACTTATTGCAGCATTATGTCTAAAGGTGAAAACCTAGAAACTTCTTGAATATTTATCAAATGGAAATTGAGTAAATGTTGGTAGATCTATACCAAGGACTACTATGAAGCTATGAAAAAGTGTGGCTTGGCTATTTTGATCTGGAGGGATATCCATAGCAAACTGTTATGTGAGGAAAACAAGTTTGCATAAAATTATATGCACTGTGATCCCAATTTTATTTTTTTATTTTTTTAAAAGATTTATTTATTTATTTGAGAGAGAGAGAGAGAGCATAGGCAGGGGGTAGGGGCAGAGGGAGAGGGAGAAAGAAGAAGACTCCCCACTGAACGTGGAGCCCAATGCGGGGCTCAATCTCACGACCCTGAGATAATGACCCAAGCCAAAATCAAGAGTCAGATGCTTAACAAACTGAACCACCCAGGAGCCCCAGTGTGATCCTAATTTTAAAAAGTCACAATAATATATGGCTGTGTTCACTTGGGGAAGATGTAAAAAGCTACACAACAGGTCATCACTGGTTACCCTAGAGGAGCAGAGGTAGAAATGCAAAGACGTTGAGAGAGATGCTTAATTTTTTTCCTTCTTTCTTCATATTATTTTACTAGTTATAGGAACATGTGCGAATTTTCTGATTTTGGAAATGGAATTTAATAGATTTTAAAAACTGAAGAAACATGCCATGCATTCTTATCTCTCTGAAACGACACAGACTCAAGATTATTCTCCCTCCAGAGGATGGAATGAATTCATCCTCTTCTGGGATGATTTCAGCCAATAAATTTCCTCAGGCGGCCTGATTGTCAGGCTGATCTTTTGATAGATGATATTTTTACACTTTTATTTCTTGAAAAGGGTGACAGTCTAGTCATTGCATCATGAGGCTAACTGGACATAGCATCTCTGTCTAAGTCATGCTATCACACACATCCCAATAATTCCAGGAAGGCTGTGTTATGGTTTTCTGAGAAGGAGTTGTCAATACTTGGCAAGAAAGAAGGGATGTTCAGGGCACCTGGGTGGCTCAGTTATTAAGTGTCTGCCTTCGGCTCAGGTCATGATCCCAGGGTCCTGGGATCGAGCCCCTTGTCAGGCTCCCTGCTCCACAGGAAGCCTGCTTCTCCCTCTCCCACTCCCCCTGCTTATGTTCCCTCTCTTGTTGTCTCTCTCTCTCTGTCAAATAAATAAATAAAATCTTAAAAACAAAAAAAGAAGAAGAAGAAGGGATGTTCCCAAAAGTGAACATGGGATGAAGATTTGAGAACCATTCAAATAGGATCTTCTTAGTTCCTCCCATTCTAGCACCATTCCCCTTGTTCACATTAGCCGCCACCATAGTTCATTGGCTCAAACAGCGGTACAATTGATAAGGATTTAAAGTGTCACCATGTTTGCCTATTGTGCTTCCCTGTAGCTCTTCTAAAGATGCCAACAATTGCCATATGCCCATTCATTAGAAAGGTCTTTATAGCTGCCATAACCATCCAGTGGAACTTGGCATCAAGAACCTAATTAAGAGATAAGAAATCAAGGGAAACTCTAGTTGAAGTCTGCTCAGTCTTTGTGTGGGGGAAAAAAAAAAAAAAATATATATATATATATATGCCTAACAGTGGTCAAAGCACTCTCAAAACTACGGAATCCCCAGGGAAAATAATGATATTGTTCTATTTGTTTCCTTCCCAGGAACAGAGAGCAAAAATCACTTCCCTCTGCTTTGTAGTAATCATCAAATCAAATGGCCCAAGACTTTCTTATTGGCCAACCAGGAAGCAGAACCACTACCAGATTCCTGATTGATAAAGTCATTCCCTGTATTGTGGCTCCTATGCCTTTTATCTGGGGACAGGGATTGGAAGGAAAGAAAAGGCATAGAAAACTTTACTGGTCTGGGAATGATTAGATGCTAAAATGGGGGCCTCTGATGAGTCACAAAGCACCTGATGGGAGAGAAAGATCATTTGAACACCAATTTTTCTTATATGCGGGCTAGTGCAGGAAAACCCTTGCACCCATACTTCTCCCCATGTATCAGAAGCATGTTACAAAACTGCCACTCATACCAAATTTGCCTCTAGGCAGTGTCAGCTGAAGAGAGGAGCAGGCGTTTGGAGTTAACCCAACTGCCAACCAGCCTTCAGGAAAGAGCCCATGCTTTCTCTTCTACCCCATGTGCTCTGAGCTTGTCCCAGATAAGAAAGTCAGAGGATCTCTAAGAACAACAAGGGCCTAGAACTGGTGGCCCCAGGGTCACAGATAGACAATTGTGATTTGCCTCCTTAACATTCATTCTCCCTTCTTCTGCCAACAGTCCCAACTTTTTGTCAGAAGACCCACTTTTTGTCCAATCAAAGCATTGCATTCTCTGGCCACAATGAGGGACTTTTGCTGAGACTTCTGGAAAAGTGACCTGTTGTCTTTCCCCCAAGGTTTGAAGGTGAGAAGAAGTGAGGCCTAGAGCTGTGTAGTCACGACAACCCCAAAGGGAAAGCCTCTGAGAATGATGCCTGACGAAGGTAAGCAGACCCAGGGTGTGCATAGAGAGAAAGGGGATATGATGACAGCACTGTGTTAACTATTAGCCCCTGGGGTCTGGGACTGTCACATCAGTAATAAATTCTTTCTGCTTACACCTTTTAGGGTCGGATTGTTTTTGTCACTTGCAATAGAAGCATCACTGATAAGACATGAGATGACAAAAAGCCATGGGTCCATATGAGGACAGCCACATGTTCCCTTTTTCTATTTAAAATTTCCATGCACTGTGCTTACTATTCACATGCCCGAGGAAGGTGTTACATTCTCACCCAGGGAGGGGCTCCTTCCAGTCTGGTTCACTTTCTGTAGGAGATATTATTTTCCTGGACAAGAAATCGTAGTGGGAAGTCAAATGTGTTGTTTATTGTCATTTTAATTTTGTTCTTATTAATTATAATGCATCTCTCAATATTCAGAGAGTATTCAGTTAATCCTTCATTGGCAGGAGATTTGTGCTTCCCAGTCATAGACAGAGTTTTGCTATGAGTCATCTAAATTCTCATATGGCCCCCATGGTGACAGTGACACACTATTGCACAGTGCCTTATCCAAATCCTCTCTAGTCCTCCTGTGTGGTTTAATTAAATTGGCCACTAGGCACCAGCCACTTAAAAAAGCCAGGGTATTGAGGGTTGCAAACAAAAAAGGGAAAATATAGAAAGGGTATTACTGTATTCCTCCACTCAGGATACAATGCAAAATATTCTTCTAATCTGATATTCCTTGCTCAAGATAAATGAAGCATGAAGATGCTAATGGCCCTTCTCAAGTTATGACTTGGCCATTGAAAGGCCATTGTCTTCCTTCCTGCCTTCTTTTCTACCTTCTTCCTTCCTTCATTTCTTCCTTCCTTCCTTCCTTCTTTCCCTTCTTTCTTTCTCTTTCTCTCTCTTGCTCTCTCTCTCGCTTTTTCTTTTGCTTGCCTTCTTTTTATGGAAGAAGTTATAAATATCAGGTTGGGTCTTAAAGTATCATCTAACCAAACAAGATGGGCACCAAAGCATTCACCCTGATCAGGGCTCACGGCTTTCAGGATGCTTTCACATCATCGTGTTAGCTAGGAGAAGACCAGCATCTGGAGGGCCCCTCTGTCCATGATCATGTTATCAGAAAAGGGACTGATCTTTCACTGGCTGGTTCCTTCACAGGATCCAAACAGAGGCATTGAGAACTAATTGTTATTGGATACACTTGTTTATTGTACTGAGGTTCCTGTGCCTTCAGGAAGAGGATTTTTGGAGGAGCTGAGTCTCTATAAGTAGGATGAAATAATCGCTAAATGAATCATTACTGATTTCAAAACCAAACCAGACTTCATATTGACAACAGACATGATCAGGGAGGCTTTTCTTTCACATTTCTCCAGGGCAGATGTCTAATAATATTCTGTGGAAAATTCCCAGTCTAATGTAACCTGGGCTAATCACCCAAACAGATACCTACGCTCCTTTTTCCTTACTTTCTCAAGGTGAGACTATCACAAACAGAACTTAAATCTCACACACACTGGAAAAGTGAAGGTGAGGAAGCACAAGAGGACAAAGGGCCCCAATGCATCTTCCCGCCTTTAATTCCAGGAGAACATGCTCTGGATGAGTCACCTCACTTCTCCTTCATGAGAGGATGGAGCACCTGATGTCTTGCAGCTGAACCTGTGATTACATTACAGGAGAGCACATCAAAGGACTAAATCCAAATAATGGCATAAAAGAAAATAAAGCAATATTAACAAAACAATCAAAGACGCTAGAGCCAATGAGCATCAATACACCAAGAACTTAAACAGACTCCTTTCCAAAATCAGGAATCATCACACCAAAAACAGAGATCTACTTGTTAAAAAAAAAAACTTGAGGGGATCAGAACTCAGATATTTTCTTTAAACTCTAGAATTAGGTCAAAGACTCTGGCTCTATTTTTTGATGATGTCCATTAAAGTGTGGGGAGGGTGTGTGTAACACAACATTGGCAGTATAAGCAAACAGGCCAAGGCAGAAATTCAGAATTCTAAGACCTATCTGAGATAAGTCAATCTTATGTCTTTCTTTTCACTGGAGAAATAATAATTAAGTTAATGAAAATACAGCAAAAGTAGGGGTGCCTGGGTGGCTCAGTCATTAAGCGTCTGCCTTCGGCTCAGGTCATGATCCCAGGGTCCTGGGATTGAGCCCCATGTCGGGCTCCCTGCACAGTGGGGAGTCTGCTTCTCCCTCTCTCTCTGCCTGCTACTCCCTCTGCTTGTGCTCTCGCTCTCTCTCTCTGTGTCAAATAAATAAATAAAATCTGAAAGAAAGAAAGAAGAAAGAAAAAGAAAGAGAGAGAAAGAAAGAAAAAAGAAAGAAAAGACAGCAAAAGTATTCAAATATGTCTTATTTTTTTAAAAACTGTAACATTTTTAGGGGCATCTGGGTGGCTCAGCCGGTTAAGTATCTGCCTTCAGCTTAGGTCGTGATCCCAGAGTCCTGGGATCAAGCCCCGAGTCAGGTTCCCTGCTCAGTGGGGAGCCTGCTTCTCCCTCTCACTCTGCCTGCCGCTCCCCCTGCTTGTGCTCTCTCTCTCTCTCAAATAAATAAATAAAATCTTAAAAAAAAAAAAAAAACTATAACATTTTTAACAATCACATACATTCTAGATTATTCAACTATGGAATTTATTATGCTCACCATCATATTATTTTATAAGATTTATGTAGTATCTAGCCCCAAAATGTGTACTATTATCCCCATTTTTGCAGAAGGGGAATTAGCTGATAAGATGTTACATGGTCAGGATTCAACCCCAGGTCTTTCTGACTCCAAAATTCATGGTCAATTATACATTGTTGCTTCTTTTCAAAATATTTCAATCTGCTTTAGAAAAACGCAGCCCTGGGGTGCCTGGGTGGCTCAGTCAGTTATGCACCAGACTCTCGGTTTCAGCTTAAGTCAGGGTCCCAGCGTCCTGAGATGGTGCCCCCGTCAGACTCGGCCCTCAGGGTGGAGTCTGCTTGGGTTCCTCTCCCTCCCCCTCTGCCCCTCCCACCACTCTCAAATAAATAAATGAATTAAATCTTTAAAAAGAAAAGAAAAGAAAAACTCAGCCCATTAGGGCCCAGGGGAGAATCTAGGATTCCACATTACTCATGGCCCCACGAAGAAGGAAAGAATCTTCTCTTACCTCAGGCTCCCCAAGAAGAACCTCACCCACCATCAACAAGACCGCAGCAACTGCAGTGCTATCAGGCCCACTTGCAACTGCTGGAGGAATCCTGGTCCTGCTCCCATCTTGAATATACTCCAGCCTAACCACCCACTTGTGGCCTCTAGTATTCCCTCATGACTTCCTGACCAGCTGGCCTTTTCCGTAGTATTTGCCTCTTGTTCAAAGCATCCTCTTACTCTCTAAGGAGAATCTATCTTGCTTCTGTTCTGACATCTTCATCTTGGTTTCCTATCCTGCTATTCCCTTTCTTTGGGTTGCTTTGACAAGTTAGTAGCTATTCCAACCCAAATGAACTGCCCCCACTTCCAACAAGTCTTCATGTTCACAAGTAACTGCCACCAAACTCCCAGCTTGCCCTCCCAAGGTCCCTGCTGGCTCAATCTGGGTGCAAGGCTATGGTCATAAACCAACCTGTTTCCTCTCTCCCTCCAACATCCAAAGATGTTCTGTAATGTTGTAACAAAACAAATGAGAAATTATACCCTTATGACTAAAGTTTAATGTCTATTTATTAAAGAACTATGAGAATATTCAGATGAAAACAATAATGAAATGTAAACTAAAAACAATAAAGATGAGTAATAAAATCAATAGATATTATCTCAACATCAAGAAGCAAATTGTAACAAAAAATAAATAAAATTAGATCATACCAAAGGCAGTAATTCACTAAGAGGAAGAGAAGGAATGCATTTCAAGCGGAAGTAATGATAAGTAATAAGTTCTTGGATCATTTGATAATCCAATTAATGAGGAAAAGTGAATCATAGGAATACACTGAGAAAATATTTAAATTTCTTGCTGATCTGACACAAAATACTGGCATGGATGATGATGACATAAAATTCATAATGTACCAGAAAAATGAGGACATGGATATGATCAATTCAAAGAGTATTTAAGATGGAAACTTACAAGAAAATCTCAAATGCCCTGAAATCTTCCAGTTCCTAAATGAAAGAAACATGATAGTGATTTGCCAATTTTGGCAATACTAAACATTTTCTTGGCATTGCCAATCACAAGTTATGAAGCTGGAAGAAATTTTTCTAAGTTATCAGTAATAAAAATAAATTTTTTCATTAATTCTGCTAGATAAAAAACTGAATAATCTTCGTATTCACCCTATAGAAAATATCACAAAATTGTTGTCATATGAAAACACAGTATATAGCTAAAATAAATGTTAAAATAAAATTATAAAGGCATGTCCAGTAGTTAATTACTAAAAATATTATTGTGATGATTTCTATTCTCATTCTAAATAAATACTCACTTTTCATTCCTAATGTTGCATTCTTTTACTTAGAACTTACTCCAAAAATTGTCGAAGTTTCAGCCCTTATAAACCTTGGATCCATTCTCACAGTGAGATCTTGGGTTTGTCCCTCCCTCCCTCCTTACGTGCACTCAGGGCTGATCTTTCAGGCAGACAGACAGACAGAGAATGGCCAGGACAGAACCAGAGCATGATAGAATGGAAATTTTACCCAAAAATCATACAGATTTGCTCATGAACAGCTGCAAATCCCGTGAAATGCAGAGTACTCAGATACCAGGGACGGCTGTGCTCAACAAATACCTGTGAACTCCACAGGTGTAAAAGCTAGGTAGAACATATTCAACTTTTTTTAAATTATTCTGTTTTTCAAAAGTAAATATTCTGCTGGCAGATGTTAGCAGAGTAAACACAGGGCTTCCCTTCCTGCCTGTTGAAAACACAGGTGACTGGTCGGACTCACATACTTGGGGAAGGTCTGGCAATCTTCTCGGTCTAATTTGGAGGAAGTTATTTATTTGGACTATGGTCTCCTTTCTAAGAGAAAGCTCTTTGTGCCTTGAATAAGCATTTGTTGGTACATTAGACAAACTAAAACAAAGTAAAACTAAAATTGTTCCACTATGGAAAGAGTTATCCTTTTATTTCAGTATTTCCTTGGTTCTTATTGGCCCGGGGTTAGATCTCAGGAATTGTCTATCATATTTCATTAAATTTAAAATGCAAGGCTTGACCAAAAACTGTAGTTCTATATTTATTGGTTTCATCGATGTGTTTTTACCATCAATCCAATTTTATTCAGCAAACGTTGGTCGAGAGCCTTCCAGTGGGACAGACACTTGCTGGGCACGGGCAAATACAGAGATGAGGACTAGGGATGTTCTCCACAAACATGTGTCAAGGTGATAAATGCTGCTCTGGTGATAAGACCAAACTATTGAGAGAACAGAGAGGAAGGAGCAATTAATCCTGCCTGCGCCAACTGGGAAAAGAAAGGTGGATTCGAAGTGTGGTTTGCGGCTCCCAAGGGCTCTAGAGAGCAGTCTCTGGGTGTCTGCTGGGACAGTGGGAAGGCAAGGAGCAGGGCTCCAAGGTTCCAATTGCTTTAACCAAAGTATATCTCTTTGCATGCGTCTTATTGGTTGGAAGTCTGCACTCAACTTCTTTGACAAAAAGCTTCTGCTTTTAAAAAATAATTCTTTTAGGGGCATCTGGGTGGTTGGTTGAGCATCTGCTCTTGGTTTTGGCTCAGGTCATGATCTCAGGGTCCTGGGATTATGGCTCGCAACAGGCTCCGTGCTCAGTAAGGAGTCTGCTTGAGGATTCTCTCTCCCTCTGCCCCTCCCCCTACTCACGTTTGTTCTCTCTCTCTCCAAAATAAATAAATAAATCTTTAAGTAATAGTAATAATAATAATAATAATTTTTAAAATAATAATTTAAAAATAAAAATAATTCTTTTAAGCTACTAAATAAGATGTCCTTTGATCTGAGCTTTGAAGGTTATAGAATTTATCCAAGTAGAGGTCAATCCCATGGTTTTAACTCCCTTCAGATCTTAAAACTCCCAAACCTACACAGTTAACCCTAATCTTTCTCCTAATTCTAGTATTCTCCTTCTTCATTTCATTCTCTCTTTTCCATACCACATTTTAGAACCTTCGATGGCTCCCCATGGCCTACTAGACAAAGTTCAAAGTACGAAATCCTTTCTAATCGGGCTCCAAAGTTCTTCCAAAATTAATTTTCTTCCATTTATCCAAAGATATTGTTGGGAGACAATTCTCCATGGGTCTCCCATATTTCTGCACTTCTTGCAAACAGAAGGACTAGCAAATTTTGTTCCAGGTATCTTTTCTGGAACATTAGTGTGGTGAGCAGCTTTGGAAAACAGAGAATGATTCTCTCCAGAGTGGAGAGAAAGTTTGTATGCTTTCCAGTACAACAAAGACAATTATGCCCCTCCAGGACAAAGGTTGGACAGGTTGGCTTGCTGTCCATTATAAAAGATTGGAGTTTCCTAAGCTTGGGGTTCCTCACCTATGACGCAAATCCACCGAGTGTAGCATCCATCTGGGGCACTCTACATTGACACAGTGGGACTTGGAGAACAAGGAAAGCCAATGCAACAATGAAGCTCATGATTCTTATTGTGCTGGGAGGAACAAAATCCTTGATCTCTGATTCAGGAATCTCATGTCTTCAGCCAGCATCCATATAACTCTGGCATGGTAGCTGTTAGCTTATAGGCAATATAAAATCTCAGACCCTTCACAGTTCTTGAAAGGCCCCTGTATCAGTTAAGATAAACTAAGTTATGGTGCAGTAGCAAATGGCTCCCAAATCCCAGTGGCTTACAACAGAGGTTTGTCTCTGGCTCATCCTTGTGTCCCTAGCAGATCAGCTGGTGGCTCTGCCTCCATCATCACTGGCCTCATTTTAGGACACAGTCTGACAAAGCATCTACTCTCTGGAACATTGTTAATGGTCAAAGAAAAAGAGAATGCAGCAAAGAAGGCACTAGCTTTTAAATCTTCTACCTGGAAGTAACAGACGTCCCCCTGCGTATTTCCATTGGCCACATCTAAACTCAAGCCTGGTGGAAAGTGAAAAGCTACCACATGCCCAAAAGGAAAGAGAGGTGCCATACTGCTAAATATACCTAATGCCTATTAGAGCATCCTGGTTCCATCCACACCAGATGACTGGTCTTTATGCAAATCTCTATCACTCTTTCATGCCTGGGTATTTGCTGATGCAATGTCTTCTTTCCAAAATGTGCTGTTTCTCCCTGCTTCCTCACCCCTTCCCACACCTCTTATTACCTGGAAAATTCCTACTATTTTTCAACACCCAGCTCGAATATTACCTCTTTTCTGAAGCTTTCTCCGACCACTCCTCACCCAGAAAAATATCTTGCTTCCGTATGCTTCCATAGCACTGTGTATATAATTCTAACAAGGTTTTGAACCCACTGCTTCATACTGGTTCATGAATTGGATTCCTTCCATAAACCAAGAGCTCTTGAGGATAGAGGATGGACCCATGATTTTTTATTTACCTTTATGCAAACCTTACACCATCTCAATTGAAATATTTCTGAGGATTTCCACTCCTTAAGATTAAAAACAAAACCAAAATCCTGAACACACCCACAGAGCTCATACAGTCTGCCCATTCCCAGTTGCTTACGCCATATTCCCTATTACCCTCCACCTTCAAGCCCCATGTCTTTGCCTCCGCCTGAAACCCCCTGCCTCACTTAATTAACCCTTCCTCATCCCTTAGATCTGAGCAGAAGCACCGCTTCCTTGGAGAAGTCTTCCCCCAACTTAGATCAACTCCCTCCATCGTATGTTCTCATAGCACTGTGGGCTTCTTCATGGTGCTCAGCATAAACTAGCAATTAACAGTTATTTGTATGACTATTTTACTGTGTTCCTCTCCACACTCAACCTTAAGATGTAAGTTCAAGAGGGCATGAACCCTATCTAGTTTTGCCCACTGTTGGATTTCTAGTATTTGGTATATTGTCCGCTACATAGTAAGACTCAATAAATACAGTATGAGCGAATCAAAGAATGAGTGAATATAGTAAGACACTCAACGCATGTGTGATGGATTGAAAAACTCCAAGTAGAGGGAACAACAGTAAAAAACAAACAAAAATATATATGGTCTGCCGGACAAGTTTTTTTATGAATGACAAGAAGAGCAGGGGTGGCAAACCAAATTTTACATGAATCTTCCAATGTTTCATCTCAATTTAGAATCTGAATTATGAAAGATCAACTCAGTAGATCTTCAATTTTCAGGGGAGCTTAGGGATCTAATCTCATTATTCTTCGACCTTTGTCTCTTAATGCTTTAAACAAGCAGAAACCTTCCAAGCCTATTATTGTTATCATCAAATTACATATATTTGGTGATTTACCATTACAAAGCATCTTCCCTTATGCTGTCATATTTAACACTAAGCAACCCTAATAATCAGGATAAAAGTCATAGGAGCTGACTCTGTCATCTTTGCGGAAGTTTCTGATATATTTGTGGAATAACAAGATGGCAGGTAGGGCAAAAAAGAAGCCTAAGAAAGGCAAGAAAAGTGGAGAGCAGAGGCGCAGGGAGGGAGATTAGAAGAAGACAAAGAATCAAAAGGAGTGGTCACAGGAGGAAGGGTGTAGGCTACCTTGAGAATGTGTGTCCCCCTAAAATTCTTATGTTTTGAAATCCTAAGCCCCGATGTGATGGTATTAGGAGGTGGGGCCTTTGGAAGGTAATTTGGTCATGAGGGTGGAGCCATCGTGAATGGGATTAGCATCTTATAAAAGGGATCCCAGAGAGCTCTGTCACCCTCTCTGTGAGGACATGGAGAGAAGTTGGCAGTTTGTAACTTCGAAGAGGGTCCTTACCAGAGCCCAACCATGCTGGCACCCTGGGCTTGGGCTTCCAGCCTCCAGAACTGTGAGAAATAAATCTTCATTGTTTAAGCCGCCCCGTTTATGGTCACTTGTTATAGCAGCCCAAACTAAGACAGCCCACAAAGCAGGGAAGAGAGGGTGGCATCGGCGGGCTGTAGGGAGTGGAGACACACAATGTGCATTAAGAAATGGGGAGGAGTCTTTAGAGAGGACAAGTTTCTGGGAGAGGGAAGACATAGAGTCTATAGGGAGCCTACAGGGACCAGGATCACAAAGGATATTTTTAGGTGTTTGTGTCATTAAAAGACTTCTTAGGGGCACCTGGGTGGCTCAGTCAGTTAAGCGTCTGCCTTCGGCTCAGGTCATGATCTCAGGGTCCTGGGATCAAGTCCCACATTGGGCTCCTTGCTCAATGGGGAGCCTGCTTCTCCCTCTGCCTGCAGCTCCCCCTGTTTGTGCTCTCTCTCTCTCTCTTTTTCTGCCAAATAAATAAATAAATAAATAAAAATTTTTTTTTTTAAGTTAAAATCTTTAAAAAATAAAATAAAAGATTTCCTTTATGGGTCAATGGGGGTCAGAAGGTTTCACTTAAAGGAGAAAATAGAGATGTCATAGGTCACAGAAAATGGACGTTGGTTATTATTGTTGGTCAGTATCTGGGGTTGGTCTAGCTGGGGCATTGAGCATCTCGAATGTGTGTGGGGGCCGGGAGGGGTGAGGAAACCAGGTTACAGCAGAATCTGAATAGGCTGGCAAGCTCTGAAGAATTCAATAAATGCCCTAATCTTTTCACTGAGGTACATACCCTCCCCTGATGTTTCCAGGAGCTCTGAGCCACCCATGGAGACTCAAGTCGGCCCCAGAGACCCCAAGCTGCCAGCATCCAGTCCTGGCTAGCTCCTAGGATTCTGTGTGAGAAGCTGGCAGGCTAATCCTACTCACTTGCTTGGAGAGCCTCCCGCATGACCAGTCCAGGGACCAGCACCACCATCCACCCCATTGCCCTCGACAAAAACCTGGAAGTTATCCTTGACTTTGGTCTCACTTCACTCCCCATGTCGAAATGATTCTGTGTTGTCATATCTCTCAAATCCACCCACCTCTTGCTATCCCCATAACCACTAACGTGGTTCAGGAAGCTCCCACTGAAGCATATTCGAACTTCCTTCCTACCTCCGCCCTGTTACCTTCCTATCTGAGGTTCACACAATCAGATTCTGGTATTCACGCAACCACAACTGGTTCTCCTAGCTGGTTTTGGGCAAAATGGATCACAGTCTCTTCTCTGATGATAACTCTTCATTAGCTCCCTTTCTCCCTCAGGATAAAGGCCAAAGTTCCTAATATTGCCTTCCATACTCTTCATGTGCTGGCCCTGGCCACATTCCTGGCTTTTTTTTTTTCTTTAAGCTTTTATTTATTTGACAGAGAGAGAGGACAAGCAGGGTGAGTGGCAGAGGGAGAGGGAGAAGCAGGCTCCCCGCTGAGCAGGGAGCCCGATGAGGGACTCGATCCCAGGACCCTGGGATCATGACCTGAGCTGAAGGCAAACGCTTAACCGACCGAGCCACCCAGGCGCCCCACATCTCTGGCTTTATCACCGAGCTTCCCACCTGGCTTTTTCCAGCCACGTTGAACTACTTGCAATCCCACATGAGTGTCTTGTTTTTTTTCACTCCTGGACCTGGAAAATGCTTCTCACTCTCCCTGGAAACCCTCTTACCCTCCCCTCAGCCCCTGGGTCCCTGCTTAATTCCTGCTCTTGAAATCTGAGCCTGTGAGGCTTCCTACTTCACAAAATCTTCCCAAACTCTCTCGAGGGGGAAAGGGGCCCTGACTCTATGCTCCCATAGCAACTTGTATTTGCCAAAACCAGAGCATATAATAATCTGAGTTGTAGTTTCGGTGTCTGTTTATTTAACTGATCCACACCTCCATCTAGATCAGTGGCTGTCTACTCCGCACATCAGAATCACCAAGGAACCTTATAAAAAATGCAAGTGCCAGTTAAACAAGGAGTTCTCCAGGTGGGTCTGCACATGGGTGTTGTGTACGTTCCTGCTTATGATTCTAGCAGATGGCCCAAGAAGGGCACCACTGGGTTGACTAGAATTCCTTGAGCTCAGAGAACATGCCGGGTTGGTGTTTGCTCCCCAGTACCCTGCACAGGAAACCACGCTCAATATTTGTTACCCGAACACATCTCTGATGCCACACAGCAGCTTACTTTTCTGCACAGAGGAGAGTGTACATTTGGAAGGACACATTTATTTTCAGAGCTCTTTAGGTTTCATTACCTCTTCACAGCAAGGACACAGGTAGGTAAATTGAGGCTCCCAGAGGCTGTGAGTGGTCCTCGCCTCGATGCCTTCCGGAAAAACGCAGAGCAGAAATGCAGGTGACTCGCTGGGAGCAGTCAGTTTCGTGGATGATACACACCCGGACCAACTTTGCTGCCCCCTAGAGCAGAGCTCACCCACTCTACCACCCCACCTCCTAGTGTTGATGGAGATGCATTTGCAGGAGGGCAGCAGAGAGCAGGAGAATTTTGTACCCAAGTCACCCTTTTTTTTTTAATTTTTTTAATTCAATTAGCCAAGGTCAGAAAAACAGGATCATGTTAGTTTCTAGTAAGAGAAGGAAGGTATCTGGGGGATTTTATCAGAGAATTTGGGCCCTAATTAATATGGGGATACAGCTGTCTTTACCAACAATGCACTGACTGATTCCCTCCCACCCCAACTAGGGTGTCCAGGGTTAGACCCCTCAGGCTCCCGATTCTCTGCCCAGCGGGTGTGGCGGAGGCTGGGCAAGGAGGCAGGGCTTGGGGCCCAGCTTACTAGTAAATGGCTTTGGCAACAGAGAGACCCGGTTTCACACCCTGGCTCGCTTCAACCCTTAGCACCTGCAGGCCTTGAGCATGTCAAGATCATGAATCCAGTCCCACTCCCCAGTGTTAGTGCTTACTATTATCCTCACTGCTGTCATTCATGCTCTTCCAAGGAATCCCCTTAGCAGCTGCCCTGAAAACCCCTCATCCCAAAAGGGCAACGAGAAATGGAGAAGAACCCCGTGACCCAGGGAAACTGCAAGTGAAACGAAATGTCAATGTCATTTCTCTCACTGTGGTTTGTGGCGTTCAACACTCTTGCTTTGCTGATTGTCTCAGAGGGGGTTAATAACCCTCCGAGGACTGTCCTCCACTTAGCGACGGACAGGGGGCTCTGCTCAAAGTCTCACCTTGACAAGGTGGCCCCAGGCCCAGCCCCCACCCTCCTGCACGCCTCCCCCGCACGCCCCGGACTGAGGCTGTGGTTCGAAGTGCCTGGGACTACGGGCATCCCCACTCATTTCCTCCTGCCTGTCCCCACATGCAATGGCTCCTGAAAAAGAGGAGCCAATTGCTGCTCAGAATCCTTTTCATAGCTGACAACAATTGGATCCCCATCCTAGCGACAAGGCTGTGACTGTTCTCCTGCCATTCCTGCTTCATTGTCAGCAAAGCCAGTGGGCCAAGCGGGGAGTGAACCGCCAACAACCCAAGCAATCGGAAAAAGAGATGGTGTGCCTTTAAGATGAAGGTGGTGGGCAGCCATCCATCTTCCCTAAACACAGACTTGCCTTGTTCTTCCATTTCTGGCTGAGTGATAAAAACGTTAAATGTCATTTCCTGTATCAGTGGTTAACCACTAGATGCTGGATCAGAGATTTACCAGAAGTGCTGAAGTTAAGGAAAAAAAAAAAAAAAAAAAAAAACGCCCTGCTGTTTTCAATAACCCTTTCTTGCACCCTGTGGGAACTATTTAACCTTTGTTGCGGAGAGAGGGTGGGGTGCCAGGGGGCTGGTGGATTTCGGCTGAACAATAAATTTAGGAGTCGATTTGCCAAAGACTTTCTTAGGCTTCATACAGGAGGTGAAGAGAGGCAGAATGTCACCATCCTGCATGGCTCCCCAGGGAGTGCGTGTGTAAGGCAGACATAAAAACCTGCCACGTGCCTTCCTTGCCCACCATTGTCTCTGGATGTCCACGGTCATTTGGTTTTAGGGACCCCACATTTTCATAGAAGACTGTGGCTCTATTTTTTTTTTAAAAAGATTTTATTCATTTATTTGACACAGAGAGAGAAAGAGAGAGAGAGCACAAGCAGGGGGAGTGGCAGGTAGAGGAAGAGGGAGAAGCAGGCTCCCCGCCGAGCAAGGAGCCTGATGTGGGGCTCGATCCCAGGACCCCGGGATCATGACCTGAGCCGAAGGCAGTTGATTAACTAACTGAGCCACCCAGGCGCCCCTGTGGCTCCGTCTATTTTGTTCCCCCGGCTTCCTGCAGCAGTAGGTGGCCTCTCAGCAAAAGGGAGCCTACTTGGGGGGAAAGCAGAGCTCTCCAGGAAGCTTCTGCACCTGAGCAGCTGGGGTCTGAGGGATGGAGAGCCCAGCTCCACCCTTTGTTGTGTCTTCTTGGATTTCTCCATTCAATTAAGTGCTCGGGAAAGTAAAGTGGGGGAGGCTTGGCTCAGCTCCACCAATAAGGGAGAGGACCAACTTGCAGCCCACCCACAGCTTTGCTCAAAGCCCCTCTAGTCTGCTCTGGGTTTTTTGTTTTTGTTTTTGTTTTTGTTTTTGCCCTGGGATGACCTCGATGGGGACAACAACACACAAAGCCACCCTGGCTCCTCCCTGCTGCCTCCCCGGGCTCCATGGACCTCTCGCAGGGCAGGTAAGACTTAAGAGCAAGGCTGTGTTCCAGCAATTGCATTTCCTGCCCCAGGCTGCCTAGGATGTTCTGTGCACACACCAAGCGTGCCTCGCACTTGCAGTGCATCTAAGATGACCTACCGTTCCAATTGCCTGGGACTAAAGGGACCTCTGTTGTTAAAACTGGGAAAGTCCCTGGCAGAACAGAATAAATGGGTAACCCTAACAGAAGTGTGTGACAGGTAAATACTCCTTGCACTTCGAAACTGAAGCTAAAGTTTAGGAAGGATGCAGCCAGGTCAAGTTGAAGAGGGCATGTCGCTGTGTAAGCGTCCCTGGGGGAGAGAGGAAATCTCCACTGCTCTCCCCGCTCTCCTGGCACCCATCAGAAGTCATCCTCTCCCAAGTCAGCAGTTAGCCACAGAAATCTGAAGGCAAAGAGCTGGAAGGGAAAAGATTATGGGAAAAAAAGATATTCCACCAAATCTCTCGTAGGTCTATGAACCTGGAACATATTCCTCCTGGTGGTCCTGGATAATAGCACCAAAACGCACCCAGGTGCCCGAGATAGAAAAATCTAGAGTGCTGGACAACTTCTCACTCTCCCTCAGTCCTCCTCTTGGTTTTCTCAACAAGCCCTTACTTTCCTGCCCCTGTGATCTCTCCTCTGCCCTCCCACTGCTCCTGCCTGAGCTCAGCTTCCCCACGGCCCTCAGCTAATGCCTCCATCCCCTCCGACTTCGATTTCATCTGCCCCCTGACCTATTAGATAATGTCTCCTCTTTTAAAAAATTAAATCCAAGAAACATGTATTGAGTACCTAGATCAGAAGGCTGCCATAGGCGTCACTTATCTAGATTTCATCTGACTTTGGACATTTCTCATGGGTTCCTTTTTGAATGAGATAATCCCAAGATGTCTTCTTGATTGAGAAAGTCCCTCTGACATTTCCAGGCAAAGCTGAGCACTTCCTCCCAGCGTCCTGGGTCATAGTGCCCTTCGGCCCTCATCATGTGGCTATGACTACTGGTTTGTATTTCCATCTTGCCTACTAGCTGTGAACCCCTGGTTTCCTATTTATCTTGTTTTCCCAGGGTCGATCTCAGACCTTGATAGATAGTAGCCCTTAAATAAGAATAGAAAATGAGTTAGTATTGAGGTAAGAAGAGAAAATATTAATTGGGTGCTATGATACTCAGACAGGTCTATAGCCATTTGAACATATAAAATTCAAAGGCTATTGATTATGGTTAGATCAACCTCGTAATCTGTTAAAGAATCTAAGTTCTCTGCCCCAGGCTCCATCCTAATCAACATTTTTATATAAACGTCCTGGATGAAGATGTAAAAGGCACATAAAACAGATTCGCAGAAAAAACAAAGCTAAGAGGTATCACTAATATGTAGAATGTTAGAATTCATGTTGCAAAATTATCTCTGCCTACCAGATCAATAGACCAAAACTAAGAAGATAAAAAAATCACACTAATAGATGTAAATGCTATTTTACACCACTCGCTAGACCAACGAGGGAGATCTGGTTTAGCAGCAGTTCAAATGAAAAAATCCTAGCAATTCTCACAGTCTTTGAGCTAGCAGAGAACCCGGAGACTATCCAGTATAGAGGATCTCAAGCTTTTGTTTAAATAATAGATCGTTTTCGTTGATGAGAATTTTACACAGGCCAAGTGAAGACATTTTGGTACTGCTCTGTGTAGGAGTAGAGGCAAAGGGTCTGATGAGTCAGCACCCTTTCCCGGCAATTCACCTCACCTAGTAAAGACCCCGAAGGCACCTTCCCAAACCCAAGGGGCTCTTCTGAGCACTGTTTGAAAAGATCTGATTCAATCTCTTTGCTTTACTGAGTCTATACGACTGGTTAGTGCCAGAAGTCCCTCAATCCCTTAGCCAGCTTTTTGTTTGTTTGATTTGGTTTGTTTTTATTTGTTGTTCTTATCCCTCCCTGGCACTGTATTATACATTTGGCCATTTGTACACCACCTGCTCCCTCGCTGGGGTGCGGTCGTCTATGTTGTTCACTGCTCTACCCCTGGTTTGTGGTACACAATGGAAGCTCAATAAACGTTTGTCGGGAAAATGAATGAAAGAACTGGAAAAGAATGCAGATGTCTTGACTCCCAACCTAGTACTGCTCTTCCAGTAGTGAGGCCGTCTCAAACAACACCAACAACGCAAGTCAAGGTCACATTAGGCTGCATTAGAAGAAGATTGTTGTCCTAAATAGGGATGAAATGGCTCCACTGTACTCTGCATTGTTCAAGCCATATCTGGAATATTGCGTTCCGTTCTGGAAGCTACATTAAAGAAACAGAAAGGAAAGCCAATGTGGCAGGGGTGGGATGTAAATCTTATTTGTAAGGGCTAACTTTGTGCCAGCCATATTACACATTTATCTCATTTCATCAGCACAACCATGCTACAAAGTCATATTTTCTTTCTCTAACTAGACACAGGGAACTTCAGTAATTTCTCCAAAGTCACACAGCTCAATGCCCAGAGTTCAAAACTCTGGGAAAGCTCGCGTTCCTTCTGCAACACCAAGATGCCTCTTGGGAGAGGTCCCCAAGAGGGCAAGCAGACTATGGAGGATCATGACAAATCAGATGTTCAGCTGGAGAAGTCCTGTGTGACAGGCTGGGTCAGGGATGACGAGAACATGACAAAACTCATCAATGAGAGAGGAGCACTTTTTTGGGGGGGCAGGGAACGTACTGAGACTCGGTGTCGCTTGTCAGATGAGGTGTAGGAGATTCCTGGATGGAAACCTGGTCCAAACTGCTCTAAACTCTGGGTGTTTGGGACTGGCTGTGGTTCCAGGGGTGGTGACAGTGCCCTGAGTCCATCACACACACACACACACACACACACACACACACAAACAATCCCTCTATCTCTGTGTCTTACATTGCAGTAGAGAAAAACAAAATTCTAAGCTATTTTGTGTTGTGAATTTCTTTTGACAATGGGAACTGAGCAGAAGCAGTGTAGTAAGAGCTGCCCACAAGTTGTAGTTGGAAGCATTTCCACAATGCTTGGCTTCTCTGGTTAAAGAAACAGCCCCAAGTGGAGTGACTTGCCCTGCAGTTTCCAGGCACAGAACACAGTCAATGAACGCAGGACAGAGGGGACCAAGGAGCAAGGCTGGGGTCCGAGGCTGGGAGAACCTGGGCCACAGGACCCCTCTCACTGCAGGGGCAGAGCCTGATCCAGGACTCTTCTCCAGGCTGCGGGACTAGAACCTTCCCAGACTCGGGTCTCCTGACTTGGTCTACCACATGAAGGCTAAGAGGAGAAGAGAGGGCTCGGGAGGAAATGGCCTTTCCCCTCCTCAGAGTCTACTCTGTTAAAGACCCTTCCCAAAGGCTAGTCCTTGTCTCCAGCCCACCAGAAATTCTACTGTGCATCTGAGCTTTTAGAAACATGAAGGGAAAGGCAACACTTTCAATGGATCAAAATATAACCCTGATGACTAAACTAAGAAATGGTTTTCTGTTCCATGTCCAGTGTTACCCTCCTCTCATTCTTCCCTGTCCCCCTACATTTTATGAGAGGCCAGGGTTTCAAGCCACAACCTCCTTGAATTCTGCTTCCCTTGGGCTGAATCCAACACCAACAGCAAGTGGTAGGAGCAGATGGAGAATTCACAAGAACCATGGCCGAAGTTGGGTGGGGGGAGGGGGGATGGCAAATGCAAATATATTACCCTATCTAGAAAGTGAGAGCCACAAGGACCTTCCAGAGTCATCTAGCCCAGGGATTGGCAAACTTTTCTGTAAAGGGACAGCGAGTAAATACTTTCAACTTTGCGGGCCACGTGTGGTCTCTGTCACAAACTACTCGACTCTGCTGGGAAGCACAAAGGCAGCCACAGACAATGTGTAAAAGAATGGACACAACTGCGTTCTAATAAAACTTTATGGACACGAAAATGTGAATTTTGTATCATTTTCATGTGTCATGAAAAATGTTACGTCTTTTCATTTCTTTTTCAATAATTTAAAAACACAGAAGCCGTTTCTTAGGTTCACCAGCTGTGCAAAAACAGGCAGTGGGCCGGATTGAGCCTTTGGGCTATAGTTTGTCAATCCCTGGTCCAGTTCCAGCCCTTGCTGATACATGGCTGGCAGGGCAGCATCGGATGAGAACCCATCTATTTGATTCCCACATTGTGCTCTTTCCCCTGCAAAGCGATGTTTCAGCTGCCCCACTCCCTTGAGCACCAACCTACCTCTATGGCAAGGGTGGCAGCCTGATCCAAACCTCGCCAACTGTCACGTCTGGTAGAGCTTTTGGACACGGCACGCTCTGGCTCTGTCTCATTTCTCCGCCCACACATGGAATGACTAAGGGGCAGGTCAATTGCCCTCTCTGGTCCCTAACATAAAGTAGATAGGGGCTCAGTTTGGTCATCTCTGAGAGTGTGTCCTCTGCCATTTGTCTTCCCTCCCTGCATCCCAGCCCAGCTCTCAGCCTTTGCCCTCCCGGGACATTTCAGAAGCAGCACGCCTGGGGACCCAACCTGCTGGCACTTCCTGCTGCCCTCACCAGCAACCACCCCTTGGAGCAACCAGTTCTGATGTCACCAAAGGATAATGACTTCTGGGCAGGAAAATTGGAATGGAAGCAGATGAAGTGTCTATTTTGGTGCAGATGAAGTCGTGGGAGGATCCGTGATTCATGTGCTGGGTGCTTTCTGAAGAGCGTGTTTCTATCATTTTCTGGAAGACAGAAAGTTAGCTTCCCCCTGGAGTGGTTGGTGACAATAATGTTTGGGGTTTCCTTTTTCAAAGGGGGGTTTCATTTGGTTTTTGTCAATGTCATTTGGTTCGTTTCTTAATTTGGGGGTTTTGTTGTGATTTGTTTTAATGAAGAGGTGGGGATGAAGGATCAGGCGACCAAGGTTTGGCGGTGGGGGACAGAGCAGATCCTATATGCAGTGCTTTCAGGGTCTGAACATACAAATAAGGTCAAGGTGGTTAAAAGTCATAGAGTCAGATGCCTGGGAACCTGCCAAACACCAAATGCCTTGGTTAGGAAGTTCATGACAGTTTGACGTCTTGGTCTTGTGTGACTGCCATCCAAAGATAAGTAAGGGAAAGGGGGGGAGTCCTGGCATGGAGTTCTGAGCAGGCTTGGAGCCCTGGGCCTGATCCTGCCATCCCATTAAAGACAGTGGCCACTCAGCCCCCAGAGTAGTTCTCTCTAGTCTCACCAGAGTAATGGTGGCCAGAAGCCTGGAGTAGGAGCCTGGTCACTTCCAGCCCAAGGCAGAGCTCAGCGTCGGTTCCCTCTGCTACTCTCTCCCAGGGAATCTAGCACCCAAAGGGGGTGGATACCTTGAATTGGGTATTAGGCTCATTGGATCTTTTCAGGAAGCTCTAGGGGCCAATTAGACAGAAGTTGAACAGAAGCCACTCCAAAGGACTACTTGGGATCCTGCATTCCTCTTAGCTAGTAGTGTGCTGGGAACAGTTTAACAACCAGCCAGCCAGGAAAAAAAGGCCCTGATTTATAACA
The DNA here is from genome assembly GCF_054177405.1 of Leptonychotes weddellii. Taxonomy (NCBI): domain Eukaryota; kingdom Metazoa; phylum Chordata; class Mammalia; order Carnivora; family Phocidae; genus Leptonychotes; species Leptonychotes weddellii. The sequence continues at coordinate 75,721,104 of NC_138373.1, forward strand.
TTTGCCAATTCCCGTGGTGTAAATACTCCCACCTTGGCCTATTTCAAATTGTCTATTTCAAGATGTCCACTGGCTCACAGAAGTCCGGAAAATTAACATTTGGCTCTTGCATATTGGAATGAGCCAAATCCAGTACACCACTGCCCTAAGCCCTTTGGAATTCAAAGAGGGAGCAGAAATCAGAACTGTCTGCCCAGGTATCAAAATAAGTCACAGGCTTTCTGAGCCTGAAGCACATCACAGTCGAGGGAAGGTAGGGGGAGGAGGAGGAGTAGACAATGGAGGAAGGAAGCAATGAGGGAATGGGGAGACACACTAGAACAGAGACATCAAACCTTTGTGGGGTCCACACAAAAAATACCAAACTGTGGGGGATTTAGCCCCTCCTTTTCTTATTTCCTGAGCGTGTCCCTGTCTCAGTCTATCACTTTCCAGGGAAGGTCTTACTAAAGGATGTTAGGAACAGCCAGCCCACAACCCTGAAAAGAGGTGCCCTACCTTTAAAACATGCTAAGGGAGAGATGGTGGCTGACATCAAAGAATCAGTCCCCTTAACACAGAGGGCTGCTCCGTCCTCCTGGCCAGGCCCAGATGACTCCAAGGATGGAATCATGCTGCCCACCTACTGCTGTCACTCCCCCTGCCCTGCTCCCAGCCTCCCTCCCTCCTAGTATGTCTCACTGACTATACTTCTTCCGGCTTGAGGGAGGAAAACTTCACCTCCTTCAACTCCTTAGAGCTCCCTACCATCCATACAAACTCATTTGTTAAAAGAATATCTAAGGATTTGTGGATGAACAAAGGCCCCTTCCCTTGGGCAGTTTCGGCTTAGCAGGCATTCTGGGAATGGGACCAAGCAGTAACTCACTTATGAAAAAATTCATTCTGTGTTCTGCTCTCCTCGCCCAATGCCTGACACACACAAAGAGCCTCTTACTGCCAGTCTTACTGTCCCTTGCTTTCAGAACCTACTCACCTGTTCACCTGTTCAAAGACGTTCCCACAATCCTCTGAGCTCCCCTCCATTCCCTTCCCCTAGGGTCCATTCCGACCTCCGTCCCTAAATGCTTTAACACTCACTTAGCCTATTTTGACTACAGTTTCCTTATCTGTTGGCATAAATATGGTTCAACTTTAAAATAATGAAGTTCCGGGCGCCTGGGTGGCTCAGTTGGTTAAGCGACTGCCTTCGACTCAGGTCATGATCCTGGAGTCCCGGGATCGAGTCCCACATCGGGCTCCCTGCTCAGCGGGGAGTCTGCCTCTCCCTCTGACTCTCCTCCCTCTCATGCTCTCTGTCTCTCATTCTCTCTCTCAAATAAATAAATAAATAAATAAATAAATAAATAAATAAAATAATGAAGTTCCATACAAATTTTATAGAAAAATAAGATTTGTGTGGAACTTTAAAAAATGACCAAGTACCTTTCACTTATTCATCACAGAAAACATTAACAGTAACATTAACACAATATTGTAATAAGTGCCATAAGTAGTAATCTTGGATAATATTAGGAATAACATTAGGAGGCCAGAGAGAGGTCAGGAGACATATCCAAGGTTACATGGGTAGAAGAGAACACAATCAGACTCAAGCCTATTCCTCTGATGCCCAATACCACGAAGACCCCTGAGAGTGAAGGGCCACAGCTAGGGTCCCACATCAGAGCCCCACAGCTCTTCTTCTGGGTATGACACAGCTCCATGGTCAACATTCATGTCCTTTAGCTGACCAGTTTAACCTGCCAGTCTGTATTCAGACTGATTCCCGTCCCAAGCTAGGTGACTGAGGGATTCTACGCACAACATCAGGGAGAAAACTAGGATCCATCCTAAGCAAAGCTGGTGAGTGGGAGCAGTTTTCCTTCATGAACCTTCCACGTTTTGTCCACAATTCCATGTCTATTCTTTTGGAATCTAACACTCTTCATGATCTTAATATTATCCTGGCCCCTCCAAAAGAAAATGCTCCAATCAAAAAGCTGTATAGTATATTCCCTTCTCACCTCCTATGACAAAACAAGTGCTGACACCCACCACTCCACAAAAAGGTAAAAAAAGAAGGGTCCCTCTTGCTTGATATGTATATTTCCTTCCCTTCTTTACCCACAGTTCTCACCCTTCTGTCCTATGCTGCCCTCTCTACCTCGGGATAGACTTTTCCCTCTTCCCCTAAAGATGGGGTCCTTTATTTTTTATAATCATTCTTTGTCATTGTCTTTTGTGTGTTCTGGATGCTAGTCATGCCCCTCACCACCCACCAAGAAGGTTAAGGTGAGAGGAAGAACAAAAAGAAGCACAAATGACTACCATTTACCTAGCACTGTGTAATATCAATGCCCTTCCAAAGTCCTCATTGAATTGGGAACAGTTCAGTGAAGTAGGTATTGTTATACTCATTTTTTTACAGATGAGGACACTGAGGCTCAAAAACTTTATAGATTGTTCAGTTATTAAGTAGAAGAGCCAGAATAGAAATCCATGTCATCAGACTCCAAGGACAGTGGAATGATCAGGGCCCTCCCCAACAAATTACCTGATAAGAGTCTTCGGGAATATTTGCTTTTTGACATCAGTGTCTTAAAACCAGAGCCTAACAACCCAGCCAACAGTGCACTAAGGGACCATAACCAACATTTGTTGATGCAATCATAAAAGGGTACCAGTGGGTTTGAAACGTGGGAGTCTTTTACTACCCCAATTAGACAGTCACCAGTTCTGCTGACCATAAAATCAACCAGAAATGCAGACAAAGAAGTCCCGATTCCATAAGTCTGGAGACTGAGAAAAATGAAGCCCCCAAACTTAAGAGAAATTCTGAATTAGATGTGGGGCCATAGTCTCAACTTTCATCCAAATAACATAGGGAACTGGACAGAGTAAGAGGTTCCCCCACACTGCCCAGACTCTGGGCATAACAACCATGCAATGCCTTTAAATTCCCCTGCGGTCTGAGACCTGTGGCAGAGAACCTGATTTTCAATTTGCAACCCAAAGTATAGATTTGCAGACCTCCCTAGAAATAAATAGTAAGAAGTATGAAGTTCAGACATACCACCAGAGAAATAGGATTTATTTTAGAGACTTTATCAGTAAAAAGGGGTCAAGATACTATAGGAACTTCCTAGTGATTCCAGGTCAGGTCAAATCTAAGGACCTTGTTCATAAATACATTATAATTCAATTAATGAGATTTGGTGAGTTATTAACCATCTTGGTAGAGCCAGTAACAGTTGACCATTATGGGATTGAGACTGAGGAAATATGAGACTGAACTGTTGTCAGAAAAGCTTGAGATATTTTCCTATGCTTTTTATATAGGATAAAGACCTATAGAAAATGAAGCCCAAGAAATCATTTGAGTGTAATGTGAAGTCAAACATTCAGGTGTTGAGAATAAAACCATAGCCCGCTGGTGTATAAATTTTGGTGGAGAGGATAGGCAGACTGCACAGGAGCAGGTCATTAAAACATGGAGGCTGGACCAACTGGGCTGGCTTCAAAGGTGCAAATGAAAGGTATGGTGAGAACATCTGCTCAAATGGATTTAAGGAAGCTACCTGGGACTTGGGGTTAGCAGAGTGTCAGGGAGAAACAAGGGAAATAAAGAAGATCGATATTAGCTGGTAGTGGTAAAAAAGTAAAAGGAAATCGATGAAAGAAGCCGGGCCATGGTGATCTGTGCACTGAGGAGATATCTAGAAGGTAGCTTCTAACGAGAAAAGGTACCTACATGGATAAGCCTGACTGCAGGGGGAAAGTTCTGTGAAGTGCATGAAAGAGGAACTAGAACAGGAGGAATAGCTAATTGAAAGTGATAGAGAGACAGGCTTGGCCAACTCACTGCACATGATCCCAAGTCCTGGAGGAGTGGGCAGAAAAAAAAGGAAACAAAGGAAAAGAAATTTAAAAGAAGTTTTCAAAGACTAGTTAAATTCACAAAAACAGGATAAACAAAAATTCAAAGTAGAAGTATGAAATTACCACTAAAAAGAAGGCAAGAATTACCACTTAAAGGATTCCAGGGAAAGATAAACTGGACATAAGTTTGTGCAAGAAGTAGTCTGTTTGGAGCAGATCATTCTCCAGAAACATGGAGAAGACCTAGATCTGTGGGTTTCCTTACCAGACAATTTTAAAGGAGTAAGATTTTTATTTATAGTTTATAATGGGAATTTTCTGAAGAGTTCTGGAATCTGGATCTGATGATACATAATGATGCTTATGAATTGAAGAAACAAAGCTATCCACTTCATGGATATTCATATCCTCCCAAATTAATCCTTATACCCCCCAAAAGAAATGTGAAAAGGAAAAGTCATATATAAAAATAACCCCGTTCCAAAACACCACAAGATGGGTATGGGTCGGGAGAGAAAAGGAAGATTTCCACTGGTTCTTGAGAAAAAAAAAGAACTGCATGATCTAAAGTAAGTGCCCCAACAAATAACCCAGGTTATAACGCATAGGATTACAAAATGTTTATTTAAACACACATACCAACAGTTGGCTACACAGTTACCAAATGGAAATGAGCCAGGGGAGTTGACATTATTTATGTACAAAAAAAAAAGAATAGAGGTTGTGACATGTCATATAAACGATGCTCCCATTTTTACTGATGAAGGTAATAGCCAAAACTCACTTCTCAACTAGACATTTGGCAGGGGTATAAAGAAGGGGGTAAATTCCTGATGGGACAAGAAGAGACTACAAGGTAAAAGAGGAGAAATCAAGGGGAGGGCAGGCCTCTGATCCTCCCAGGACGGCAGTGGTAGACATGATAGAAAATGATATGAGGAAGTGAGTGTCAAGGAAAGTGGCCCTGAAATCAAAGGTTTTAAAGAGAAAACCAGGGGTGCCTGGGTGGCTCAGTGGGTTAAGCATCTGCCTTTGGCTCAGGTCATGAGCCCAGGGTCCTGGGATCGAGCCCCGCATCGGGCTCCCTGCTCGGCGGGAAGCCTGCTTCTCCCTCTCCCACTCCCCCTGCTTGTGTTCCCTCTTTTGCTATTGTCTCTGTCAAATAAATAAATAAAATCTTTTTTAAAATAAAAAATAAATAAATAAAAAGAAAACCAGAATCCCTCAAGTAGAAGCAATCGACCAAGGGACCAAGATGAAGAAATTGGAATAGAAATGATGGAATTTAAAGTACCACAGAAAGGCTTCTAGAAGAGCTTGTACAGAGAAGGAAACGAGAGGAAAAAAGAAAGATAGAGCAAGAATAGGAACTCTCATACAAAATTCTTGAGTGTGCTAGAAATGTAAGGAAAATGGAATGGATAGATTTTAGTGGCATGATCGAAATGGATAACAAGGAGGATCTTTATGGAAGTGTTTCCAGGAGAAGAAGGGTATAGAGAGAAGAGAAAAGGCAGTGGGCTAATCCCAATGTGCCAAGAATAAAGAACTGCATGAATCATCAGCCAGCATCCCATATCCACAGAGAAACTCGTTCAGCCTGCATGTAGAGAGGCAGCCGGGTTCTGGGGCCTTCCTCCAACACCTACGGACTTCTGCTCCCCACCTGGGCCTCCTTGAGTGCCTGTTTTCAATGGCACATAGGGGAAAAGGGTGGAAAGATGAATGAAATAAAACTAATTTCTTCTTCGGCTCAGTCAACACTTATGAAAAGACGTCTATGTGAAAGTACAGTGCTTGGGACTGAGGAAATTCAAAAATAAGTAAGAAACATGGCTAGATATTCTGACATAAATAGAGCACCAAGGGAGGGTGAATATTAAAAATGTGGAATTTGCCAGATAAGGTAGAGCAAGGTTCAAAGCCACAAAAATGAAAAATGATGTGAAATATGATAGAACTGAAGATCTGAGCACAAGAGATTGCTGGAAAAGGGAAATGGGAAGCATAAAGAGGAAGTGAGGTCGAGAACCCTGCTCTAGAACCCAGGCATGGGCTCCAATCTGAGCACCACCCCTTACTCAGCTGGTTCTGGTATGATCTAGAGCAAGGCACTTATGGACTCCAAGCCTGAGGTCCCTCCACTATAAAATAGACTAGTAATGTCCTCCTAACTGCAGAGTAACTTGTGGCATTCTCATGACAGAGTAAGGGATATGAGACTTACCCACCCACTATAAACAACAATAAAACTCAACACAATATATTAGACAACTGTTTTCAGTTACTAAACTATCGATGGTGCAGGGATGGAACCTTGTGAGAAGAAAAACAAAAGAGGTGAAATCCACGTTCACTCTGGCCTTCTGCCTGGGGGCTTTCCAAACCACAGCACAGGGAGGTAGAACCCAAGCCAAGGCGGGAGAAATAAAGACTAAACATGTGGGTTGCCCAAGGGGCTGAAGTCAGCAGGGCAGAGTACTAGAAAGGAGAAAGACACACAGAGAAGAAACCCAGGAACCCATGCAGGGACTACCTGAGTCTTTGGCTGCAAAGAGAGCCGCACACATGCAGAGTGAACCACCAAGGCCCACGGAAAAACAAGTGTTGGTGAGCTGTGTCCTGACAGAGATCCCAGAGGTCACAAAGTGGGGGAGACACTGATATTCTCAGCGGCCATAGTGGTGAGAACATGATGACTGCTCTGGACATTCAACTGAGATTCAGGAGAAGTCACACCTTAGTTGCTGGGCCACCTGGCCCTGGAGAGGGGCTGCACTGGACCCACCTTAACAAAGCCAAAGACTGGCGTTCAGCAGCATCAAGTTGACCGAACAGTAGCCAGCTGCCAAGACAAACCCAACACTCCTCAAAGGAAGACAATAAAATCTCTAAGTCTTGGCATGTAATAAGGAAGGATGACATGTCACAAGAAGAAAACAAAGCAGTCAAAAGAAAGAATCCCAGAGGCAATACAGGTGGAATTAGTAGACAAGGACTTTAAAATGACAAAAAATGAGTATGTTCAAGAATTTAAAGGGAAAGAATGGACATAAGGAATGAGTAGATGGGGGCACCTGGGTGGCTCAGTCGTTAGGCGTCTGCCTTCAGCTCAGGTCGTGATCCCAGGGTCCTGGGATCGAGCCCCACATCAGGCTCCCTGCTCTGCGGGAAGCCTGCTTCTCGCTCTCCCACTCCCCCTGCTTGTGTTCCCTCTCTCTCTGTCAAATAAAATCTTTAAAAAAAAAAAAAAGGAATGAGTAGATGGATAATCTTATCAGAGAAACTACAAAATGGGAACTGTAGAACTTAATAATGTACAGTAACTGAAATAATGCACAACAGGCTTAACAGCAGATTGGACACTGCACAAGAAAAGATCGGTAAACTTGAAGACAGAATATTAGTAACCAAATTGAAGCACACAGAGAAGAAGAACTGAAAAAAAAAAAAAAAAGACAGAACAGAGCTTCAGTTACACGTGGAACAATATTAACCCATCTAACATAGGCATACCTGAGGTCTCTGAAGGAAAGCAGAGAGAAATTGGGGAAGAAGAAATATTTCAAAAAAGTAATGACTTCTGAATATGATGAAAAATACCAACCCACTGATCCAAGAATTTCAATGTATCTTAAACAAGATAAACACAATTGGAAGGCAAAATAAATATATGTTTAGATAAACAAAAGCTGAAAGAATTTATCACCAGCAGAACTGCACAATAAAAAATGTTAAAGGGAGGGGTGCCTGGGTGGCTCAGTCAGTTAAGCGTCCGACTCCCGATTTCCACTCAGGTCCTGATCTCAGGGTCGTGAGATCAAGCCCTGCATCAGGCTCTGCACTGGGCATGGAGCCTGCTTAAGATTCTCTCTCTCCCTTCCCCCTGCCCCTACTCCCCTCCCCACCCCACTCAGGCTCTCTCTCTCCCTCTAATTTAAAAAAAAAAAAAATGTTAAAGGTAGCTTTCCAGGCCAGAGGGAAATGATATCAGATAGAAACCTAGATCTACAATACAGAAAGAAGAGTGCCAAAAATGCTAACTATACAGGGCAGAAATACAACTCTTTTTTCATTTTTTGATTTCTTTAAAACACATAAAAAAACATTGGCCCTTTAAAGCAAAAATAATGACAATGTGTTCCTGGATCTATAATATATGCAGAAGCAAAATGTATACTAACATTATCACAGAGGACAGGAGCGAGGTAAATGGAAGCGTACTGTTATAAGATCCTTCTATTTCACATGAAGTCTTATCATATTAATTCAGGTCAGACAGTGATAAGCTAAAGGTGCATATTTTCACTAACCACTAGATAAAACAAAAAGTTGTAACTAAGAGGCCAATAGAGGATGCGGCACCGGGTGGCTCAGTCAGTTAAGCAGCAGACTCTTGATTTCGGCTCAGGTCATGCTCTTAAGGTCATGAGATTGAGCCCCACATCAGGCTCCGCACTGAGTGTGGAGTCAGCTTAAGATCCTCTCTCTCCTTCTCCCTCTGCTCCTCCCCCTTCTCACACTTGCTCTCTTGCTCTCTCTCTAAAAATAAAAAAATAGAAAAACAAAAATAATTTTTAAAAAAATAATGCTTAAAAAAAATAAAAGACCAATAGAGGAGATAAAACAAAATACTAACAAATAATTCATTAATCCAGTAGGAGACAGGAGAGGGGGGAAGGAAAGAATAGATGGCTAAAATCAAGAGCAAATGGCAAGATGGTAGAATTAGACCCAACCTAACTTACAGATCTGTTGCGTACACAAAATAAAATAATAAAAGTGGAACTCTGTTATAAAGCAGTCCTCGTAAGAGAGAGGAGGTTTTGGCAGTGGGTTTCAGGATGGAGGGGAGGATGGTAACAATACAGGAAGTGGGAAAGTGGGGGACAGGAGACCTCTAACAGAACAGGTTCACAGCGGTCATGCTGCTGCTCGCACTGATTTGTCTGGGCACACACAGCCAGCTACCACTCTCAGCGGGAAAGCATGGAGCCCGGCCCATGGGTACCATTTCCATGGCTTCATGGAGCCCAGCCCACGGGTACCATTTCCATGGCTTCATGGAACCCAGCCGATGGGTACCATTTCCATGGCTTCATGGAACCAACCCCTTGAACTTGGCTTGGGATCTACCCCCACGGGAGGGGAAGCAGAGCCTGTTTACAGTGTTGTTGTTCGAGATGCATGGAAGGCAGGAGACAAGCTTCCGACCTGCCTGCTGTGTGAACTCTTGGCGGGAAGAGGGCCCTGCGGAAGAAAACAAAGGGAGACTCTGTCCACCACATGGAGCGGGAAGAATGGTAGAAGACAACAAAGATGGCAGATCCAGAATGGGAAATTACCATCAAACATATGACCTGGGAAGCAGGTAACTGTAAAATTAGAATGTGACACGGTTTTTAGCAGGCCAAAGATTGACTGCAACAGGGCTCTCACACAATGTGTGAACCCGCTGCTGGTTGTTGACCGCAGGGAAGCCCCCCTGAGTGGCAACAGTGGCGTCTCACCTTAATGTGTCAGCGCCAACACTGTGTCCCCCTGGATGACACAGATACGTGGGGGAGGGTCACACGGTTCAGTTCGGCCCTCATCCACGGAGCACCTTCTGATGCCAGGCCCTGTGTCAAGTGCTACGGGTACAAAAATTACTAAGACCATGTCGGTGCCTACAAGAAACACCCAGATCCAGCAGAGGAAAGAGGTGTAGAACCCCATCAAAAAGCAGTGTGGCTTTGGTCCTTGCATCCCTCTGCCACTTACCTGCTGTGTGGCTGTGGACCGCACTTAACCTCAGTTCTCTCATCCATACAATGGGGACAACAATAGCTAGCCGGCAAGACTGTCATGGAGATGGTCGCATCCACAATTTTAAAAGCACGTAGCATGGGCTTACCGTAATTCAGCGACTCTTAACTTGAGAGCAGAGCACAGAATCCAGTGCCAGACTTCAGGAGCAGTCCCTCAGGGGCAAGATCACGGCTCACTCGGCTCACTCAGCTTTGCCTCCCAGGCACCCACCAGAATTTTACCCTCAGTAGGCACTCAGTTTGCTGAACAGAATCGAAATTAATAAACTTCCTTCTCCAGACCTTTTGCATTTCAAACCTTATCTCCAACCAAGGGATTCATTCAATTGCAGATTTTATTAAGCCCCCCCAGGGGTATACATGGAGTGAGGAGAAAAGATATGAAAGCAAATAATTATGATACAGTGAAATAAAAAAGTTGTAATTCCAGTGCGTGCTAAGTGCTTTAGGAGATAGGAAAAGAAGCAATTAACTGTCACAGGAAGCCAAGAAAGTCTCCACCATGAAAGACATATTTGAACCGGGTTTTGAAGGAAACATAGGAGTTCAAAAGTCAGAGCCGTTCAAGAGTATTCCAGCCTGAAGGTGGGCAGAGGTAGGGAGATGTGAGAGGGAGCTGGAAGTTTCCAGGACCGATGATTGGTACTTCCACTCACTGGGGATTAGATATAAAAATATAATGAGAGGAGAGCCTAGAACAGGGGTTTTTCAAGCCAGGCTGCACATCAGAAACACCAAGGGAGCTTTCAAATGGTCCAATGCCCAAAGCACTCTCCAAACCAATTAAAGCAAGATCTCAGGGACTGGAGGCCAGTTGTCAGGATATTTTTTAAAGCTCCCAAAGTGGGCGCCTGGGTGGCTCAGTTGGTTAGGCGACTGCCTTCGGCTCAGGTCATGATCCTGGAGCCCCGGGATCGAGTCCCGCATCGGGCTCCCTGCTCGGCGGGGAGTCTGCTTCTCCCTCTGACCCTCCCCCCTCTCATGTGCTCTCTCTCTCATTCTCTGTCTCTCAAATAAATAAATAAAATCTTTAAAAAAATAAAATAAAATAAAATAAATAAAAAAAAATAATAAAGCTCCCAAAGTGAATTCAATGTGCTGCCAAGTTTCAGAACCACTAGTCTACAAGAAAAGATAAAGATTTACAGCATCCCAAGAGGTCAGGCCTTCTTGGTGCCTCTGCAGTTCCGGCACACATGCCCCCCCCACACCCCCCACCCTTCCCACCCCCCCATCCACTATGACCCGGGGGCAAAAGACCAGCCAAACAACAGCCGTGGGCTTCTTACTGCTGCTCCTTTCCCCCCACCAGCTCTGTGCTCTGAAAAAGCAGCTCTAGAAGTTTGGTTCCCAGTCCCGTAGCATCTGCCTCACAGGGGATCTTGGTAAAAATACAAATTTTTTTTACTGCACCCCAGACCTACTAAACCAAAAAAATGAGGCCCAGCAATCTGTCTTAACAAGCCCCCCAGGTGATTCTGATGCATGCTAAGGTATGAGAACCACTGTTCTGGAACACTGCTTCCTCCAAAGCAGCCGCCAAGCAGCGTCTGGGTGTGACTCCGTGGGGGGCGGGGTGGGGGGGGGAGCGGTGCCGCAGGTGTAGAACTTGGTGGAGTCATTGCTAAATCAGCAGAGATGCCGGGAGCTGGCCTGGGTGCCACCATATTGGTCTGGGGTCAAAGGTGCCAGAGGCAGATAGCCCAAGGTGTTTTCTGCGGCACCAGGAAAAGCTTTAGGGTAGGAGGCACGGGGTTTTATTTCCTCCTTGAACACAAAGTGGTCCTCTGAAAGCAAACTTTCAAGATAGTTTAAATCAGGACTGGCAGGAAAATCCATGATGTCAATGGGCATGGATATACTATTTCCGTTTTTCCTTTGGAGGAAAGGGGTAGGTTAAGGTGCTGGAGGGTCTTACGTCGGGGAGGGTGGGAAGGAAGGAAGAAAGGGCACTGCTGGTTCACAGCTCCATCCACCTCCTCCTCCCAGGCCCCAACCGGTTGAGAATTCACAATTCTTGGGAGGAAAATAAAATAAAGGAAGCCACAAAAGGAAATGAGTTCCCTGTATAGAAATGGAAATTGCCTTTCCCCTAAGGTCAGAGGGCCAGGCGTAAAGGAGTACAGCCAAATAACGGCCGAGGCTGGAGCCCTAATCCTGGAGTGATTTGCCCTCGCAGAGTAAGTCCCGGCTTTCTTGGTGCTGGAGCCGGTCACTTCCCGAGTCCCCACTCACTTGAGGAGTCAGCCAGCGCCTTATTTACTCAGTGAACCCGAAGAGCACAAGTCGATTCTCCGCCACACAATTAAAGAGGGCAAGTGCTTTGGGGATTTTAACCACTTTCTTTCAGCCCCACTGTTCCAAGCTGAAAAGTACTGGATTTACCCGTATTTTTTGTTGTTTTTTCCCTGCTTCAGGAAGTCAGGGAAAAGTCCCCAGATTTGGAGAAACTGCTGAATTTGACAAGCGTGTGTGTAGCACCACCTTGTGGTTATAGCTCATCCGAGCAGTTTTCTTCCTGCTTTTCTTGTTTTTCTTGTTGATCGAAGGCTCCAGCCTCCAGGCAGGTGCATACTCCTTGCTCATTTCTGCTCTACATTCTTGTGGGAGTATCAGCCACTTTGATTTGCCTTGGCTGAAAACCCCCTGTTTTTTCACAGGCACAAAAACAGTATAGACAAGCAACAGAACTTTCCCTTTCTCTTAAGTAGCCAAGCATTTAAAATCTTCTAAGGTACAAATTTCTCTAATTGACGAAAGGAAACAGGAGAGAAATTTCTGGCTGTGCCTATAAATCATGACAAAGTGTCAGGAATGCTTTCTTCTTCCCCATGATTTTTGGGGTCCAAACATATAAGAGAATTGAACATCTGGGTTTCCAGTTTCCAAAGCAATATTTTTTTATTGAGGTATAATTTACATATAAAATTATATTAGTTTCAGGTGTACAACATAATGAGTCAATATTTGTATACATGGCAAAATGATCACCACAGTAAGTCTGGTTACCATCTGTCACCATACATAGGATGGTGGGAAGATAAGATGGTCTGGAGAGCTTCTGTTAGTAGTGAAACATGCTGTCAACTAGGCATCAGGAGAAATCAGTTCTAGGCTTGGCAGGGCTACTCACCCACTGTGTCAACTTCAGCAAGTTACTTAATCTTTGTGGGCCTGACTGCCCAAGAATTGTTACCCTCTTCACTATTGTCTCCCTAAATTCCATGAATTTTAAAGACATTGCCTCCCTTGGGGCTCGTGGGTGGCTCAGTTGTTAAGCATCTGCCTTCGGCTCAGGTCATGGTCCCAGGGTCCTGCGATTGAGCCCCACACCAGGCTCCCTGCTCTGGGGAAGCCTGCTTCTCCCTCTCCCACTCCCCCTGCTTGTGTTCCCTCTTTCCCTGTCTCTCTCTGTCAAATAAATAAATAAAATCTTTAAAAAAAAAATAAATAAATAAAGACATTGCCTCCCAAATGGCATCTCTAAAAATTTAACTAATAACTTTTCTACCTTTCATAGTCAGATATGTAAATGCCCACTAGTGCTTCTGATCATCATGAAGCAACTGGAGTAACCACAATGAGTTTACATCCTAGACAAAAGCAAAGACATCTGATAGCTCCTTTTCTTAATACCCAGGACATGTATGATTCCTGGGATGCTTTTAGAATGTTGAAGGTGACTCACAGACCCTCATTACAACTTTCCCAGGTCTGGGGAATCCCAGTTAGGGAACCAACAGACTGGATAATCCTCATAATCTGGGTAACTCGAGTTCTTATGAACTAAGACGAGGGAAGAATGGAAGGCTGTGGTGTGTGTATACAGGTAGAATATCAATTTAAGAAACATCATGAAAGGGAATTAACACTTAAGAAATGCCAGCTCTGGGTGCCTGGGTGGCTCAGTCGGTTAAGCATCTGCCTTCAGCTCAGGTCATGATCCCAGAGTCCTGGGATCGAGTCCTGCATTGGCTCCCTGCTCAGCAGGGAGTCTGCTTCTCCCTCTCTCTCTCCCCCACCCCCATTCATGCTCTCTCTCCCTCTCTCTCAAAAATAAATAAAATCTTAAAAAAAAAAAAAAAGAAATCCCAACTCTATGCCAAGAGTTCTAAATACAGAATTCCTATTAGTCCCCACAATAACCTCTAAGGTAGCCAAGCTGATGAGGAAGCAGGTACAGAGAAGTTAAGGAAATTGCCTACACCACGAAACTTGGGATCAGAACCAGATCTGTGAAGCACTTCCATTCTACATCCTGGTGATTTTTAGTGACTTGGGCTAATGTGTTGTTTCAAGATATGAAAGCTTAGTTCTGGAATATTTTCTTCTTTTGTTGCATTGGTAATATTTTTCCACCCATTATCTCTGTTTTTTCTTTCCAAAACTCCTAACAGTTGAATGTTGGACCACTTGAACATATATTCTAGGGTGTTTTGTTTTGTTTTGTTTTCAGAGAAGGAGGAGGGCCAGAGGGAGAGGGAGAGAATCCCAAGCAGGCTCCACACTCAGCGAGGAGCCCAACACCAGGGTCCATCTCACCTGAGATCATGACCTGAGCCAAAACCAAGAGTCAGACGCTTAACCAACTGAGCCACCCAGGTGCCCCAGATATTCTAGTTTTTTAACTTTTCTCTCTGTGTTAGGGAATATGATTCAGCTAGGAATAAAAGAACATCCAATTAAACAGCTTAACACATTAAGGATTTATTTTTTTTCTCACACAGAAAGTCAAAAGATGTGGTTAGACTGGTATTATTTCAGCAGCTCACAAATGTCAGGGCAAAGATCTCTGGGACTCTCTTGGCCTCTCACCATGGCCACAAGATAACTGCTGCAGCTCCAGCCATCACATCTACACTCAAGGCAGGAATGAAGAGGAAGGGGAAGGAAGCAGATAGGGTGGCATTTGTATCAGGAAAACAAAGGCTTTCTAGAAATCCCCTGCAGACTTCAACTTAAAACTCATTGATCAGAAATGTGTCAAAACGAGGGGCGCCTGGGTGGCTCAGTCAGTTAAGTGTCTGCCTTCGGTTCAGGTCATGATCCCAGTCTCCTGGGATCGAGCCCAACATCGGGTTCCCTGCTCTGCGGGAAGCCTGCTTCTCCCTCTCCCACTCCCCCTGCTTGTGTTCCTGCTCTCGCTGTCTCTCTCTCTCTCTCTCTCTCTGTCAAATAAGTAAATAAAATCTTTTTTAAAAAAAATGTGTCAGGGCGCCTGGGTGGCTCAGTTGGTTAAGCGACTGCCTTCAGCTCAGGTCATGATCCTGGAGTCCCGGGATCGAGTCCCGCATCGGGCTCCCTGCTTGGCAGGGAGTCTGCTTCTCCCTCTGACCCTCCTCCCTCTCATGCTCTCTGTCTCTCATTCTCTCTCTCTCAAATAAATAAATAAAATCTTTTAAAAAAATAAATAAATAAAATAAAATAAATTAAAAAAATGTGTCAAAACGCAAATCTAACTTGTAAAAGAGGAATGAGCCAACCCAGTGTCCTATTTTCCAGGGTTTTTTTACTACTTTATGCAAAAATTCCACAATTTCATCTTCCAAACTCTGTTGAATTTTTTATTTCTACTCTAATCATTTTAATTTCTTTTTTTCAAGATTTTATTTTTAAGTAGTCTCTACACCCAACATGGGGCTCGAACTCACAACCCCAAGATCAAGAGTCACATGCTCCAGCAACTGAGCCAGCCAGGCACCCCTGATCATTTTCATTTCTTTCTCTTTCTTGTTTTCTGATATTTCCCTGTTTTTGTCTGCTTTAACGGCACCCATTCTCGTTTCATGGCTGCAATATCATCTCATCTCTCTAAAGATACTTATAATTTTTCTTTAAATTTTTTGCCCCTTCCTTACAACATTTCTTTTTTTTTTCTAATTGATAGTCTTCCCATACACAGACTTTGTTCTCTGTCTTTTATGTTGATGGTGTCTCTCAAAAGTCTGATGATCCTTGGCTTAAAAATGAGACACCAAAAAAATAAAAGTTTTATTGGTCCTAAAAAAAAAAAATGAGACACCAAATAGTTGTTTGGAAAGATTGTGTGGTTGGATCAGATTTGTCACCTAGTGGCTGGAAGAGTGATCAGGTGTTGAGTCACTCTGTCATTAGGAGATACACACCTCCCTCCCAATTGTCATGTGTGAGTATTTACTCTGGAGCCATTGAATTTTTCCATGGACTTTTCACTCTGATCTTCTTCAACATGATGGGGTTGGTGAACTGGGTCTGTGTAATAAGCCTGCACCATAGTGGGAGCAGGGGGGATGACGGGGACTCACCAGCTAGCATGGCCCAGAGCCACCAACTCTGGTCAGTTTCTTCAGAGAAGGAACTCCCCTATTCTACAGGAATTAGAGAGAGGTTGTCCCACAATAGTGTGGGTTCAGAGGCATAATACGTCCTTAGGGAAACTTTCAAACCATCTCCCTCTTCTCAGTCCATGACTCACCCTTGCTCCTTCCACTTGGCTAGTATCTCCAATTCCAGAACCCTTCAAGGAGCTCTAGGGAACAAACCTCTTGCTGCTCATCAATCTTCCTTTCCACAGGCACTTGGGTTTCAGTCACTTCTATCTGCTAAGTCGGTTACCATCCTTCAAAACACTTTTCATCTCCCAGGTGTGAACACATCTCTTTTCTACTCTTTCCTGTCTCCTCTCCAATTCTTTTTTTTTTTTTTTTTAAAGATTTTATTTATTTATTTTTTTTTATTTGAGACAGAGAGAATGAGAGACAGAGAGCATGAGAGGGAGGAGGGTCAGAGGGAGAAGCAGACTCCCTGCCGAGCAGGGAGCCCGATGTGGGACTCGATCCCGGGACTCCAGGATCATGACCTGAGCCGAAGGCAGTCGCTTAACCAACTGAGCCACCCAGGTGCCCCTCTCCTCTCCAATTCTTTGTCTTTATGGGTTTAAGCCATTTTATTTTTTTCACTGTGATTTTGGATGGAGAGAGAAGGATGGGGATGGAGCTCAGATAAAAGTATGTGTTTAAAGTCTACATACATATTTTTCAATTTCTCCAATTTCATAATACATTTCCCAAAAAAAAAAAACCCTCATAACTGTTTTATTATGAATGGGGCACCTGCCTCCAGTAAGAATATGCCTTAGCAAGTTTATAAATATGTGCTAAATTTTAAACATTTGATTGGTAGCCCCTATGAATTCTCCAAAATAAATATAAAGAGGAAGAAGGTAAAACAATTCGGATTGTGTTTATGTTCTATAAGTCCCAAGGTTTTGAGAAGTAAATTCAGGTCTTCCAATATTATAAGATCTGGAGGGTAAGGATAAAGAGAGCTAGGCTTGTACATTAAAGGAGTAGTTGAACACCTACCAAAAAAACTGTGATTGCTAGAGGAAACCAAATTGTGAAAATGTATAAACAACCTCAAGATAATTATATAAAAGAAAATACATTTTCAAAAGCTAAGAGACATCGAGGAATAAAAACTCTAACATGACCATAGGGAAAAATTAATGCACCTAGGGCTTATTTCCTAAGAATGGCTTGTAAAGTATATCTTTTGATCTAACAAATCTAATTCTAGGGATAAGTTCTACAGATACAGTTGCCCAAGTGTTCAATTACATACACTCAAGGATGGTTTCAGGAGCATTTTTAACACTGCAAAATGGAAACATGCTACACATTCTTCAGTGAGGCCCACCAGCCCCAGGGATCCAGTGGCCATAGCAATGATACCTAGGCTGTGAGTGTAAACAAAAGACACAGCAGTGAGCCAGAGCCAGGACTCTTTGGCCTGTGTAGGGCCCATTTAACAGTGATGGTTCAAGCTGCTTATGCTCTCAGTCTCTCCAGACCTCTGCCTGGCATTTGGAAACAAGGCTGACCTCCTTAGATTGAACAAATCCCTCGTGCAGACCATGGGAGGAGCCTGGGTTTCCTTCTCCACCTGGCAGCAAAGAGAAGCCTCTCCTTTCCCTGCTGAGGTGGTATCAGAGGAGGCGTAGTGGAGAGTCAGGATTTTCACCATCACCCAAAGTTTATAAAACCACCTCCACCATGGTGTCAGTGAAGACTATATAGGACTTCCAGAACCCATGGACAATAACAAAAGAAAAATGAGATCTAATATCCATGTCATCAGAGTCCCAGAAGGAGAAAAGAAAGAAGACAGACAGAAAATAAAGAATTACTACAGAAATAATGGTTGAAAACTTCCCAAATTTGCCAAGAGACATAAACCTACAGTTTCAAAAAGCTGCACAAACCACAAACAAGACAAATCCAAAGAAATGTGCACCAAGATACATCATAGCCAAATTTCTGAAAACTGAAAACAAGGGGAAAATCTTGAAATCAGCCAGAGATAAACAGATGCAAAACAATTAGAATGGCAGACTTCTCACCAGAAAACCACAGACGCCAAAAGGAGGTGGTGAAATATTTTTCAAGTGGTGAAAGAATAACTGTCAATCCAAAATTCTATACCCCCAAAAAGTATCCTTCCAGACCTAAGGAGAAATCAAGATATTCTCAGATGAGGGAAAACTAAGAAAATTTGTTACCACTCTCACTCTTTGCAGATGATACGATACTTTATGTGGAAAACCCAAGAGACTCCACCGTAAAACTGCTAGAACTCATACAGGAATTCAGTAAAGTGGCAGGATATAAAATTAATGCACAGAAATCAGTTGCATTTCTATACACCAACAAGACAGAAGAAAGAGAAATTAAGGAGTCAATCCCATTTACAATTGCACCCAAAACCATAAGATACCTAGGAATAAATCTAACCAAAGAGGCAAAGGATCTGCACTCAGAAAACTATAGAATACTCATGAAAGCAACTGAGGAACACAAAGAGATGGAAAAACATTCTATGCTCATGGATTGGAAGAATAAATATTGTTAAAATGTCTATGCTACCCAGAGCAATCTACACATTCAAAGCAATCCCTATTAAAATACCATTGACATTTTCCACAGAGCTGGAAAAATAATCCTAAAATTTGTATGGAACCAGAAAAGACCCCAAATAGCCAGAGGAATGTTGAAAAAGAAAAGTAAAGCCGGTGGCATCACAATTCCGGACTTCCAGCTCTATTACAAAGCTGTCATCATCAAGACA
>NC_138373.1:75740379-75866241 GCF_054177405.1 Leptonychotes weddellii
AAAAAGTTGAAAATAGAGCTACCCTATGACCCAGCAATTGCACTGCTGGGTATTTACCCCAAAGATACAAATGGAGTGATCTGAAGGGGCACATGCACCCCAATGTTTATAGCAGCAATGTCCACAATAGCCAAACTATAGAAAGAGCCTAGATGTCCATCAACAGATGAATGGATAAAGAAGATGTGGTATATATATACAATGGAATATTATGCAGCCATCGAAAAATGAAATCTTGCCATTTGCAATGACATGGATGGAACTAGAGGGTATTACGCTAAGCGAAATAAGTCAATCAGAGAAAAACAATTATCATATGATCTCACTGATATGAGGAATTTGAGAAACAAGACAGAGGATCATAGGGGAAGCGAGGGAAAAATGAAACAAGACGAAACCAGAGAAGAAGACAAACCACAGGAGACTCTTAATCTCAGGAAACAAACTGAGGGTTGCTGGAGGGGAGGGGGATGGGAGGGATGGGGTGGCTGGGTGATGGACATTTGGGAGGGTATGTGTTATGGTGAATGCTGTGAATTGTGTAAGACTGATGAATCACAGACCTGTACCCCTGAAACAAATAGTACATTATATGTGAATAAAAAGGAAAAAAAAGAACATTTGTTACCAGTAGAACTATCCTAAAAGAATGCTGGAAGGAAGTTCTCTAAACAGAAAAGAAATAAGAGAAGGAACTTTGGAACACCATGAAGCAAGGAAGAGAGTACACAGTATGCAAAAATATGGACAAATACAATAGGCTTTCCTTCTCCTTTTGAGTTTTCAAAATTATGTTTGATGGTTGAAGCAAAATTTATACCACTGATGTAGTTCTTAATGTGTGTAGAGGAAAAAATTAAGACAATTATAAAAAAAAAAAGGAAAGGAAAGAGATGTGAAGAGAGGAAAGGTTTCTATACTTCACTCAAACTGGTAAAATGATACCAGTTGACTATGATAAGTTATGTATAATACCTAGAGCAACCACTAAAAAAGCTATACAAAGAGATACACTCAAAAACACTATAGATAAATCAACAGGGAAAAATGTTCAACTAACCCAAAAGAAGACAGGAGAAAGTAAACACAAAAACAAAAATCAGAGAACAAATGGAAAACAAAAACAAAATACCTTAAGCCATAACATATCAATAATTACATTATATACAACTGGCTTAAATACATCAACTAAAAGACAGAGATTGCAGATTGGATTTTAAAATATGACCTGCCCAACTATATTTGCTGTCTACAACAATTTCATTTCAAATAATGATACAGGTAGGTGAAAGTAAAAGGATGGGGAAATATATGTCATGCAAGCATTAATAAAAGAAAGCAAGAATGGCTATATTAATATCAGATAAAGTATACTTCAGAGCAAAGGAAATTACCAGAGACAGAAAGGTACTTTATAAAATGATAAAAGAGGGGTGCCTGGGTGGCTCGGATATTAAGCATCTGCCTTTGGCTCGGGTCATGATCCCAGGGTCCTGGGATCCAGCCCTGCATTGGGCTCCGGGCTCACCAGGGAGTCTACTTCTCCCTCTCCCTCTGCTCCCCCTTCCCACTCGTGCTCTCTTTCTCTTTCTCTCTCAAATAAATAAATAAAATCTTTAAAAAAATAAAAAATAAAAAATAAATAAATAAAATGATAAAAGAGTCAATCGACTAAGAAGTTACAGCAATTCTGTGTATGTACCAAAAAAAAAAAACCAGAGCTGCAAAATACCTGAAGAAACAGATAGGAGAAATAAACAAATTCACAATTATAGTTGAAAACTCCAACATCTCTAAACAATTGATATAACAACTAAAGCAAATATCAGCAAGAGTGTAAAAGAACTCTCCAACATCATTAGCCAATATAGAACACTTGACCCAGCAGCAGAATATACATTCTAATATGCATTCTTTTCAAGTGCCCATTGAACATACACCAAGATATATATTGGACAATAAAATGAACCTCAACAAATTTAAAGGAACTGAAAAAAAATGGAACAAAGCTAAAAATCAATAACAGAAAAATATTAGGAAAATATCTAAATACTTGGAAACTAAACAACTCACTTCTAAATAATTCACGGATCCAAGAAGTCTTAGCCCCACATCACATCGGGCTCCTTGCTCAGCAGGGAGCCTGCTTCTCTCTCTCCCTCTGCCTGCCACTCCCCCTCTTGTGTGCTCTCTCTCTCTCTGTCAAATAAATAAATAAAATCTTTTTAAAAAAATGAAAATGTAATATATTGGGTGTCTGGGCGGCTCAGTCGGTTAAGTGTCTGCCTTCGGCTCATGTCATGATCCCAGAGTCCCCAGATGGAGTCCTGCACTGGGCTCCCTGCTCAGCAGGGAGTCTGCTTCTCCCTCTGACCCTCACCCAACTTGTGGTCACTCTCTCTCTCTCTCTCAAATAAATAAATAATATCTCTAAAAAAAAAGAAAAAGAAAATGTAATATATTAAAATTTGTGAAACAAAGTAAAGCAGTGCTAAGAGAAAAATGTGTAGCACTAAATGCATACATTAGAAAAGAGGAAAAATCTCAAATCAGTAATCTAAGCTCCCACCTCAAGGACTTAGAAAAAAGAAAAGGCAAAATATACTCAAAGCAAGCAGAAGGAAAGAAATATAAAGACAAGGGCAAAAATCAATGAAATTGAAAACAATGGAGAAAATCAAGAGTTGGTTCTTTGAAAAGATCAATAAAATTGACTGACTTCTAACAAGACTAACAAAAAAAAAAGAGGGCAAAGACACAAATTACCAATATTGGGAATGAAATAGGAGATACCACT
This sequence comes from Leptonychotes weddellii, assembly GCF_054177405.1. Taxonomy (NCBI): domain Eukaryota; kingdom Metazoa; phylum Chordata; class Mammalia; order Carnivora; family Phocidae; genus Leptonychotes; species Leptonychotes weddellii. Next base: position 75,743,177 of record NC_138373.1, read on the forward strand.
ATAGCCCCTGCAGACATCAAAAGGATAATAAGGGAATTCTACAAACAATTCTACATACATAAATTTGACAACTTTGGTGAAATAGACCAATTCCTAAACACACACACACACTACCACAACTCACCCAAAATGAAATAGGCCGTGTGAATAGTCACATGACTATAAGGAAATTGAATTCACATTTTTAAAATTAAAAAAAAAAGAAAGAAATCTCCAGGCCCAAATGGCTTTTTTTTTTTTAAGATTTTATTTATTTCTTTGAGAGAGAGAGAATGAGAGAGAGAGAGAGCACAAGAGGGGGGAGGGTCAGAGGGAGAAGCAGTGTCCCTGCTGAGCAGGGAGCCCGATGCAGGACTCCATGGAGGGGGGCGCGGGGAACGACTCTGGGATCATGACACGAGCCAAAGGCAGACGCTTAACCAACTGAGCCACCCAGACACCCGCCAAATGGTTTCACTAGACAATTCTACTAAATGTTTAAAGAGTTAATGCTGGGATGCCTGGGTGGCTCAGTTGGTTAAGTGTCTGCCTTCCGCTCAGGTCATGATCACAGGGTTCTAGGATTGAACCCCACACCAGGCTCCCCACTCAGCAGGAAATCTGCTTTTCCCTCTCTGTCCCTCCCCCTACTTGTGCTCTCTCTCTCAATTAAATAAATAAAATCATTAAAAAAAAAGAAGGCTCTTTCAATATTCAAAAATTAATCAGTATAATTAACCATATTAACAAGCTAGAGAAGAAAAATTACATGATCATATCAATTAATGCAAAAAGACATTTGACAGATTTCAACATTTATTCATGGTACAAATTGTCAAAAAAATATGAATAGAAGGGAAACTCTTCAATTTGGTAAAAGCATCTACAAAAAGCCCACAGCAACATTACACTTAATGGTGAAAGACTGAATGCTTTCCCCTCCCAAGATAGGAATAAGACAAGGATATTCACTCTCATCACTCTTATTCAATATGGTCCTGGAAGTTCTACCCTGTGCAATAAGGCAAAATAAAACAAAGTAAAAAAGCAGAGTACTGAGTACTGAGTTCAGCAAAGTTGCAAGATATAAGATAAGCATACAAAAATCAATTTTATTTCTGTATACTAGCAATGCACATGTGGACACCAAAACTAAAAATATAGTACCATTTACAATCACCCAAAAAATAATGAAACACTTAGATGTAACTCTAATAAAATATACACAGGACTTTTATGCTGAAAACTATAAATACAACGCTGATGAAAGAAATTTTTAAAAATCTAAATAAAAGGGGGCACCTGGGTGGCTCAGTCAGTTAAGCATCTGCCTTCAGCTCAGGTCGTGATCCCAAGGTTCTGGGATCGAGCCCCACGTCGGCTCCCTGCTCAGGGGGGGGTCTGCTTCTCCCTCTCCCTCTGCCTGTCACTCACCCTGCTTGTGCTCTCTATCTCTTTCTGTCAAATAAATAATAAAATAAAAAATTTTTAAAAATCTAAATAAAAGGAAAGATATAGTGTGTTCATGAACTAGAAGATTCAATATAGGTGAAATATCGGTATGTTGATAAAGATAGATGAACATAAGTATATATAGATAAGATATAGCTATATAGATAAAGATAGATAAACATAAATGGAATATAGAATATAGATAAAGATGCAGCATAGATGTCAAACGTCCTCAAATTGATGTACAGATATAATGCAATTCCTATCAAAATCCCAGCAAGAGGGGCACCTGGGTGGCTCAGTCGTTAAGCGTCTGCCTTTGGCTCAGGTCATGATCCCAGGGTCATGGGATCGAGCCCTGCATCGGGCTCCCTGCTCAGCGGGAAGCCTGCTTCTCCCTCTCCCACTCCCCCTGCTTGTGTTCCCTCTCTCGCTGTGTCTCTCCCTGTCAAATAAATAAATAAAAATAAAATCTTAAAAAAAAAAAATCCCAGCAAAATTTTCTTGTAGATAAGGCAGTTATTCTAAAATTCAAATGGAAAGGCAAGGAACTAGAATAGCTAAAAATAATTTTGAAAAAGAAGAAAAAAAGTGGAAGGAATTAGTCCATAGTAATCAAGATTGTATGATATTGGTGGAGGGATAGACACAGAGATCAATGGAATACAATGGACAACCCAAAAGCAGAAACACACAAATAAGCCCAACTGATTTTTGACCAGGTGCAAAAGCAATTCAATGGAGAAAAGACAGCCTTTTCAGCAAATGGTGCTGGAGCAATTGTACATCCATGACCAGAAAATGAACCTCAACCTAAATCTCACACCTTATACAAAAATGAACTCAAGGGACGCCAGGGTGGCTCAGTCAGTTAAGCAGCTGCCTTTGGCTCAGGTCACAATCCTGGGGTGCTGGGATCGAGTCCCATATCGGGCTCCCTGCTCAGCGGGGAGCCTGCTTCTCCCTCTGCCTGCCACTCCCCCTGCTTGTGTGTTCTCTCTCTCTCTCTCTGACAAATAAATAAAAATCTTTTTAACAAAATGAACTCAAAATGGATCACAGACTTAAATGTAAAATGTAAAATCATAAAACATTTAGAAAAAAAATAGAAAATATTCAGGATCTAGAGCTAGGCAGAGTTCTTAGGCTTGACACCAAAAGCATGATCCATAAAAGGTGAAACTAACAAATTGGATTTCATCGAAATTTAAAATGTTTGTTCTGTAGAAGACCCTGTTAAGATAAAAAGACAAGGTACAGGGGTGCCTGGGCGGCTCAGTCAGTTAAGTGTCCAACTCTTGATCTCAGCTCAGGTCTTGATCTCAGGGTCATGAATTCAAGCCCCACACTGGGCTCCATGCTGGGCATGGAGCCTACTTTAAAAAAAAAAAAAAAAGGAAAGAAAAGACAAGTAACAGAGTGGGAGAAAAATATATGAAAACCATATACCTGACAAAGGATGAGTACTTAGAATATATAAAGAACTCTCAAAATTCAACAGTAAAAAAAGCAAAAAATTCAGTTAGAACACAGACAAAACACATGAAGAGACATTTCACCAAAGAAGATAGAGAGATGACAAATAAGCACATGAAAAGATGTTCTTCATTATTAGCCATTAGAGAAATATGCATTAAAACCACTATGAGAAATCATCACATATCCACCAGCATGGCTAAAATAAAAAGTAGTGACAATACCAAATTCTGACAAAGATGCAGAGAAAATGGACCACCAATATATTGCTGGTGGCAATGTAAAATGGTAGGATTTGGCAGGTGTTTTTTTAAACTAAAATGCCATTATAACCCAGCAATTGAGCACCTGGGCATTTATCTCAGAGATATGAAGACTTGCATTTACACAAAATCTGTACACCAATGTTTGTTGCAGCTTCATTCATAAGAGTTCCACACTAGAAACAATCCAGATGTCCTTCACTGGATGAATGATTAAACAGATGTAGTACATCTAGACCTTGGAACACTGCTCAGCAGTAAAAGGTAATAAACTATTGATAGATGTGATAACATAGGTAAATCTCCAGTGAATTATGCTGGGTGAAAAAAAAAAGTCAGTTCCAAAAGGTTACATATCAGATATTTCATTCATGTAACATTCTTGAAATGCCAAAATGATAGAAACAGAGGATAGATTAGTGGTTGCTAAGGGTTATGGAGCAGGTGGGAGCAGGAGAGAAGGGGATGTGGTTATAAATGGCAACATGAGGGATCCTTATAATGATCAAAGTATTTTGTATCTTGACTCTATCAATGTCAATATCCTGGTTATGATACTGTGCTGTAGTTTTTCATGATGTTACCATTGAGGAAGGCTGGATAAAGGGTGCATGGAATCTTTATTATTTCTTCTTTTTAAAAGATTTTATTTATTTTTTATTTTTCTAAGTAATCTCTACACCCAACGTGGGGCTTGGACTCACAACCCTGAAATCAAGAGTCACATGCTCCACCACCTAAGCCAGCCAGGCACCCCAGGATCTTTATTATTTCTTACAAGTGCTTGTAAATCTACATTTATCTCAAAATTAAATTTTTTTAAAACCAAAAAAAAACCTTATTTTTCATAAGTCTGCAAGGTTCAGCTAATATAGACCAGGCGGCTCTGTTGATCTTGGCTGGCCTCACTCATGTGTGTAGGGGTTTAGCAGATCGAGGCTGGGTTCCTCTGTGTCAGCTGGGGAACTTGACTCCATTCCATGTATCTCTCATCCTCAGCAGGCAGGCCTGGATATGTTCTCATGGCTACTGCACAGTGCACAAGAAAGCCCAAGAAAGCAAGCTCTAATGGACAAACCTCTTTCAAGCCTGGGCTTTAGTCTTGGCTTTGACATTGTAAAGGCTGAAGCAAGCTAAAAACTTAGCCCAGAATCGAAGGACAAAGCAGATCATTCTAGTCATGACGGGAGGGCACCACAACATCATACGCATGGGCACAGAGAGGAACAGCTGGGGCCATAAAGGACTCTACGGCACTATCCCAGATCACCTCCAGGACTAAAACCACCTATCACCACTCTTCCTTCTCTCAGGCAGGCTGTGGCTATTCTGTGTTGTTTCTGGGACCTTGCAACAGGATCTGACTGTTTCTTGTCCAAAGAGAGATCACAGGGGAAGAGAATATACAACGTCTAAAACCTTCCTACACTGAGCCAATCTGCCTCTAAATGTCCCACCACCACGTGCCTCCACCTTCCCCAGACTCAATCTTTACTCCACCTGCCACCCGCATCTGATTCTCTTCCCACCCCTTACATCTTCTAGAATCCTGTGCCTTTCCTAGCACTCACCAGACTTTATTTCATGTGAATCCCTGTCCAAAGCCACTGAGATCAGTTCTTTGGGCATCCCATTTCCTCATCTGCAAAGGATGGATAATAGCAGTACCTACGTGGCTCCATCAGTGTTGATGTGAGGATGAAACAATGTAATTCACATAATCAGTTTACCCTGCCTGGTGCATGGTAATCCCTCAATAAATTGTAGTGGCTTTATTTTCTTTTAAGATGGGAGCAAAGGGCATGCTTAGTCTAACTGCAGGCCATTAAAGGAATTCCAGCATTCCAAGTGAGAACTCTGAAAATATTTCCCCATAGAAACACTGTTCTACACCATGATTGTATTCTGTACGACTATTATTACTCCTAATGATTCTATCGTTCTGGTGTTTCAGCTTAATCCTGCACATTAAATGGGCTCTCCTGAACTGGCCTGGCAAAACTGACCACCATGAGGAACACTATTGCAGGGGGAAAATGTGAGTTCCAAACAAGTCCCTTACAAATGAACTTTTGAAATAGAACCCACTCTTAAGTCTGATATTGCCTAGAAATGAATGTTATGAAGGCAGATACTTTGGCAGATACTGTAAATGTATCAGGCTGATGTATTCTACTGACCTGGACTCTCTGAGTAAGAACCTTATGAATGAGGCCAGATGGCAGAGGTACTCAGGGCCAAGGGTAGGAAGCAAAACTGTGTTGTAAAGAAAACTAGGTAGACTTTGGGGGGTGGGGGTCAATGGGAGATCACAATCAATACCTGGGTATGCAGCAGTTAGGGAGACATCTTGGAAAGGAGGGGAAAACAGGGTCCTGAGAGCAATACCAGAGGGGTACCTACTTGATGTTGAGAAGCCTATGAAAATGGAAAGGTTGTAGCCAAAAGCTTATAGAAGTCTATCTGGGACCCAGGGAGGAAAGGAATAGCTAGACCCGTAATTTGAAAGTGAAATGGAACGGCTAGAAGGAATAGAAAAACTATAGCTTCAAGGCTAAGAGCCTAGAAGGGATGGATTCGGGGCCTCCAGGTGGAAGTGCTTGATAAGGTTTGAATAATGCTATAATCTGAAGCTAAGCTGCGAGGTTTCAGGATACAACCAGGAGACACTCAGGACTTTTCACTGTAGTAAAGTTCAGCATGAAGTTGACCTTCTAGGTGCACAGGACAACAAAGAGCAGAACGGGAGAAGGTGAGGGAAGGGATATTGCAAGAAATAAAGCAAGTGGGGAAAGGAGCTGGGTTCTGTGGAGGTACAGTCCCCTTTGCACACTGGGCTAGTGAGAGCCAAGAAGGCACCTGAGTGAGACCCAGCCATCCCTAGAGCCAGGTCTACTGGGCTCACTCTCACACCAGTTAGCGCACCAGGCACCCCTCCCATCTGCTGTGTCTGGGACTCCATGTGAACCCTAACATGGCACCAAGATCTTTAGTGATGTAGAAATGCAGCTAGCTAACAAGGAAGCTCAGGGATGTATCCTATATCCCTGCCTACCACATACGCCTCTCCTTGAATAACTTCACTGATGGAATCCCACTTCTCCTGAGGCTCCCATCTCCTTATTAAAGGACTGTCATGTGAAGAATTCTCTCCAATCAGCCAGATCAAATCTGCCCCCTGGTGATTCCTAGTCCCCAGTCCTTGTTCTGCTCTCAGGAGCTAAGTAGCTAAATCTAATCCTTCCTCCCCCTGAGACCCAGTTCCATTCCCCTTAAATCTTCTCTCTTCTAGGATAAATGGTCCACATTACATAACCTTAATAACCAAGCCAATGAGCATTTCCTGATGGCCTTAATGTGAGCAGAGCACAGTGCACATGCTAAGTGAATAAATTGTCTCTTTGCTCTTCAGGTAAACAGGGTGAAGACAGAAGCATGGATGAAAAACTCTAATACAAAGAAGACTGGTAAATACTATAAAAAATGTTCAGAACTTGGTGTGGTGAAGCTCTGGGGAAAGTGTAGACCAGTTCGTGTTGGGGGATCTGAAAAGGCTTCTAAGAAGTGGGATTTGAGCTGGGACTTTAAAGACTTTGACAAGCAGATGCAGGGAAAGAGGCAGGTGGTAAACTGAACAGAGGACGTGGGCTAGAAGACCCTAGTTCTTAATTTCCTACTTGATCTTGAGCATATTTAAAATGAGGGCCCTAAACTAAATGATCTCTAACATCTAGTGATAGAGACCCAAAAGGGTATGAGTTGGAGCATTCCAACTTAGGCAAGAGTCCAAACCTCCCCATATCAAGGGAGTGTGTGCGTGTTTGGGACAGGGGGTGGTGGGATAAGAAGAGGATCATTCCTTCTCTGCTCTGCCTGTCACACTGACACGGCACCCTTCACCACTCTGACCGTGTCATTTTGGGATACTGACAATGTCCTTCGTAGAATGGTGTCCTTCTTAGAATAGCAGTTACTATGAGCCAGACACCTTTGGAAGCATTACATATTTACACTTATATCCCACTAAATCCTCAGAACAACCCTATGAGATAAGTACAAGTTTGAGTCTTCCCATTTTACAGATGAGAAGACAGAGGCACCGAGAGATTAAATATCTTGCCCAAAGTTTCTTGAGCTAGTCTTACAGCGGAGCTGGGATTTGAACTCAGGGAGTCTAGCTCCCTGCTTTACTTCTTCACTAGAAACCACAAGGGCAGAACGGGGCACAGCTCTGTAGACACGCTCTGCCTCACCAGGAGAGAGTACCATGACACTGTCGCTCCTTATACATTCCCATTACCTCCGCCTAAGACAACATCAGCTTTCTTGGCAGCCCAGAGCACATCAATGATTCATGCTGCGGTGGAGCTCACCTACAGCCCCTAAAACACTTTTGACAGGAGCTGGTCTTAAACCAGGTCAGTCCCATTCTGCTCACATGCAGTTAATTAGTTAATCCCAAATGCTGGGTTTTTCTTTAAGCCTCATGATAGGCAAGATAGCCTCATGATAGGCTTTCTTTAAGCCTCATAGTTTCACCTGACAATAATTTTGAAACATGATATGTTAGCCAATGTTCTCTCTCTCAGTTCAGTAATAATATAACATGAACAGCTAGTGGTCATTGGAGCATTCCTTAACTGAAAGTTTTTCATATAGTATCTTCTAGAGTAGTTTAGTCTTTACATGAAGTCTTTTATGATTGTTGTTGTTGTTACTGTTTTTCCCATTTAAGGGGACAGAAAATCAAGGCTAGCGAATTTAAGAAACTTGCTCGACATCCAAATAGGAAGTGACAGACCCAAGGTTCATATCCAGATGGGGCCAGAAGTCATCCATAGGCTTTCTCACCTCTTTGCATCATCCATAATCTTGCCATTATCGAAGTCAATCACAAAGAAATGTAAAACAGGGGCACCTGGGTGGCTCAGTCGTTAAGCGTCTGCCTTGGGCTCAGGTTATGATCCCAGGGTCCTGGGATGGAGCCCCGCGTTGGGCTCCCTGCTCTGCGGAAAGCCTGCTTCTCCCTCTCCCACTCCCCCTGCTTGTGTTCCCTCTCTCACTGTCTCTCTCTCTCTGTCAAATAAATAGATAAAATCTTAAAATAAATAAATAAATAAAGTCAAAACCCCTGTGCCCTTTCAAAAAAAAAAGAAAGAAAGAAAGAAAGAAATGTCAAACAGCATCAAGGACAGAACTCAGAAGTAAATCATGTCCCTCCAGGCATATATGAACCAATTATCCATGTAGTCATACAGAGATGGAGGCATTTTTTTATATAATATTGAAAGGCCTGAGAAGTGCAGTAATTTGCCCAAGCTCACACACTAGGAAAGAAAGGCAAATGGAAAGAAAACAATCCAGAGAGCTCAGGCTCTTCATTCCATCAGCACACACTTGGAGTAGAAATGAGTAGAAATAAACCCAAAAAGTTTTGCAATTACAGCGTCATCTAGACTGCAATTCTCCAATTTGTTCGTATGCATCTCATGAGAATCTTTATCAAAAACCTTGCCGGAGTGAGCATGCACTTTATCAAACACACCCCCTGACCTGTGTCAGGGATAAGTTTGCCCTGACGGACTCTCAGTGAACACTCAGAACCCCCATTCTAATGGTTCGTAAATCATCCGTTTAATAACGCGGTGTAGGATTTTGCAGGGAATTGCCGTAGGTGAGCTTCTTGAGGCACCCCAACTCCCTAAAAACTGTACAAGTCATGTCCAGTCATCAGGTGCCACCGCACTACAGTGGCCCTGGGGCTCCCCGCACTGGGCCTGTCTTTCCTTAGAGCTAATAACACACCTCCGCCATCTCCTCTTGATTGAAAGCTTCAGCTTTTCTCTATCATTTCCCACTGAGACTGTTTTCCATAGTAGAGAAGAGACAAGTCACATTGAACCAGAGTGGTTCTGTTTTCTTTCTACCTTCTGCTGTAAATGAATCTTAAAAAAAAAAACTCTTCTTTTGTCATTAATATTTTCTCTTTCTTTAAGATTTTACTTATTTATTTGAGAGAGAGCGTGCACGTGCGCACGCACACCCACACAGTGGGGGAGAGGCAGAAGGAGAAGGAGAAGCAGACTCCCCCCTGAGCAGGGAGCTGGACGTGGGTCTCCATCATGACCTGAGCCGAAGGCCGACGCTTAACTGACTGAGCCAACCAGGTGCTCCATCTTTTGTCATTAATATTTTCAAGAACCTCAGCGGCTGACACTCCAGGCCTATTCCACTCTTTTATATTTGCTTTTTGTCCTAGCCACTGACCAAGACTCTCTTCTTGACTGAACTATAGCCAGGCTCCTTTGAGCCCAAGGAGGACTCATCCTTGGGCATGTTCTCCAAGAGCCCAGTTTCTGCAAGAATCCTGCCAAGTTGGTTTAGCTGGAATCTCCCACCCTTGATAATCAGATCACCCTTGATATCTGACCAGATTCCTTCATTCCCAACCATTCCCCAGGGAATGTCTGGCCGCCCTGGCCTGCCTCCTGCCAAGAATCTTATCAGGTTGGTTTAGCCAGATTTCTGCCCCCCTTATCCCTAATTCTTCTTCTTGGCAATTTTCCATGCACTGACCTCTCCACCCTGCTCCTTGGCTAGGAAGTCCCACTTTGCCCTGTTGCATTCAAAGCTAAACCCAGTCTCCCTCCCCTACTGCAAAACTTCACTGCCGTGGTCCCTATACCTAGTCCTGAATATGGTCCACCTTATCATTTTAACAAGTGACAGAATAACTTTTTAACGACTCCTTTGGGCACCTTTTGCATGTGTTCTTTTAAAATGAGAGCTCATGCAAGAACTTCCTTTTGGCCTCAAAATCAAACGTTTTCCCTTGGCTTCCTTCTCCAGATCACTCCCTTCTACTTCCTACCTAGTAAGAGGCAGAATCAGGATTCAGCTCCAACAAGTTCGCCTATACAGCCTGAGGCCTCATGATACTGTTATTATTTGTAAATGGGTCAATAACTAAGTGGTTAAAAACAGCCAATGCCATGGGGCGCCTGGGTGGCTCAGTCGTTAAGCGTCTGCCTTCAGCTCAGGTCGTGATCCCGGGGTCCTGGGATCGAGCCCCGCGTCGGGCTCCCTGCTCCGTGGGAAGCCTGCTTCTCCCTCTCACACTCCCCTTGCTTGTGTTCCCTCTCTCGCTGCCTCTCTCTCTGTCAAATAAATAAATAAAATCTTTAAAAAAAAACAAAACAAAACAGCCAATACCAGAACCTCGAGATCTCCATCCAAATGCCTCTCAATTAGACAATCAAAGAAGAGCCTGAAGGGAACATGAGGTGCAGAGAATTAAGTGATTTAACCGATGTTAGGAGATACTTTTTTCAAAGGTGAAATAAACAAAGCTGGACCCTGGATTATGGTAAAGACAGATTTTAAACAGTAAAGTACTATTGCAATGGGGAAAAGAGTCCAGTGTGAAATGAACGAAACTTGTATTTGTTCAGGGGTGAATGGGTGAATGAGAGCCAGTGAGTGGAAAGGGAGTAGAGAGCCAGTGAGCAGAAGAGAGTGAAGAATTTCAAAATGGAAGGGAGGGTTGGTGCATGTGAAACCATCTGGGTTGGTTAGGCTCCTCCCCTCCCACAGAGACTGGCAGACAGGGGCCCTGTGGTCAGGTGTTGGCTTGAACGAACAGTAAGTTCTTTTGTGATCCTTGAGTTTGCTCAGCAGGCACTTTAAGGGGGCCTAGCTCAGGCCACTGTAGGGATGTGGCCATGTGCTCTTGGAAATTATGTTAGTGCTCCATTCAAGTCTTTCTGGGCCAAGATTGAGGCCTAGTCAAAAAAAGGCTCACAATGAGCCTGGCTAGAATGTGGTCAAAAAAAAAAAAAAAAAAAAGAATCTTTGTCAATTCCCACATAATACAAAAGAACATGTGTCAAATATTGTTATTTACCTCATTAACGGATGGTGGAACTGGTATAATATTACAACCAGTTCAAAGGTGCACTCAAACTGCCACACATTTATAGTCAGCTAAGGAATACTGGAATCAACTGACAAACAAAGGCAAACTGGAAAAACGGGTCAATACCCTCAGGACAATCAACAACCCCATTCCACTGGGAAACCATCTGCATTTTAATGGAAGGAACACTTTGCATTATCATCAGTCTCCTGTAAGTCAGCTTTTTTCTCTACAGAGTTGTAAAAGAACCCAATCCATGGAAAGCAAGCAAAGGTGCAGACGGGTATAAAAGCAAATAATCTCCAAAGGTTCCAGCATTCCATTGAAAAGATATCCAATAATATCTTTTTTTTTTTTTAAAGATTTTATTTATTTATTTGAGACAGAGAGAATGAGAGAGAGAGAGCACATGAGAGGGGGAGGGTCAGAGGGAGAAGCAGGCTCCCTGCCGAGCAGGGAGCCCAATGCGGGACTCGATCCCGGAACTCCAGGATCATGACCTGAGCCGAAGGCAGTCGCTTAACCAACTGAGCCACCCAGGCGCCCTCCAATAATATCTTTTTGTCCATTTCAAAATCTTCTTGTTTTTCCCTACACCAAGCTCAACAGCAGTAAAAGTGAATTAAGAAAATCAAAAAGAGGGGCGCCTGGGTGGTTCAGTCTGTTAAGCGTCTGCCTTCAGCTCAGGTCATGATCTCAGGGTCCCGGGATCAAGCCCCTCATCGGGCTCCCTGTTCGGACGGGAGTCTGCTTTTCCCTCTCCCTCTGCCCCTCTCCCCTGCTCGTGCTCACTCTCTGTCTCTCTCAAATAAATAAATAAAATCCTAAAAAAAAAAAAAAAAGGAAATCAAAAAGATGATTGAAAAGCATCAATGATCAGGGATAGATCTATAAAGTAAGTATTAGGAATACAGTCAGTTTCGGTGGTTAGGTTCCTGAACTCTGAAGCTTCACTGCCTAGGGTCCTTCAAACCCCAACTTGACCACTTTTGGTTGTATTATGATGAGCAATTTTACTCGGTTTCCCCGTGCATCAAATTCCCCATCTGTAAGATGGGCATAACAAGTACCTATTACACAGCTGAGTTAATCATTGATAAAAGCTCAGTAAATTACAGATGCCACCATGATGCCTGTTGGAGCCTATGGCCGTGAAAGCATGCTTATCTATAGTCTACAAGGCAATGCTTGGCTAGGCCAGAATTCTATCTTCATGATCACTAAATTCTACACTAAGCCAACATTAATTCTTTCTCCTAAGCTTCCCATTGCTTCTAGTAGGCTAACCAGTTCCTCTCTGCCAAGTGTAAGATTTGAGTGTAGGCAAAATTTATCACCATTGCTTCCTTTGACTTTAGAGATGACATTAGCATCAAGTATGAGGTTCTCTTTGTTCATCGGGAGTGTTTAGCAGAAGTCAAGTTAGTTTAAATCTGCTGTCACAATTAAACTCTGCTTCTATGCCAGTGTGATCTCTGTAACCATTATCCATCTTCCTTCTGGTTATACCAACCCAACATTATTGCTTCAATTCCTTTATTTTGTCTTCATTCGAACATTCTAACCACAACTTACCGGATTTCCTTACAGGTGTAGAGGAGGGAGAAAACCTTTTTCCTTAGCCTCTTAGGTACTTCACCTGGGACCCTGCCTTTAGACAAAGGCAGATTAACAACAGAAAAACAAATATAAGTTTATTAACACATACAGCTTACATACACATGGGAAAAACTCAGTGATGAGTAACTCAAAGGGGTGGCTAGAACTTGGGGCTTATATAACATCTTAACAGAAGAACAATACATCTACACAACTATAGCAGACAAAGAAGCAATTATTAACAGGCATGCAAGCACTGGCCGTGGCCATCCCCCAGGGCTCAGAGCAAAGGGAACAGGCAAAAATTCTCATCTTTGAGTCTTACCCTGGAAAGTGTTTGCACTTTACAAGCTGCTGCCTGAGGGTCTTGCTTCTAATTAGCACACATCTAAGTGCTAACTGCAATCCTTCCTGGAGCCTGAAAGAGCTGGTGGGCACTTCCCCTGCCTCCTCCCTCCTACTGGCTCCAATAATAAAACTAAATTGTTGGTATCTCCTTGGAAGGATCTAGATGTGTCAACACATCTAGTGCCCCAACTTTTAAGGCTGCCACCTGAGAAATGGTCTGCCAAATCACCCAGCTCTGATAGCCAACATGGCTTGCCTCTGCCTTCTCCCCCTAGCCCATTCCAAATCACCAGTGTCTCCCTGGAAGGAACCTACACACATGTGTGGCACCCCAGCTTTTGCAGATGCTGGCCAAAGGACAGACCCCCAGATCACCTGGTTCTGAAAGCCAATAGGGCTTGCGTTCGCAGATCCCACAGGACTGTAGCAAACAATGAAGCTGTTCTTAATGGGTGCAAGAGCACCCACCTTCACAGCTATACACTGAGGTCCAGTGCAAAGGGAGCAGGCAAAAAAGCCCATCTCCCAGTTTCTACAGGAAGGGCCCTAATTACATACCTTCCCAGCTGCTGCCTAAGGGTTTGGCTTCCAATCAGCCTGCATCTAGGTGCAAACTATGATTCTCCCCTTTGGGACACTGACAGGCACACCCTCAACTACTGGGCACCTCTAAGAACAAAGCATGGTTAATCACAAGGGTTTGAGAGACAACTAAGAGCCACTAGTAAAGAGATTGAATCAGCACTCAAAAGCTTCCCAGCAAAGAAAATGAAGATGGCTTCATTGGTAAATTATACTAAACATTTAAAGAATTAATGCCAAGACTTCTCAGTTTCCCAAAAAATAGAAGACAAGGGAACCCTTCCAATCTCATTTTATAATATCAACATTACCCTGATACCAAAACCAGACAAGAACACTATAAGAAAAGAAAATTAAAGACTAATATCCCCAGTGATTCAAAAACCCTAAAAAATATTAGCAAACCAAATTTAACAATACATTAAAAGAATCAATACACTATAATCAAGTGGGATTTATTCCAGGGATGCAAGGATGGTTCTGCATTCACAAATCAATATGATACACCACATAACAAAATGGAAGATAAAAATCATATGATCATCTCAATAGATGCAGAGAAAACATTTGACAAAATTCAATTCATCTCATGATGAAAACTCTCAACAAACTGGGTATATAAGGAACATACCTCAATATAATAAAGGCCAAACATGACAAACCCACAGCTAACATCATACTCAGTGGTGAAAACTGAAAGCTTTTCCTCTAAGATCAGGAATAAGACTAGGATGCCCACTCTAGCCACTTCTATTCAACATAATACTAAAAGTCTTAGCCAGAGCAATTAGGCAAGAGACAGAAATAGAAGGTATCCAAACAAGAAAGGAAAAAGTAAATTCATCTCTATTTGTAGATGACATATTATAACCCTGAAGATTCCACCAAAAAAAAAAAAACCTCTTAGACCTAATAAATGAATTCAATAAATTTCAGATACAGAATGCAATATACAAAAATCAGTTGCATTTATATATACTAACAACGAACTAGTGGAAAAGAAAATGAAGAAAACAATCCCGTTTACGATATCCCATTTACAGTAGCATCAAAAATAATAAAATACTTAGGCATGAATCTAACTAAGGAGACAAAAGATCTATACCCTGAAAACTATAAAACATTGGTGAAAGAAATTTAAAAAGACACAAATAAATGGGTAGATATTCATGCTCATGGATGGGAAGGATTAATATTGTTAAAATGTCCATACTACCCAAAGTCATACACAGATTCAGTGCAATCCCTATCAAAATCCCAATGGCGTTTTTCACAAAAATAGAAAAATAATCCTAAAATTTATAAGGATCCACAAAAAATTCCAAATAGCCAAAGCAATCTTGAGCAAGAAGAATGAAACTAGAGGCAACACACTTCCTGATTTCAAACTCTATTACAAAGCTGTAGCAATCAAATCAGTACTGTATTGGCATAAAAACAAATACATAGATCCATGGAACAGAATAGAGAGCCCAAAAATAAACCCATGTGTATATGGTCAATTTTCATCAAAGGAGCCATGAATATGCAATAGTGAAAGGATAGTCTCTCAAAAAAAAACAGGATATTTTCCTGCAAATGAATGAAACTTACACACAAAAATCAACAAAATTGATTAAAGACTTGATTGTTAAGACCTGAAACTGTACAACTGTTAGAAGAAAACATATGAGTTAAACTCTTTGGCATTGGTCCTGGCGATGATTTTTTGGATTTAACACCAAAAGAAAAGGGAACAAAAGCAAAAATAAGCAAATGAGACTACATCAAACTGAAAAGCTTCTGCACAGCAAAGGAAACCATGAACAAAATGAAAAGTCAGCATATGCTGTGGGAGAAAACGTTTGCAAACAATATGTCCAATAAGGGGTTAATATCCAAAATTTACAAGGAACTCCTACAACTTAATAGCAAAAAAAAAACCACCGATTTTTTAAATGGGCAAAGAACCTCACTAGACATTTTGCCAAGAAAGAGTTACAGATAGCCATCAGCACATGAAAAGATGCTTGCAATCTCTAATCATCAAGGAAATGCAAATAAAACCACTATGAGTATCAACTCACACCTGTTAGGTTGTCTATTATCAAAAAGGTGAGGGCGCCTGGGTGACTCAGTTGGTTATGACCTTCGGCTCAGGTCATGATCCCAGAGTCCCGGGATCGAGTGCCGCCGCATCGGGCTGCCTGCTGAGCGGGGAGTCTGCTTCTCCTTCTGATCCCACCCCCTCTTGTGCTCTCTCTCTCAAATAAATAAGATAAAATCTTAAAAAAAAAAAAAAAAAAAGGCGAGGAATGTTAAATGCCGGTGAGGATGTGGCGAAAAGGGAACTCTTGTGCGCTGTTGGTGGGAGTGTAAACTGGAACACACACTATGGAAAACAATGTGAATGTTCCTCAAGAAATAGATATAAAATAGAATATTTTCAGCCTTAAAAAAGAGGGAAATCTTGCCATTTGTGACAACATGGATGAACCTGGAGGGCATTATGCTAACTGAAATAAGCCAGACAGAGAGAGACAAATATTGCGTGGCATCACTTATATGTGGAATCTGAAAAACAGAAACAGACTCATAGAAACAGGGTAGAACCAGGAGCTGGGAGGTGGGGAAATAGGAAGAGGTTAAAGGTACAAACTTTGTTATAAGATGCATAAGATCTGTGGATCTAATGTATATCATGGTGCCTATATAGTTGATAAGACTGTATTGCAAAATCAAAATTTAAGAGAGAACTTAAGTGTTCTCACCAAAAAAAAAAAAAGTATGCGATGTGATGAATGTGCTAATTAACTCCATGATGAAAATCCTCTCATAATGCATCAAATATAGTTTCATATATCAAATCATGTTGTACATTTTAAATATATTACGATTTTATTTGTCAGTTACACCTCAATAAAGCTGAGGGGGAAATAAATTTGTATAGAAGTGATAAGACAAAGTAAAAGGGCTTTGGGGCTTTTGGGGTGGCAGACTGTGGGAAGGTAAATATACGGGGGAAACTAATGGAAGATTAGATTTGTTTTAGTAAGGTTTCTCTGTCAATTCCTCTGGTGCTGGCTCTAGGCTGGGAAAAGCCTAGTGTTGTCTCCTGTGATTAAGAATCTAATCAGGCTGAAGGCAGAGCTTTCCTTATGTCTGCTTCTTAATTGCTCTCAGCTCAAAATATTCCTTAGGACCAAAGTGGCATGTTTTGGAGTAGCTTACTCTGAACCCCTTCACAGGTTGTATAACTTAGTGACAGGCACTTTGTAACAAATGGTGCCTTTCTTCCGCTCCTTTTTTTTCCAAATGTTTCATTTGAATCAGTTGTGTTCCTTTGTTGCTTCATTTCATCCAGTTTCATCACAGATTGAAATAAAAAGGAGAGTCAGCCCCAGAATAATATGGTGTCCATTCTAAAATCTGCTCATTTGGGCTTTCAAATCTTATTTGGTATTCACTTTAGACTCACTTACAAAGATGGGCAAAAACCCAAAAGTTTTCCTGAGGGTGAGCTTTTTATTCATACTACCCAAACACTTAGAGATTTTTCCCTTAGACGTATTTCCCATAATAATTTAAATAAATTCCAGAATCTAAGATTAAGGGAAATTGAAAATAAATATAACAATTTCAAAAATAGCCATGGCCAATAATTCAACTTCTAGGAATCATTCCTCAGGAAACAATACAAACTATTAGCAAAGATGACAAAACTATACTCTGCAACATTATTTATAATAGCGAACACATGAAAACAAACAGAACATTTGAAAACTATCTGCCTGGTTGAATAATTTTAGTGCTTCCATTCACTGGACTTATGCAGCCATTAAAAATTCTATTTATGAAATATGTTTGTTGGTATGGAGATAACCTCATGATAGAGGTTAAATGCAGAAAGCAAGTCAGAAGGGGCACCTGGCTGGCTCAGTCGGCAGAGCATGGGACTCTTGATCTCAGGGTGGTGAGTTCAAACCCCACGTTGGGCATGGAGCTTACTTTAAAAAAAAAAAAAAAAAGCAAGTCACAAAGCTATGATAACATCTTAACTATGTAAAACCATGTACATTGTATTTGTTCAGGAATCCTTCTGGTTGAAAGAAACACTCTAGGGGCGCCTGGGTCGCTCAGTCGGTTGGGCGGTTGCCTTTGGCTCGGGTCATGATCCCGGGGTCCTGGGGTCGAGCCCCGCGTCGGGCTCCCTGCTCCGCGGGGAGCCTGCTTCTCCCTTTCCCTCTGCCTGCCGCTCTGCCTACTTGTGCTGTCTCTCCGTCAAATAAATAAATTTTAAAAAAAAAGAAAGAAAGAAAGAAAGAAACACTCTAATCAGCTGAATCAAAACAAAACAAAATGCATGGGTAAAAGGAGTCTCCCAGCCCCCAGGTGGCAAGCAGAGAGTTCTCAGGAACCAGGGCAGTACTCTCTCCTGCTTCCTGCTCCCCAGTTCTCTCTTGATTAGTTCCTTCTTCACTTTCTCTGCCAGTTTTTAGTCCCCTGCTGCTTGGGACCCAAACACGACCTCCCAGTTGAAACACCCGGCAGAGGCCGGCTAGTATCCCGGTAGCACAGTTCCAAATTTCTGGCATATGGAATTGAACGGGCCTGGCTTGGGTAGTAGGCAAACCACTTCTTGTCCAGTTGGCTATGATTAGAGGGGCCAAGGGTTATTTTGTCCACCTAGGCAATGGTGCCTCCCATAAGTGCATAATTGGAAGCGGTGTGAAAGGGAAGGGCAGTGGGCAGGGCAGACTCTTGAGAGGCAGTTAGAGATTATTGTCATAGAAGGCAATACATCAAATTTTTAATAACATTTACCACCGACTGACTGGATCATGGTGACCTTTATTTTATGTATGCTATTTTACATTTTACAAGTTTTTTACACTATGTGTATTTTTCGAATCAGGAGAAAAGTGGGTTTGGTTTGTTTTTTTAATATATAACATGTATTGAGTCCCGTCCCTATTATGTGCTAGCTTGTTGGTTATGGGAGTTGCCAACTTGCATGGTTAATGGGCGTTCTCTATCCTTGATGAGCCTACCTCCTTGTGCCAGATCCCCCTTTCTTGTGTTTGTACTTAACCTTGCCAGGACCTCGTGGGATTGTAAATGGTTTCTGCAACCAATGTCACTAAGTTATACAACTCTGAACACCAATAACAGCTCTAGCCCATACTATGTGATTTAGTTATTGATGCTATGCATTTGTTGATTCTTGAACCGTTTCAAATGAGTATCTCTTTTTTTTTTTAAGACTAAGTTGGTTTTTTAAAAGATTTTATTTACTGAGAGAGAGGGCGTGTTTGCACATGCGCCCAGGCATGAGCAGGGGAGAGGGGCAGAGGGAGAAGGAGAGAGAACTTCATACAGACTCCCTACTGAGCGCAGAGCCCCATGTGGGGCTTGATCTCATGACCCCGAGATCATGATCTGAGCAGAAATCAAGAGTCAGACGCTTAAAAGACTGAGCCACCCAGGGGCCCCAAAATGACTAAGTTTAAAAAAAAAAAAAAAACTATTCTTAATATTTTGTTACCCCCTAAGTTGACTGACTTCCACATGTCATATGCTGTAAATACCAGTTTGCTGATTAACACTCACTTTGAGTCACCAAAGAACTGACTTTCCCATAACCACTGTCCGTTTGTTTCTCCTGGATCTGTTTGCCTAACATTTAAACGGCCAGTTCTTCCTTCACTTTTATGAAATTAGCCTTAATTCCTCTTTCCCCATTCACACTTCTTCATCTTCACGTTTTATTGGCCGGCTCCCAAGGTTTCATGATCACACGTATGGCCATAAATGTCTCTTTCGGTTAAGGATCTGGATAGAATGTAAAATCATTTCTAACTCTCTTCTTTCACATACATAGGGAACTCCATCTTTAAAATTGTGGGGAAAAAATGAGTTTTTGTGGCTTCCATGGCTGGAGTTAGAGTCCATTTTCAAGGCTTTTCCAGTGGTTCCATTTGAATATAATCTTCGAATCACAGAGGAGGGGTAACAGGATATATAACGTGGAGCTAGGAGGGCCAGGGTTTGGCTTTCAGCCCCACTGACAGGGACCACTAACAAAAAAGTTTGCTTCCCGGAGCCTGATTCCTCATCCGTAAAATGGGAATCCTAGCACCTGCCCCTCCGTGTTAAGATTAAGTATGTGGACAATGCTGGTCCTCTATTAGGTGGCCTGTAAACATTTGCTAAACTGATGAAATGTAACGAATGTAAAGAACTATCAGGGAAACACCCACCTAATCTTCCGGAAGGGCAGCCCGAGGTTTTGATAAAGGATGCAGAACCACTTTGAGAGTCAAATTACTTGGGCAAAAGTCGGCCCCTCCTTCAGTTAAAAAGCTGGGGGCAGGGCTTAAGGAGGAAGTGACAGTCCTTCCCTGAGTCTCCCTTCAGCCTTGATCCTCAACCTGAGGAGGCTATAGCCATGGAAGTCTTGATACATGAGCCTCCCTCCATGAGAAGCCAAGAAGACCTGGTGAAAGTTTCCTCTTAAGTTCTGTGGAGAGAGACTCAGGTCTAGAAATATCCTTGCTGCCACGTGACCTGAAGAGGAGGAAACCTGTGCCAGCCCCAATCCCAGGTAAACCCAGGGAGCGCCAGTCTGGGTTCTCAGGCTTTCCAGGAGGACACGGTTGGGTCTTCAGTCCTGCTTTTGCTCAGGAGGCAAATCTAACCAAGGGAGAGGTTTACAGGGTTTATTAGAGAGTTCTTATCATGTCAGTCTCGGGAAGCAAAATGACAGCTAAGAATCTGGGGTGATTTCCAGTAAAAGGAGAGAAAAGATATATGAGGGGTTTCCAGGAAAAGGAGAGAAAGATATATGGGGTTTCTCTTTCATTTCTCCTTTGCTACAGGTTTGAGATAGTGCAGTTAAGCATATATAACTGGCTGGATCACTTTTTAACCTTATGCAGTCCCCTCTCATTGAGTGTGTGACAGCGTGTGTGATGACGTGACCGCAGGTGGGTGGCCAGGAGCCCATGGAGATGCTGACTCCCTCGCCGAGAGCAGGGATGGGGCTGAGGGCAGGGATCCCTGGGTTTGCCCGAGCACCTGGTGGGAACGTGGTCTAGCTCTGGCCTGACCCTCATTTGCTTCCCTGAAGACAAGGCCCCAGTGAAATGGGCAGTCCCTCTCCCTCCCCTCTAGAAAGCTCCCTCTGAGTCCCCAACCCCCTCTATGCCTGGGTGCTTTTGTTTCACTAATGTGCCCAAGGCTCTCTCAGTTTAGTTTCTCTGGTGGGGAAAATGAAGACATGTTAACCTCATTTCACCCTTAGGATTAAAAAACAGGTCATCCTCAGAAATGACAAACAGGGGACAGGCATGGAGATACTAGGAAGTCTGAAGTTCAGGGAGGAAGGAAAAAGGGCAGACAGGCTCCGAAGGGCCCAGGGGGCATAGGGTGCTGACGGGGAGGCTCCAGGCAGCCGGACATAATTGAGCTGACCATCTGGCTTGGGAAGCCCCCTCTGGGATGAGTGTCTAGGGGCGTGAGTGGCACCGGGCCTCACCTGTCTGTCCCGAGCAGTGGAAGTCAGCTGTTCCGCTGAGCCTGTGTAGATGCCCCCCCCCGCCCCGCCCCCCCCACCTGGCAGGCCCAGAGCACAGGGGACTGAGCCAAATTCTGCCCAGTTTGCTCCGGGCGCTCGTGGCAGCGTCTGCTGGAACCACGAAGCACGCATGTTTCTGCAGGACCCGCCGTGGGAAGGGAAGTGAAATCTAATCTCAGCAAGTGAATCCACTACTAAAAATCCCCAAAGCGTGTCTGATAACAACAGAGGAGCTTCCCAGCAGGTTCGGCCTTTCCGGCTCCTCCAGTGCTCCCCAACGCCAGGCTGCGGGCACCCCGGGGGACTTTGGCCATTTAGGAGGTTGGGGGAGAAAGGAACCATGAGAGAGGGAAAAGAGGCCAACGCAAGAAGCTAAGCTCGGTAACCTTGCTTTTGCAAAGTAGGTCTGTGGGCCGTTCATTCCAGATAAGGATGTGAACAGAGGGTGGGAGGCGGAGGCTTGTGTCCCCGGAGTCCCTGAGTAAGCATAAACCTCACAGGTGTTATTCTGCAGCGGATTCCCCAATCCTGGGTCTGATCCAGGCGGTGGGGGAGCCGGGCTTCCTTTCCATATACGTGCATAACATTTATGGTGTAAGTTTCCATGAACCCAGAAGTTGGGTTTCTACTTTCAACAGGAATGGCAGAGAGCACTAGGGATCCAACCCATGATAAACTAACCCAATGCTACTTTAAAATAAGACTTAGCTACAAAGCTAACAGTAGCTCTCCCTTCATTTACAATGAGGATCAGTAGGGGGGAAAAACCCTCCACTTGTTAAATGCATTTAAAGTGTTGGAACCAATACTTTGCTGTGTCCACTATTTTGTTTCAGCCCAGTGCTTTCCAGGCCCTGGTCACGGCACACCCCCAGCCCGCACCCCCGCAACCCTGCACCCCACAGTGGGGTTGCCTCATCCGGGCCATTCCAGAGGAATGAGCCCTGCAGTGCTTTCTGCTTCTCTCTCATTTTTGGCCCCCAACAATTGGGGGGTGGGGGGGGCAAGTACTCTGTTCCTTTCCCTGCCTGTAATACGACAAAAATCTCTTTCACAAAATGGAAAGACCTTGTGCTCCATCTTGACCTCATTGGTTTTCCCCTTTTCTGATGTTGCTCCTGCATCAGCATTCAGCAAACTTGTTTCTTAAAGAAGTCAGACCCTTCCTCCGTCAGTGCCGCGCACACACACAATTTTCCAGTCTTCCTGCTACATTAGAAAGTTTTGGGGTTTTTTAACTTACATGCAGGTGTCTTTGGAAGCATAGTATGTCTTGAAGAGAGGGCTCACCCTCCCACCCAGGACATAGATCCTGCGGAACCTGAGTGTATTTCCTGCCTGGAGCCGTCCTGAGCTGCCCAATTCAAAAGGAAGCTTCATATTTAAAACCTTCTCACTTCTGTGCTGACACAGTTCAGCTCTGGGCTCTTGTCTGGGCGCAGCTCCTTCCACACCCCGTCTGCTGCCCCAGTTCTGATCGCCTATCCTGCTCTCGCCTCACCCTTTCTGGCTCCTTCTCTTGCTTGTCTCAGGTTGCTCACTCCCCCTCACCCCTTGGTCCACTTTAGTCGCTGACAGTGTGCCTCAGTTCTCAGTATTTCTAAGCTACATCTTTTGTTCATAGAGTTGCCAGATTTGCATAAAAATGCAAGACACCCAGTTTAGTTTGCATCTCAGATAAACAACAGATATATTTTTTTTAAACTATACGCATGTTCCATACAATATTGGGGACATACTTATACCCAAAAATGTTTGTTTATCTGAAATTCAAATTTAATAGGATGCCCTGTCTTTTCTCTGGCAGCTCTATAATTATTTTTCATTCATTCATCAAAAAAATATTTGTGGAGAACTTACCAGGTGTCAGGCATTGCGCTAGGTGCTGGGAAAGCCGGCCAGGTCCCAGTCTTCATACCTTACAGAATATATACTTTATACACACATACACTATCTACATACACATATATATATGAACCTATAGGAAGAGGGTGGTTTTTGTACTAAACCTAATATTTGTATGTCACTAGTTAGTTTTAACTGCTGCATTTGATGAGCTTGCTTTTATAAACATTAATATTTACATAACAAAAAAGTAACCTATTAAAATAATGTAATTGTAATAAATAATGGATGCCAATATTTCTTGAGCATTTATCATCTGCCCTGCACTATTTTAAGTGATTTACACACACTAATTCTTTTTACCCACATACAAAGTTGATGAAGCAGGGTTTTTTTTTTATCCCCATTTTGCAGATGGGAAAATGGAGGCCCAAATAAATTAAGAAATGCACCCAGTCACACAGCTAGTAAACAGATGACCCAGGATGTGAACTAGATTATCTAACTCAAGAAACCAACAGGTAAACCACTACTCTGTACAGACCAACACTTGTTTTAAGGATTTTCACAGTTTGTAATTCATCCTCCTCCATGACTTAGATAATATGAGTCACATTTTATAAACAGGAAAACTACACCACAGAGAGGCTAGTGATTTGCCTCAGTCCCTTTGCCAGTAAGTAAAAAAGCAGTTCTTCAACCCAGCTTCTCATTCCAAATGCTGCCCTCCCCCCATGCCATCTGAAACCCCCTTGGAGCTTAACTAAAACAGTGGTGCCCAAAGTGAATTTCATAAAGATTCTTTAATGAGAGACTTAATCAAGCACTTGTTCAGACACTTAAGTAAGTTCTACTCTAAATGCTTTACAAATATAACTAATTTGGGGGGCTGGGTGGCTCAGTCGTTAAGCATCTGCTTTCAGCTCAGGTCATGACCCCAGGGTCCCGGCATCGAGCCCCGCTTTGGGCTCCTTGCTCAGCGGGGAGCCTGCTTCTCCCTCTCCCTCTCCCACTTCCCCTGCTTGTATTTCCTCTCTCACTGGGTCTCTCTCTGTCAAATAAATAAAATCTTAAAAAAAAAAAAAAAAACTAATGTAATCTTCATAACAGTATGAGATGGGTACGGTTATCATCTTCATTTTAAACATGACAAACTGAGGCATAGAGGCAAGTCACATAACCACTAATGGCAGAACCAGGATTTGAGCCCAGTCTGTCTCGGAATAGGAAAAGAATTCCACAAGTCATTGTCAAGTGCCTTTTTGTGCCGGGCATTATTGTAGGCACTGGGCCCGTGGCAGAGACAAAACAGCACACACACATGCCTGCCCTCCTGGGGCTTATCTTGTGTTGAGGAGAAGAGAATAAACCTGGACAAACTTGGGAAAGGATCCTAATGGGGAGTGACTAACACCGCACGGGGGGGGGGGGGCCTGGGAGACCACGCGGCAGGGGAGGGGAGGAATGACGGGCCAAGGGTGCAGGCAGAGGTGGAAAAGCGGGAAGGAGCATGTGCTTTCCGGAGATGGTGAAGTGACTCCAGACAGCAGAGGCTTCACTGTGATGCATCACATGACGTGAAATTGGGAGATGATGAGGGAAGAAAGACTGTCAGATTGTCCAAGCCTGGAGGAGGATGGGAGTACGAGGAAACAGAAAGGAGGTGGGAGCAAAGCGGTCATGACCCCTACCTCACGCCATAGCCCCCAGGTTTTGCTTACGCTCAGTTCCCTGAGGCAGGTGTGTGGGCCTTAGATGTGTACAAGCCAAGGCAGAGGATAAAGGAAGAAGGAAGAGAGGATGGGAAGGGTCAGGGACTGACACAGACATTTCCCTTTGCCGAGTCGGCCTCCCTCTTTGCCCACCCAGCCTCCCCAAGAAGCCCTTTACCTGTCTCCTGTGGTCTAGGGCTCCTTTTGAGATGTGCTGATGGATCCAGAGAGAAAACGCAGAGCTTTCAGTGGCCCAGTCAAAGGCCCCCATGGTTGGCCTCACGGCCATTTCACTTCCTGTCCCTCCACACCCCTCAGCCCCCCATCCTCACAAGGCGCCTGTGTGTGCTCTGCCTGCTCTCTCACCACTCTTCAAACTCGTCCTGAACTCAACCGGAGCCGTCTGCCCTCTGCCCACCCCGTCCCACCCACCCACATAAACCCCTTCTGTCTGTCAAGGAGACCTGGCTTGCCGTCTCCCGGAAGCTGTCTGTTCCTCCCCACACCGGCTCTCTGCACCTCTGATCCCCCTCCTCGCCCACTCTCTCTGTGTGGAGCTGTCTGTGTACCTTCTCTCGTCCTGGTCTTTCACAAAGAACCCTGGATTTTCCGTTTCTGAGCACTTCCTGTCTCCCTGCACAAAACAGAGTAGGTGCTCGATAAATGTTCGTGGAGCTCCAGGCCCGTGCCTCCTGACCCCCAGAGAGTAGCACGCCCACGGGTGAGAGGACACGTGTGGACGTTGTTGTTGCAGGCCCGCCATGTGCACCACCAGTCCCTGCGACCTGGAGGAGATCCCCCTGGATGACGACGACACAGACAGCATAGAATTCAAAATCCTGGCCTTCTATGCCAAACACCATGTCTTCCAGAACAGCCCCCCAGTCTTCTCGCCGAAGCTGCTGAGAACAAGGAGTTGGTCCCAGAAAGGACTCGGGGGTTGGCCAGCAAGTGAGTCATGGACACAGGTGTCGTGGCCTTGCAGAAAGTCCCCATCCAGCGAGAAGCCCCTAAACCTGGCCAAGAAAAAGTCTTCCTGGAGAACACTCTTTGGAGTAATAGAGAAGGAGGAAGATGCCCAGAGCTCACCTGTATTCGTTTTGGAGGGTGCCAGAGCACATCAGGCTGGTCCTCAGAGTCAGCAATGGTCTAGGTCCCTCACTAATGTGGAGCGGCACGCCGAGCGGGAAGGTAGGCTTTGGGCGGCTGCTTCTCTCCCAGGACAAAATCCTTCCCTTCTTTGTATGCATGGTATTTCATCTCCTCCCAGCTGGTAATGTGGCCTGAGGCAGGGCACTCCACTGTGACTCAGTTTCCCAACTTACTAATGTTCAATAATAATTGCCCTGCTTTTCTCGAGACTGAGTAGAAAGTAAGAGGCTGTCAGTGAAGGGTGGCAAGACTGGTTTTTCTGGCTGCACTGTCTAGAAATAAGCTTGGTGCCCTAAGTCCCGATCCTCTGTGCCAGAGACCAGTATGGAGGGAAGAGCCCTACGTGCAGGTTCAGGCTGCCGTTCTTCTTGAGGTAAGTCAACTCACCTCTCTGGGCTTCTGTTTCCAGCTACCTATTGGGGTATCCCACCCTCCCTACCTCTTAGGGTGGTGGATGGAAAGATCAGGTGGCTACATACAAAAGTACTTTTCAAAGTATAAAGCACTCTAAAAAAAAAAAAAAAAAACCCAAAAACTGAGAAACATTTTAGTTTGGGTTTTTTTTTTTTTAAGATTTTATTTATTTATTTGTTTGTTTGTTTGTTTGAGAGAGAGAGCACTCACGAGCACTGGGGAGGGGTAGGTTTTGAAAGAAAAGCCCCTCTCCCACCGGGTTTGATTGCTGGGCTAACTTGTCAGTAATTAGTCAACAGGTGGCAGTAATGTGTCAATTTTAAAATGGTGTGACTCTCCCGGCTTACTTGGAGAATCAGCCCACAGTTGGCAGTTTTTGATCACTCACTATGACCAAGGAAACTTTTATTTCCCAAACTTTTATAAGTCCCATAGACTCATAAAATTTTAGAACAGGAGTTAGGGATGAGATTATCTGGGGAACCCCCCTCTCCCCAGCCCCCAGTGGTACAGCAAGCTCCTGCTGGAGATGGTAGCTGAGCTTGGGGCATCAACAGTTTGGAGGTACCTAAATAGGCTTTTCTGCTTGGCTATCCTTTGGACTTCACCAAGAGGCAGAGGGAGCATTTACAAACTTTAATCTTCTGGTTTCCTGAGATAAATGACATTCTGTATTTCAAAGGTACCGAAGTGTCATTTGACCTTTTTTATTTACTAAAATTTCAAGATCTTTATATAGATATAGATATTCTTTAAAATAGTAGAAATGATTACTTCCTAAGGAGACTTTGCCGTAGACATTTAGGTTCAGTGTATCCTCCCTTCCTATCTTTCTCTTGCCCACTTTCTTGTTTGGGGCATTATGTGGGTGGTTAGTTGGTTTTACATTGGATGTGACTCAAGAGAGCCTCACGTTCTATCTCTATTTTGCCACGTATAAATCAGAGTTTAGCAGTTGGTGTCACCTGGGTTCTTTTAACTGAAGGTCACAATTTAGACCTCGCTGCTGCGTCCAAGATTCAGACACCAGGCCTCAGTGAGAACTATAAGCTATGTCCCAAGATCGAAGCCTAGAAGTGAGAGGTTTTTAGGAGGTAGAAAAATGGGCGTCAGTACCAACCCAGGTTCTTTGACTTGTGAACCCTTGTTTGTCCACAGCTAGGATCTGCTCCATGTGGAATGTTATAGTTACGATTAGGTTCGGATACATAGAGTGGAAAACTCAAATAACTATGGCTTCAATAATGTAGAGATTCTTTTTCTCTCCTATAAGAGAATACCAAAGTTTGGCATCCCAGGGCTCATATGGCAGCTCCAGCTTTCATTAGAGATTCTTATTCTGCCATCCCTTGGCTAGTGGCTTCCAACCTCAAAATCACCTTGCATTCCAAGGTGGCTGCAGGGACTGCACCATCATCTGCACATTTCAAGCAGGAGGAAGAGGAAGCAAGGGGTGGGGGGCACAAAAGGGTGTCTTCTTTCTAGATAATTCCCTTCCCTTTTAGAGAGCTTTCTTGAACCCACACTCAACTTTTCTTACATCTCATTGGCCACTCCTTACTGTAAGGGAGGCTAGAAAATGTAGTCTGTTCAGTTCAACCCATTGCTGCCTGTGACACCTCGGGTGGGGCTCTTGCTAAGGAGGACGAAAATGAATACAGGGAAGGAAATAGCAGTCTCAACCATAGAAAAATGCCGTACCCCTTCTATTTAAAACAGATGCCTCAGGCCCTGTGTCAGGCTCTGAGCTCAGCGGGGAATCTGCTTGAAGATTCTCTCTCCCTCTCCCTCTGCCCCTCCCCCCACTCACACTCTCTCTCTCTCTCCCTCTAAAATAAATAAATCAATCAATCTTTTTTTTTCCCAAACACACAAATGCCTCAAGCCAAAGGCTGGCTGGCACCCTCTCAACTGTGCTGTGCTCTCTTTCTCTCCTTAGCGCCATAGTGACACCCCCCCACCACCAAATAGACCCCAAAGGATGGGCAGCCTTTCTGTCCTCTCCCTACCCCATCCAAATCTCCCTTGCCTATCAGATGAGATCAACTCTAACAAGAAGGGAATCTTTTCTCAGTGTTTAAAATTAAGGTTTTTAAAAAATGGGAGTCTCAACTACAGCTGGTTCATCGGAGTCGAAATGTGTTTCCTTATCCTGTTTCCTGCACATACATCACCTGCCTCCCTCACTCCGTATCCACCAACTCATAGAAATGGATATGCTGTAAGCAAGCGAGCCAGGGTGGCTATTTCTGTGCCTGCCAGTGGTCTCCTGATTACCCTGCCACAGGATGGGGGCTGGAGGATGAGGAGGGACCGCCTCTGGGGCCTTCATCTGCCTCCTCTGAGTGCAAGACGGGCACAGTGTGACTTCCGGTGGGAGAGCCACACGCTGACCACCGTAGACAGGCTGCACAAGGTTACAGAGGAAGAAGCTTTCCTTGCCCATCTTCTGAGGACACAAGGGAAGGCTCCCACTGGCTTTGGGATTCAGCCTTTTTCCCATTTCTTTGCCAGGGGCCATGCGTGCCCAGCATTCCATAGGAGGCTGGTTGGGCTGCAATAAGGTGGAAAGTATATATTTGCTTTGATTGTTAAAACGGGAAGGAAAAGCATCGGTCCTTTTCTCCTTGACTTCTCTCCTAATTCTTCTCTCAATTCTCTCCTTATCTTTTTGAACCCGATGTGCCAAGCATGAAAAAGTGTGGCTTTTTAAGAAAACCATTATGCCCTTCTTTAAAGGAAAGCATTTTGTGGATCGCACTTTATGTATCCTGGTTTCCCTATCGGCATTAAGTAGATGTTTCCCATTAGACATGGAGGAGAGACAAGACACGTAACTATATGAGCAAGAGCAAGGGGAGTTCGGTGTTTACTTGATAATGGGCTTTGAGTAATGAATATGGCCTGAGAGCAGGGATATTTCTCTTTCCTCGGTGACCAACCCCCAGAGGCTTGTCAAACTATTGAATGCCCTCCTATGCACATAGGGGCCAGCTCTTCAAGATATAAAGGATGTCCAAAAAAAAAAAAAAAAAGAATAAAAATAAAAGCATAATGAGCATTCCCTCAAGCAAAGAACTAAGCACTTTCTTTTGTGTTTCTTCCCTTGCAGAGGGGAAAGGGGACCCTAATTTTGCAAGACTTCAAAAGGCAACTCCCAGTACTTTCTGAAGGATGGCCTCCCCCCCACCTCCCTCCTGCATGCACACACCGCAGTTTCCCTCTAGGCTGGCCTTTTCATTTCGGGCGACTGTGCATACCAATGAGCTAGACAAAGTTCTCCTGGGAAGGGCCGCTCATCCCCATTTGGTCTCGTTTCAGCTGTGGACCCCAAAGTTGTTTCCATTGCCCAGCGCGTTGCTGAAATCGTTTATTCCTGGCCCCCGCCCGAAGAGTTCCGGGCCGAGGGAAGAGGCTCCAAGTCCAAGGGGAATTTTGTCCACCAGTTACCCCACCTCCAAGGCCCGTGCTCCCAGCCTGGAGCTACCAGTACTAAGAAAGGTAAAAACTTCCCTTCCGCCCGCGTGGGTCGCGTTGAGCGTTTGCCAGGCAGAGGTGCACGAGCGTCAGTGTGTTTAGCCAGCACCGGGCTCTGCAGTTGAGGCAGCTCTGCTGCCCTGGACCAAAAGCGTGACTGCAACGTGCTGGAGGCGCCGCCGACCTTTAGCTTTGGAGACCAGCCCAGGCCCAGGGGAGTGCGCCAGCCACACTCTGAAGCGACGGGCCAAGCTCACTGCGAAGTGCAAAAAGGAGTCTCCTCCTGGGGGGGGGGGGGGGCAGATGGGAGAAGTAGAAATCGGGCACGCCACCTTGTCCACAGAGGGCAATGCAGTACTCGATTCAGTCATGTGGGCGACGGTCAAGGGCGATGGCCGGTTTGCTCATGGAACTGCACGGGGTATAGATGGCGCGCCCGCCCGGGGATTTCTAACACTGCCGGGGGCGCCTGGGAAAAAGCAGGGCGCTGTCAGACACCAGGTCTGGTGCAGCCCACGAAGCAGACCCGAGAAGTAGTGAGCAGAAGGCGGTCAGTTGTCAGCAAAACCGGAGCAGGAGCGAGGACCGGAGTTCCCATCGGATGGGCGGGAATTGAGGGGAGCAGAACCAAACGCCACAGGAAGAGACATTTGGTCCTTCTTTCCCTCCCTGACCACTGTCCCTGCTTCCCTTCCCCAAACTGCAGCAGAGGGGCTGGGGCAGAGGCGGCCCCCTGGGTTGGCAGTGTGCCCACGTGCCAGGAGCTGGTGTCTGCGACTCCCAAGCCTGGAAGCAGAGTAGTGAGTCCGCCTGCACCGTGCTGCGTTGTGGGGCTTAGAGTGAGCGGCCAGAGGAGAGGGGGTCCCTCTGAGTGCTCAGAGAAGAAAGGTGTCTCCACTTTATTGTGATCTCCTGGGTGACATAAAGCCATACCCCACTGCAGGCTCAAGCTAAGGCTCTTGGCCCCCATGCACATGAGAAATTCAGGCCGTTGTCAGAGCACCTTTCCCGGGAAGACGCAGAAGCATCAGAGAAAAACTCCAGACGGGCGATGGGACCCGCGTTCTTGCTTCTCCCGCGGGACTTGAGTCTCAGACTTCCCACTTACCTTGCCTTTCGCTGGACCCTCTTGGGATGTGACGGGCTGGACTGATGTCCTGGCCTCCCTTTCCCTCTTATCTAGAACAAACAGGAAGACTCCACGACTTCAGGGATTGAGCCATAAGTCGAAAGTGCCGCTGGATCAGGAACTAGCTTTTCTCTGTTTGGAGTCTGTTCTGTGGCAACAGCCATTTTCCTCATGGTCGGTGGTTAGCTTGTTTTGAGATAAGAAAAATCATACTCCACCTCCCCTCCACCCCCTGTTTCAACATATATACCCCACAGCAACTGTAGCCGTCTCTCTATCCACCTGCCATTTTTAGCGTTCAGGGTGGGAGAACTTAATCATTTTATTTATTTATACCCCACCTGGTTATAAAGACAGCAAAGTATGCATTGTTAGTAAGATCAAATAAATCCCACTTGAAAGATAATGGAAAATGAAAACACTACCGGGGAAAAAAGGTGGATTTAGGAATAAGTTTAATTCCCAAAATGTAGGCCAGGAAGACTGTACCCCCTCTTTGATGGGGGCCACAAACTTGGCTCTACACTTTCTAGCAGCACAGAGCGGGGAATATGAACCAAATGGAATTTATGGTGTCCACGTGGAAAAAAAAAAAAAAAATCTGCTCAGGGGAATCTTACAGACCAGAGAGAAAGTTCTCCTGAATATCTTCAGAGATAAGATCACGAGCAGTGGAACTAACAGCTTCAACAACATTCTTACAATAAATATATGATGCATTTCGTGGTGAGAAGGGAAAAAGGAAGAAGAAAGGAAAGGAGGGGCCTGTAGAAGAGGGTGGCTGGAGTGGTTTGTGCCTCATCAGGCAAGGCGAGGCAAGAGTTAAGTTGCTAAGAATTACAAAGCACATGTCTCCCTCAATCCCTAAGCTGGCTACACGTATTGTCCCTGGGGAAAAAAAAAAATTAAGATTATATCTTTTCTTAAAAAAAAATAACTGGAATTTCCCCCCGACAGATGGAGAAGACCAAATTATAGCCAAAATCGTTGAGCTGCTGAAATATTCAGGGGATCAGTTGGAAAGAGAGGTATGGAGCTTCTTGAACTGATGTGATTTCTTTCTGTGCCCACGCACTGGGGCAGACAAAGGAATCGTACTCCGGATTGTATTCCTTTGCAAGTTCTGGTTTCCACTTAGTCCTAAATTTTATTTCCCTTGGAGTGAAAATTCTTCATGCTGGCAGCATCTCAAAAATGAATCACTTTGGAAAACATAAGTAAACCTTCTGGAGCCTCCCTGGAATTTTTGGAAATGAAAAATGTAACTTTGTTATTGCAAGAAAAGACACCAATAAATTAAAATTTGCTGAATAGAATTATGAATCTAGTTCCCCATGTAACTGATCCTTGGGGAAGTTTAGACTCTTGCATTTACCCTGCAGTCTGGATATCAATGTCCCATGCCAGCTCCAAGGCTGGAGTCCTTCCCGAAATCTCCCCTGAGAGTGGCCAGACTATTCTCTGCTCAAGGTCTTTCTTAGCAGTTTGGCCAGGAGGGGCGGGTTAAGTGTTACTTCGAGCACTTTGGCCTTCCTGCCATTTAGAAGTCGAGACCCCATCATTCCGGTCAGGAAGGTGTGAGAACGCCTTCAGATACAGAGCTGGTGAGCAGGACCCCACTGTAGCCAAAGAGAAGTTCTGTGTGGTTACCCACAGACTGTCGAGTAGTCTCTAGGGCGCGTCAGTCAGGCCCTGGCCTGTGGACCCTTTTCCTTGTCCTACCAGGATCAGTGGGAGGAAGTCAGGCCCCATGGGTCTTGTGCAAGAGGGGAAAAGCACTAACTGGCCAGCCAGCCTTCCCCAGTCCCGGCATGCTCAGCAGCAACTCTCTCAATGCCAGAGAGAATGTTTGTCAGGGATGTGCCCAGCGGATGGTGACTGGGATGGTGCAGAATGAGAAACGGAGAAAACCAGGGATATCAGATAAAGAAAAGAGAACAGGTTATGGGAACTTCGAGTCCACAAGTAGACAACGAACAGGGGTGCAGAGAAGGAACACAGAATGTGCCCTCCTATGTTTCTCCAGAACTAACATCAGTGGGTAGGGATGATGGGGCGATTGATTTTCTCCATTTTAGGAATGAACTTTCTAGCACTCAGGACTGCCTTGTGAAGGAATGATCTTCCTGTCACCAGAAGAATTTCAAGGAGATCCCAGTGACCGCCAGCAGCGCAGTACTTGAACTGGGAGAGACCTATTCGAATCCTCCAGGGTTCTTTACAGCTTGAAGATTCTGTGGCTGTCATGGCAGGCCTCCTTCCCAGCCTCCCTAAGCAGTGACTTGCATTGAGTCATGGAGGCAAGGGACAGGAGGTGGTATGAAGCCGACCTCCGTGGTTAGAGAGAGAGATGCTTTCCTTTTCACCCCATAAATTACCACTTTAAGAAATCTCGCTTTTCTTGGTGATTTGGGGTGATAATTTTACATTCTTTATGTAGAGAACGTGGTTGTTTCCCCAGTAGCAGACTTTGGTAGGAACACACGGAGGGTCTGACTTTGCTGTGTGGGTGCAGGTTCCCACTGGGCCAGGACAGTGACGATGGCCAGGGCTGCTCCCTCCATGGCTGCAGGGTGCCTGCAAAACCACTCATCCCTGAGAGCACATGTCAGGCTCATCCAGCACCTTCCTGAGAGGCCAGACGGCCAGGGGCAACCCAAAGGAGCAACGCTGGGACGGGCCAGGGTCCTCTGCAGAAGGTGTTTCTTTCTGGTGTTTATTCCTCTACTGCTTTAGCAAGCCTAGGCTTCCAGCTACCCACTGGGGTTTTTGCATCTAGCTTCTTCAACTGGGTCACTGATCAAAAGGAGTCCATTCTTGCTGTCGAGGACACTAGCCCTTCTTGCTTCAGATTTGTAATTCAGACGGGCCCCCTGTGTCTCACGGAAGTTGGGGGGTGGGCTGGGCTCACGGAAAGAACATTGCTCCACCAAAGTCTTTACATAGCATCGGACGCACCCCCAGAATGTCCCTTTTAGGGACAATATTTGTTGAGAAGCTGCTTAGCTTAGCTTTTCTCAAAGACAGAACTAGAGGATTTCCAAGGAAACATGTAGTCCTCGCTCACTAAGTAATTACTGTATGACTGGAATCGAGGGTTTCCCACTGGGTGTTTTGGTGGCCCACTGCTGAGCTAGAATCTGCTTCACGGGGCCAGTTGCTCAACTGAACGCATATCGTCTTGTACGCAGTTGAAGAATGACAAGGCCTTAATGAACAGCTTCCAGGACCAGCTATCCTACCCTGTTTTCAAGACCATCACGGACCACTTCTTACGGGGTGTGGACACCAGGGGAGAATCAGAGGTCAGAGCTCAGGGCTTTAAGGCTGCCCTTGCAATAGATGTCACGGCCAAGCTCACTGCCATTGACAACCACCCCATGAACAGGGTGCTGGGTTTTGGAACCAAGTACCTGAAAGACAACTTCTCGCCCTGGGTCCAGCAGCAGGGTGGATGGGTAAGTGCATCCTATTTCAATATGAATCTTCCCAGAATTCAGAGGAGGTGGAATGGAAAGTTATGGGGGGGTTGTTTTTTTTCAGTGAAGGGAACACATCTTTGAAGCAGCTCCCAAGGATTTAGAACAGTTGAGTGGCAAGAGATAGATCCCAGGGATGGGAACATATTTTTAGTGATTATCTTCATCATCAATAAATATTTACTGGACTCCCAAAGGGTACAGGGGGTATGTATGTTGGAGGAGAGGCACTGGTCAGATAGAACAGGAAATGAAGAGATGGTGAGATATAAAATGTTTAGATAGATGTAATTTCTGTTTTCGTAATTGTGCAGGCAGCGGAAGTCTGACAGTGAGACAAGGAGAGGCAGACAGTTCCTTATTCCCTCAGATGCTGACAGGCAGAGAGAGAGAGAGAGAGCGCTCATCATATTTGGTCATTGCTGCTTGGACCCAGCCATTTTGACAGGGACATTTTGATACAAACCAAAAAGCAAACTGTTAGATCTGTGTCTGTTTTTTTAAAAAAAATGAAGTTTATTTATTTATTTTTTAGTAATCTCTGCACCCAATGTGGGGCTCAAACTCACAACCTCAAGATCAAGAGTCACAAGCTCTTCCCACTGAGCCAGCCAGGCGCCCAAATTTGTGTCTATAATTCCTTGCTATCAAGCAAAACAGACACCTTCACCCCCATGCCTTCTCCCCCATCCTTTATCCTCATTCCTTGAGATTTCCTCCAAGCTGCCATAACCTCAGAAGGTTAACCTCTTCAAAACGCTTTAACGCATCACTTTAAATCTCAGTAGGCTCAGGGTATTTTTGTCTGTTCAAACCGTTCCTTGGAAGGACAGGCCTTTGTCCCACATTACCCTTAGTCCTCTTTCCACCAAAATGGTCCAAGGGTAGCAGGTTTGAGTCTGCTCTACACATGGCCCAGCATGGCCTTGCAGCCTCCAAACAGGCTTGGTCTCTGGGCTACCAGAAGGAAAGTACAGCTGATCTTGCCAAGGGGCTGAAGTGCCCACCGTGGTCTTCAGTGGCTGCCTGTTGAGCTTACCTAGTCTTCTGTTCCTTCCTGTTTTCCACATTTGCACCAGATATGGTAGCCTGAAGTGGCTGATCTGAACAACTAAGGCTCTCAAGTATTCTAAACTCAAGCTGCCTTAACTCATGCTAAAAGAAGGATAGATTCTTTGACATTATTTTGGCTTTAACTGTTCTTTCTTCCGGACCCCCTCAAGTCCCTCCCCTGCCCCAGAGCCTTTCCTGACCACTCTAGCTTAAAGGCTTCACCAGCCTCTGACCTCTTATAACACTTCATGTCTGCACTATAATTATATACAGGAAAGAACCTTCCTTGTTGGTTGTGTAGGTATATTTTTCCAAGGAGATTGTTAAGTATCAACTGGGCTTACAGGCCAGTTCCCAAAAGTCTGTTTAGTTAGTTAATGCAGCTGAAATGCCAAAAGTGTTCTAGAAAAAGGCTACACCAAAAGCACAAACAACAAAAAAAAATAAATTGGACTATATCAAAATTTAAAATCTTTCTGCTGCAAAGACACTACCAAGAAGTGAAAAGACAACCCACAGAATGGGGGAAAAATATGTTCAAATCACATATCTGATAAGGAACTTGTATTCAGAATATGTAATAAACTCTTACAACTCAACAATAAAAAGACAAAAAACACAATTTTTTAAAATGGGCAGTGGATTTGAATAAACGTTTCTCCAATGGCCAGTAAGCACATGAAGAGATGCTTGCTTTACATCGTCATTTCAACATTAGGGGAGTGCAAATCAAAACCACAATGAGGGGTGCCTGGGTGGCTCAGTTGATTAAGCATCTGACTCTTGATCTCAGCTCAGGTCTTGATCTCAGGGTCATGAGTTCAAGCCCCATGTTGGGCTCCATGCTGGGCTTGGAGCCTACTTAAAATGTAACAACAACAAAACACAATGAGATATCACTTCACACCGACTAGCCATGCTTCCCCTTTGGAAGCAATTTGGCAATTCCCCAAAATATCAAACATAGAGTTACCAATTCTACTCTTAGTTATCTACCCAAGAAAATTGATAACAAAGTTTCCTGTAAAAACTTGTACATGAATGATCCTAGCAGCTTTCATTATTATTTTTTTTTTTTAAGATTTTTATTTATTTGACAGAGAGAGACACAGCGAGAGAGGGAACACAAGCAGGGGGAGTGGGAGAGGGAGAAGCAGGCCCCCCGCGGAGCAGGGAGCCCGATGCAGGGCTCGATCCCAGGACCCCGGGATCACGACCCGAGCCGAAGGCAGACGCCCAACAGCTGAGCCACCCAGGCGCCCCAGCTTTCATTATTATACTCACCAAAACAACCCAAATGTTCATCAGTGATGAATGATGAATGGAAACACCAAAGGTGATATACCCATACGATGGAATAGTTTTTAGCCATGAAAAGGAACAGAACAGATGGATGAACCTTTTTTTTCCATTTTTAAAAATTTAAATTCAATTAATTAACATATAGTGTATTATTAGTTTCAGAGGTAGAGTTCAGTGATTCATCAGTCTTATATAATACCTAGTGCTCATTATATCATGTGCCCTCTTAATGTCCCAGATGGATGAACCTTGAAAACATTATGCTAAGTGAAAGAAGTTAGACAAAAGGGCCCTATATTGTATGATTCTATTTTTATGAAATGTCCAGAATAGGCAAATTCATTGAGACAATTGAGAGGTGAGGGAATGGGGAGTGATTGCTAATGGATAAGGAGTTTCTTTTGGTGTGATGAAAATGTTCTAAAATCAAGCAAGGGTGATGGTTGCACAACTCTATGAATATACCAAAAGCCACTGAATTATATAATGTAAAAGGATGAATTCTGTGATATATTTCAATAAATCTGTTATGAAAAATGGTGGTTTTAATTCTAGTAAGCAAATAAAAAGGAAAGAAGAATATATTTTTATTTACTTATTTTTTAATTTGGCTGCCAGTGCTAGAGAGAAAAACAGTTCTAATTAGAGAAAATAGATGGATTTTGGGTAGAAATAATAAAGGGCATTTTCAAAGCTTTAGAATTTGACAGCATTTTTTTTATCATTTGTAATTTATTAGTTTACTTTTCTGAGCCATCATAAATCCTAATTTTAAATCTTGGCCACGTTTAGGTTTAATTTGGAACATGTAGCTGGAAATTAGGAGCGGGAGGAAAAAGAATGAGAAAGGACGAATTTCCCCAAAGCTGATAGAGGACTTGCAAAAATAAAGAAGGAGGATATTGATAAAAGAATATTTATGAGTTGATAGGAGCTATTGAAGTGTGGAGGAGATGTGGACTGAGACTTGTGCTCAGTGTCCATGAACAGGAAAGAAAGATGATGCTGTGGTGGCAAGAGTCTAGGGACTTCCATTGACCCTTGGTATTTTGGCTCTCCAGGGTGTCCTTATAGTAGTGAAGGAGGAAAATGATTCCCATGCACAAGGTTTCCAGGGTTCCTGACTATCTCAGTATTCCGCATTTCATGCAAATGTATCTAATCTTCCCAACTAAACTGCAAATCTGAGGGCAGGCTTAAATATTTTATGCCTGTTCCTTCTATATACATCATAGATGTTCAGCCAGTACTCCTAACATAATGAATTAGTCAATCAAATGAATAGCGACTGTATCTAACAAGCATGCTAAACAAACTACCATGAGATTTAAATTCACTTGTTGGCCATTTTTCCTCATTGTAAAGCACTGTTCAAATAGTTACTCTGTGGTCTTGCAACCTCACCCATTTTACAGCACTTTGTAAGGAGAGGTTTGCAACCTCCACAGTCCTCAACCTTTCAGCATCTACTCTTTTGAATGTTAAATACAGCATCAAAGACTTTTCCCATCTAGCTTGCTAGCCCTGGATATATAACACAAGTCTGCAGCATATGTTTTGCTTTCAGAATACCAAGGACACTGGTCATCTTTCCAAACCCTCCCCCAAACCCTATCATAGTCTCCGAACCCTGGGTCATGCCTGGAACATGAGAGCAGAGTTCACAGGTATATGTTTTCAGTTCAACCGTGAATCAAACTTGGAATGTTATGAGTCTATTTCTCTTGTTTCCCCTCTAGGAAAAAGTACTTGGAATAGCACATGAAGAGGTAGACTGAAGCATCAGAAGAGTTGTCGTCTGGAATACTCATTATCCAACTGGGATCCTGTCTACGTTGGTCTCACCATAGAGTGTGGGAGGAAATACAAATGTGCAAGGCAGAGGGAGCATTGAAGCTTCCCAAATCATCGTTCCTGTGAATCCAGAGGCATCAGGAGAGGCCTCGTCTGTCTCCAGCTCATAGAATGTGTAGTAGCATGGCCTATGACATCCATGTTTTTCAGGTCCTCCCTTGAGTGTGGGAGGAAGTCTAGGAAGACGAGTGGTAATTTTCCTTTCAAATGTTCAGAACAGAAACTGTCATCTTGCCTCTGTTGGCCAATTTAGGGAAATTTTGTTACACGTATTTGCTGATTCCATGAGGGCAAAATTGATAAATCGTGCATGTGCTTACTCTTTGGTTTCTAGTACTGTTTATTTTTAAACTACACTTGGGATGGCCTAATAATGGCATTGTTTCAATGCCTACCTTTAGGAAAATGTTGCTATTCATGTTGGTAAACATAGGTCAAAGAGACCCGAGTTCACTGCTACATCCACTAGTCTGGGGAGATGGAGCCATATCTGCCTTTTGACTCACTTCCCTAGAAAAATTCTTTGGCAGTTTGAAAAAGTTGCATTTGGCAGAAAATAATTACTCCTACCACCCTTAACCGTCTCAGTGACCCCACCTCTATTTCTCAAGACTCTGAAACTTTCTTTGTTATTTTTTTGTGGTAGTGTAATGATTAGCCACTGGTAAAATAAATATGTGGAAAAACCACTGTCAAAAGAATATCTTGTGGTTAAAATAAGTAAAAAGTAATAGTACTAAGATCTCTGTGAGGATCAAATGAGTTAATTTATAAAAAGCGCTTACAACAGTGCTTGGTATTTAGTGCTGAGTGTTCAGTTATGTTCAGTATTATGTGCTGCCCTCAGCTAAGGTGAAAATTTCCTCTCCAAGCAATCACTGATTGTTTTTCTGAAATTGCTACTGCTCAGAATGAGGTTTTATAGTAAGTGAAATATGTTTCACAGTTGTTTAGCAATTATTTAAAACAATAATTATTAAAATAATTTTAAAAATACTGTCAAATTATAATCCTAAAACTTTCTGGATCTGTTGCACCCAGAATGTAGCCTGATATAAAACAGGTGTTTAGTAAACCTTTGATGAACAAATAAATGGATGAATTAATCAGACTTACTTTTAGCTTCATGGGAAAATTGGGCCTATCTAATATCGCATGCTTCACTACTCTACCCATCTTAATTAAAATGATTTATTCTCTTTTACTTCCTGCCCCCCCCAACCACCACCACCACACACACACAGAGAAAAATCATAAGTGTTAGGGATAAAGGAGTTTCCTTTTACAGATGGAGACACTGGAGACCGCCTCTTCTCCCATGTTGATCCAATCATTCCACACTATTTGCAATTTCCCAAATGTATCATGCAACCTTGTACCTCTAAGCCTTCATAACAATATTTTCTCCACTTGGCGTGTCCTTGCCTCCTGGTCCTCTCTCCCCTTATGTCCACTAATTCAATTAATTCCGGTCCCATCTTTCCAAATTTACTCCTTCATCTCCTCCAGGAAACATTTGCTAACCCTCCCTTGGCTGCCATAGGGCTATATTTGGACGTTGTCAAAAGGATGTTCCATAACATATTGCTTATAGACATTATACTTAATACATTATGCCATAAGACCCAGTCTTTTGCACTGGATTATAAACTCTTTTATAAACAAGTATTATGTCTAATTTAACTTTGTCTATCTAATGCCTGGCACATTTTAATGTATAACCTAGCCTCGCTGCTATAACCTGTAAATCAACAAGATTGGACTATGGCCCAAAATATGTGTCATTTTAAAAAACTCTCTAAATGTTCCAATATTATCTGCAGCTTCCAGCCAAGATGAAGTAATAGTAACCGAGTTTAATCTCCTGCTTAAAACACTGAAAAAAAAAAAGACAAAATGTATGAAAGAATAGTTTTCATTTTTCAAGACGTTGTGCATCAGATAATGAAGGACTTGTCCCTGAGAGATGAGAAATAAAGTGAGCCCTGTGATTACCCTAGAGTACTGCAGATAGAGTTTTTAGGCTGTGCTGGAGGGAAGGGAACCCACCTAGGGCTCAGCAGTCTCCC
Source organism: Leptonychotes weddellii (assembly GCF_054177405.1). Classification (NCBI taxonomy): domain Eukaryota; kingdom Metazoa; phylum Chordata; class Mammalia; order Carnivora; family Phocidae; genus Leptonychotes; species Leptonychotes weddellii. The sequence goes on from NC_138373.1 coordinate 75,783,832, forward strand.
AGACTGGAGGAGATAGAGCCTTGGAGTCCAGGAAGGCCAGGGAGATCAAGTCTGCAGGATAAATAATGGACAGAAGAGAATGGCACACAAAGCTCCAGAAATTTACAGACAGATCCCCTCAAGTTTTCAGATGAATACTGATCAGCATGTGCATGTGAAGAAGTTATTGAGGGGAACACTCTCCAAGGTTCAAGTTCACACAGAGCTGGGAGTAGTCCCTATTTCCATTAGCCAGAATGGAAAAACCAAAATTTGCATGGCAGTAGGTAGAATACCCAGAAGAATTTTGCTTCAGTAGTGGGAAAAAAATAAGCTCTAGATTAAACATGCTGGTTCTGTCCAACAAAGATGAAGAGCAAGAACCAAAAGGATTAAGCTGCGATCAAGTAACTTAGCTGTGTTCCAGAACAAGAATCTTTATAGGATCACAAAAATATCCAACACCCAACAAGATAACAATCACAATGTCTGACACCCAATAAAAAATTACAAGATATGTAAAGAAGCAGGAAAATGAGACCTACAATGAAAAAATCAAGAAAAACCACCCCAGAAATGATACAGCTGATATAATTATTAAACAAGGACATTAAAACTACTGTAACCATATTCCATATATTCAATAAGCTGGAGGAAAGGCTGAACATGTGAAGAACACATAGAAATTATACATATGACTCAAATCAGAAGAAATCTATAACTCTGAGATGAAAAATACATTGGATTGAATTAACAGCAACGAGACATTATAAAAGGATAGATAAGTAAACTTAAAGACAGTTTTTTGAGCCTTCGTCTCAGTTCAGGATCTTGGGGTCCTGGGATCAAGCCCCACATCGGGCTCTGTGCTCAGCAGGGAGTCTGCTTCTCCTTCTGCCCCTGCCCACCCCTCACTCGCTCTCTCTTTCTATGAAGAGGTATATTACATATAGAGAAACTAAAATAAACACAGCAAATTTTTTGGGAAACGATATAAGACAGAAGAAAGTAAAGTAACATCTTCAAAATAGCAGAGAAAAAAAACTCAACACAGAATTCTATACCCAACAAAAAAGAAAGTGAAATACTTTGTGAGAGGTACAAAAGCTAAAAACTCCACACAAGTAGATTTAAACTACAAAAAATATTAAAGGAAGTCCTTTAGGCAGAAGAAAAATTATACCAAATAGAAATCTTATATACAGAAAACAAAGAGCACTGGAAATGATAAATATGTGAGTGAATATAAGACTCTTTCTTATTTAAATCTCTTATTTAAAAGATAATGGGGAGCGCCTGGGTGGCTCAGTAGGTTAAGCGTCTGTCTGCCTTTGGCTCAGGTCATGATCCCAGGGTCATGGGATCAAGTCCCACATCATGCTCCCTGCTCAGCGGGGAGTCTGCTTCTCCCTCTAACTCTCCCCCCAGCTCACTCACTCTCATGCGTGCTCTCTCAAATAAATAAATAAAATCTTAAAAAAAAATGATAATGGATTGGGGCACCAGGGTGGCTCAGTTGGTTAAGCGTCTGCCTTCGGCTCAGGTCATGCTATCAGGGTCCTGGGATCAAGCCCTGCTTTGGGCTCTCTGCTCAGTGGGAAGCCTGCTTCTCCCTCTCCCTCTGCCTACCACTCTGCCTACTTGTGCTCTCTCTCTCTGTCAAATAAATAAATAAAATCTTTAAAAAAATAAATACATAAAAATTGCTCTATTAAAAGATAAAAGATAATGGATCATTTAAAGGAAAAATAATAACAATATGTTGTAGCGTTTATAACATACACAGAATAAAATATATGACAATAATAGTACAGAGGCTGGGAAGAGAGAGATGGAAGTATAATTGTAAGTGTCCATACTACACATGAAGTGTATAATTTCATTTGAAAGTAGACTGGTAAGTTAAAAATGTATGCTGTAAATCTAAAAAACCACTGAAATATATACATACACCTACATAGTCACATAAGGTTTATAGCTAATAAGCCCAACAAAGGTGATAAAATGGAATAAAAAAAAATACTTAATCCAAAAATAAAGCAGAAAAGGAGGAAAAGGGGAACAAAGAACAGACAAGACAAAAAGGAAACAAATAAGTTTGGTATATTAAATCAAGCCTTATCAATAGTCATGATAAATGAAAATGGTCTAAATATCCCAATTAAAAGGCAGAGATTACTTGATTAGACTTAAAAAGCCAGGCCTAGCTATCTGTAGTCTACAAAAAAACACTTTAAATATAAAGACATGATTATATTAAAAGTAAAAGGATGGGAAAAGTACTATGATAACACTAATCAAAAGAAAGATGGGGGCGCCTGGGTGGCTCAGTTGGTTAAGCGACTGCCTTTGGCTCAGGTCATGATCCTGGAGTCCCAGGATCGAGTCCCACATCGGGCTCCCTGCTCGGTGGGGAGCCTGCTTCTCCCTCTGACCCTCCCCTCTCTCATGTACTCTCTCTCATTCTCGCTCTCTCAAATGAATAAATAAATCTTTAAAAAAAAAGAAAGATGGAGTGGCTATATTTACATCAGTCAAGCAGATTTCAGAGAAAAGAATATTAGTATTATTAATTGTCATTTAATAATAATAAAGGTCAATTCATCAAGAGGACATAACAGTTCTAATGTTTATGCACCTTCCAGTGTGTTTTTTTCCACACCACCAGGAATTATCTGACACCAGCTGGTTATCCTACAGTTCAGCTCAATTCAGCTATCTACCCAGAGATAATGTCAGAGCCCACAGGTTAAGGGCCTAGTCCCACGAGATTGGCTTCCCAAAACACAGTCTTTAGACACAATCTAGGTTTTTGACCAATAGGCTATAAATCAGAAGTTCCTATGACCTCCTCCTTGGGTTCAATTAATTTGCTAGAACAGCTCACAGAACTCTGGGAAGCATTTCACTGACTAGATTACTGCTCTATTATAAAAGGATAGAACTCAGAAACAGCCAGACGGAAGAGATGCATAGGGCAAGGTACGGGGAAAGGAGCATAAAGCTTCTATGCCCTCTCTGAGCATGCCACTCTCCCAGTACCTACATGTATTCACCAACCTGGAAGCCCTCCCAACCTCATCCTTTTGGGTTTTTATGCAGGCTTCATTACATTGGCATGATTAATTAAATCACCCAACTATTGGCAACTGATTCAACCTCCAGCCCTCTCCCCTCCCCCGAGTCAGTGGGAACTTTCAGTCCCAACCCCTCAATTCACAGGGTTGGTTCCCTTGACAACCCATCCATAGGTTACCTAGGGACTTTCCAAAAGTTGCCTCGTTAACATAACAATAAACACCTTCGGGGCTCCTGGGTGGCTCAGTCGTTAAGCGTCTGCCTTTGGCTCAGGTCATGATCCCAGGATCCTGGGATCGAGGCCCACATCGGGCTCCATGCTCAGCGGGAAGCCTGCTTCTCCCTCTCCCACTCCCCCTGCTTGTGTTCCCTCTCTCGCTGTCTCTCTTTGTCAAATAAATAAATAAAATCTTTAAAAAAAAACCAAAACAATAAACACCTTCATTGCTCTCAAAACTTAGGAAATTCCAGGGGTTTTATTACTTCTGTGCTGGGAGGAGCAGGGACAAAAAACAAATGTATATTACTTATTGTAAATAAGTGTCACAATCTAATAACAGCTTCAAAGTACACAAACCAAAAACTGATAGAATTGCAAGAACATAGACAAATTCACAATCATGGAGATTTCAATGCCTCTCAATAATTGATAGAATAGGTAGACAGAAAATCAATAAGAATACTGTAGCCTTCAATGCTGCTAACCCACTAGACCTAATTGACATCATAGAGCATTAAAACCAACAATAGAAAACACATCTTTTTCAGATGCACGCAGAACATTTACAAACTATATTCTGGGCCATAAAACAAATGTCAGTAAATTTAAAAGGATTCACATAATACAAAGTATGTTTGTTGATCACAGTGGAATTAAATTATAAATTGGTAATAGATATCTAGATAATCCCTAAAATGTTTGAAAATTAAATAACCCATGTCTAAATCACCCATGGGGAGATGAACCATGAGAGACGATGGACTCTGAAAAACAAACTGAGGGTTCTAGAGGGGAGGGGGGTGGGAGGATGGGTTAGCCTAGTGATGGGTATTAAAGAGGGCACGTTCTGCATGGAGCACTGCATGTTGCAAATAATGAATCATGGAACACTACATCAAAAAAAAAAAAAATAAATCACCCATGGGTTAAAGAGGAAATTTGAACTTAAAGAAAATGAAAGCATAGCATACTAGAATTTATGAAGGGAACTTAAATACTTAGGGGGGTACTTAATACTTGAGGGGAAATTTATAGCACTGAACACCTACATTAAAAGGAATGGTCATTAATTGATGACTTCAGCTTGTACTTTAAACTAGAAAAAGCAAATACAGAGTAGGCATAACAAAGGAAATAAAGGGAATCAAAGAAATAGAGAAAAACAATGAAACCAAAAGATGGTTTGTTGAGCAGATCAGTACAATCTCTAGCCTAATTGACCAGGAGAAAAGGCACAAATTACCAAGGAATGAGAGAGGGAACATTACTATAGGTTCTACAGATATTAAAAGGATAATAAGAGAATATTATATGCCAAAATTCAACAACTTAGATGAAATGGACAAATTTCTTTCTTTTTTTTTTTTTAAGATTTTATTTATTTGAGAGAGAGCATGAGCAATGGGGAGGGGCAGAGGCGGAGGGAGAAGGAGAAGCAGACTCCCCACTGAGCAGGGGGCCCGAAGTGGGACTTGGTCCCAGGCCCACCCCCCAGGCCCCCAAAATGGACACATTTTTTAGAAGACAAACTACCAAAGCTCACTCAAGAAAAGTAGAATGTAAAATTTTACATTTCCAAAATGGAAAACATTTTAGCAGTTTCTTTAAAAGTTAAACATCTACCATATGACCCAACCATTTCACTCTTAGGAATTTATTCAAAAGAAATGAATTTGGTCTAAAACTTGTACCAAATGTAATAACTATATTTGTGAAAGCCCTAAATGGGAAACAACATCAATAGTTGAATGGGTAAACAAATGTGGTATATCCATACAATGGGATACTATTCCATTTTAAAAAATAAGGAATGAACTATTGGTATATGCTGTAACATGAATGTGAATCTCTAAGTGAAAGCTAAACAAAGCACACACTATAAATTTATTTATATAAAATTCTAGAAAATGCAATTAACTTATTGTGACAGAAAACAGGTTATGGATTACCTGGGAATGGAGGGATGGAAAGAAGGAATTACAAAGAGGCATGAGCATTTTGGGCTGATAGAACTGTCCATTACCTTGTCTTATTATTTTGTGGGTGTATACAACACAAAATTAATTACTGTATACTTCAAATACATGCAGTTTATTGTATGTTGATTATACCTCAATAAAGCTGTCATAAAATTTTTTTTTAAGTGAAGGCAAAATGAAAACATTTTGGACAATCAGAAGCACAATTTGTCATGATCAGACCAACACTGTAAGATATGTCAAAGCAAATTTCTTCAGCCTGAAGGAAAATTATACCAGAAACCCAGATCTATAAAAAAGGAATGAAGAGCACCAAAAAATAATAACTATATGGGTAAGTAAAAATATTTTTCTCATGTTTAAATTTTTTTTAAAGATAATTTTAAAAAAGAAAATAAGTAAATTTTTAAAAAAGATAATTGATGGGGCGCCTGGGTGGCTCAGTCGTTAAGCGTCCGCCTTCAGCTCAGGTCATGATCCCAGGATCCTGGGATCGAGCCCCGCATCAGGCTCCCTGCTCATCGGGAAGCCTGCTTCTCCCTCTCTCACTCCCCCTGCTTGAGTTCCCTCTCTTGCTGTGTCTCTCTCTGTCAAATAAATAAATTATTTAAAATAAAATAAAATAGGGGTGCCTGGGTGGCTCAGTCGTTAAGTGTCTGCCTTAGGCTCAGGTCATGATCCCAGGGTCCTGGGATCTCCCTCTCCCACTCCCCCTGCTTGTGTTCCCTCTCTTGCTGTGTCTCTCTCTGTCAAATAAATAAAATCTTTAAAAAAATAAAAAAATAAAATAAAAGATAATTGATTAAAGCAAAAACAATGTATCTTGATAGAACATGCAGGACAGGTATGACAATAAAACACAAAAGACTGGAAAGGAGAAATAAAACAGACTGTTGTAAGGTTTTCATATTATATGCAAAGTGGTGTATTATTTCAAGTAGACTACAGCAAATTAAAGATGCATACTGTAAATCATACAGCAATGACTACATCTGAGCATAGCTAGTAAGTTAATAGTAGAAATAAACTGGAATCCTAAAAGATACGCAATTCAAAAGAAGGCCAGAGAAGAGAAAAAAGAAGGAACAGATGGGACAAAAAGAAAATACCAAGATGGCAGACAAAAATCCAATTGTAACAATAATTGCATTAAATAGAAATGGCTAAATAGTGCAATTAAAAGGCAGAAATAATATTGATAAAAGGAAGACCCCGGGGTACCTGGGTGGCTCAGTCATTAAGCGTCTGCCTTCAGCTGAGGTCATGATTCCAGGATCCTGGGATCGAGCCCCACATGGGGCTCCCTGCTCAGTGGGAAGCCTGCTTCTCCCTCTCCCTCTCCCTCCGCCTCTATTATCAGTCAAAGTGGACTTCAAGTCAAGGAATATGGCGGCAAAGAGGGACATTACATAATAATAAAAGGGTGAATTATTAAGAAGACAACAATCCTAAATCATGCAGAGCTCAAAATGAAGCAAAAATTGACAAACTAAAAGGGGGAAATAGACAAGTCCACAATTACGGTTGATTTCAACACTCTTTTCCCAGGATTTGATAGAACAGAACAGAAAATCAGCAAAGATCTAGACGACTTGAACAACAGTATAAACCAAACTGATCTCATTGAACTTTATTGAACGCCATATCCGACAACTGCAGAATACTATTGTTAAATAACAAAAATTGAACCAAGTAAATTTTAAAGATCTAATTGGCTTTACTGAACAATTCATGAATTGGCAGCATCCCATCTAGCAAGTAGAGGATAGCTCCAAAGGGCTACAGAAAAGGAAAGGTTTTTAAAGGGAGGACAAGGAAGTCATAAACAGGAAAAAGGATTATTTTGGGTGATGTCACCTTCCTTTGGGGAACAAAAGGATCTTATTAGGTGGATTGCTTCATCTTCCTTTGGGAATTGGGGAGGGCCCATGTGACGGATTACCTTATTGGTGCTGACCAGAAAATTCCTGACAGGTTAAGACTACATTTCTGGGGGAAGTTGAAACTGCAATTAAGTTAAGCATTACACCCTGGTTTGTTGATGTGGCCTAGCATAAATGACTCCATTCTGGGTCTGTGATTTTCTTTTTAACACTACTCAAGTGCCCTTAAAACATTCACTATGATAGACCATAGTCTGGCCCGTAAAACAAGTCTCAATAAATTCTAGAGTTAAACTCATACAGAGTACTTATGACCATTATGGAACTAAATCTGAAAATAACAAAATGATATCTGGAGAATCCCCAAATATTTAGAAATTATACACACTTTTATGTAATCCACGGTTCAAAGAAGAAATCACAAGTGAAATTAGAAAATGTTTTAACTGAATGATAATGAAAACATCAAAATTTGTGGGATGCAGCTAAAGCATGCTTAGAGGGAAACAGATAGCTTTAAATGCTTTTATCATAAAAGAAAGGTCTAAAATCAGTGACTTAAGCTTTCATCTTAAGCAACTAGCAAATTTAATCCAAATAAGTAAAATGAAGGAAATAATGAGCAGAAAACAATGAAACAGAAAACGAACATACAATAGAGAAGAATAAGAACAAGAGCTGATTTTTCCAAAAAAAAGATCAATAATAGATATACCTTCAGTTTGACCAAGACACAAATTACCAATATCAGAAATGAAAACAGACATTGAAAGGATAAGAGACACACTTTATGCCAATAAACTGAAACTTAGAGGAAATGGACAAACTCCTCAAAGACATAAAAAGACAAAAATTGACATGATAGAAAATATAAATAGCTCCAGATCTAAATTGAGTTCTTACTTAAAAACCTTGCCATGATATACATCTGCACCTAAGAATCACAGGATTGCATAAAACTTGAGGCCCCCTAATCCTTTCCTTCCCAAGGAACCCCCAAGAAAAAAGGACTCTAATTACAGGACAAAACACGGAAGTCTTCAAGGCCATGAAATTGGGTAATGTGGTAGTGGGGGAGCTTTTGGTAGGATGATCGGAAGTCAAAAAGCTCTTAAAATAATCTTCTGTCTGCCATATAGCTAGTGTATGATGGGCCTCACACTAAGTCTCTTCTGAGAGGTATAAATTACTCTGGAATGCAGAACAAGACTAGAGAAGGGACCAAGAGGGAAGGATTCCTCCAATAGACACCTGCACAGAATAGGATACTTCACAGGTGTTTGGCCTCCAGCAGACTCTACCTTGTAATACTATTCATTGCCTAGAATGCCTTAGGTACAAGCAGCTCTCTGGAACAGGTAGTGGAAGTGGCCAATTAAAGAGTCAAGGTTCAGAAAACCCTATTAGAGCCTAATATAAACAAATACTGAGAGATTAAATGAGTTCAGACATGCCTTGGCAGTTAATTAAAATGGAACAGAGATTAGAATCTCAATCTCAATTTAGTGTCCTTTTTCCTCCACCCACTGCCAACTGCCTCTGATCAAAATTTTGCACTGGAGATTTTCATACTCAAACTGGGCATTTCCTGTCAAGCTTGGGTATTAATCAGCTGATTATTGAGGGGAAAAAAAGGGTGGGGGGACACTTAGCATAGTACCTGATGCACAAGTAAATGCTGCACAAAATCTTAGCAAAATTATCCCTTATTTTTGGCCTCTTAATTGGGAGAAAGATTGGCTTTATTAGGTGATTAATGATTAATTTACAAATGCAAATCTTGGGTAGATAATTTGCAGGGTGGGGGAGGAGGGCAGGGTGGTGGTGGTGGTGTGGAGACTACATGCCAACAGCAATGTGAACACAGTGTAGAAAAGGAAAAATATTTTTTAAGTTCTTGAGTTGGATCCCTTTAACATAAGAGATCAACAAGAGAAACACATACAAATGTATTAGGTTTTATATAATAACACAGGAGCCCTCATAAGGAAATGAAGACCCAAAGAAATGGTTAAATATGTTTTGTTTTGTTTTGTTTTTAATTTTATTTGACAGAGAGAACACAAGCAGGGTCAGCATCAGGCAGAGGCAGAGGGAGAAGCAGGATCTCTTCTGAGCAGGGAGCCCAATGCGGGGCTCCATCCCGGGACCCCAGGATCATGACCTGAGCTGAAGGCAGACGCTTAACCAACTGAGCCACCCTGGCACTCTTTAAACCTGTTTTATGCTGGGTTTGATGAAAACTGGAAAGTCATGGAAAGATACGATACAGCAGAGTATGGGTTATGTGTAACACACTGAGGCAAACTCAGCAAGGCCGGCTTGTTCAGATTCCTCTTCTGTGTCCTTTTGTCTTCTGAGGTAAGGATGCTCCTTTCCTCTGAGTACAGGGAGGGCACTTCTCACGTTAGGGGTTGTGACCTGCTTCAGGGAAAGGTCAGAGGGTTCTTCCTGCACATGCCATTTCTCAAATTCCTTCAGCTTAAAATATGCACTATGCTAAGGTGCCATATTTTGGGGTATCATGTCCTGAACCCCATCAAGAGTCATTCACCCTTTATTTTCAATTTACAGAAATAATGCAAACTGTACATGAAGCAAAGGATTAAAATAAAAAAGACTGTATACTTAGCAGAAAACTCACCTGCAGAGAGAAGGACCCAACAGCTTGCACTGTCCTTCCCATTCTTGAGCCTGCCTTCAAATCGGGCAAACCAAAAGCAAGGTTCTGCCTCTCCTTTCTTTGACTAGATTGGTAACAGCACAACTTGTGATCTTTGTTTTCCAGAAGAAAGAATGGGATGGGTCAGCAAAGAAGTCAAGGTAAGCTCACTTACTCAAGAGCATCTGCGAAGAAAAGACCTTTACACTAACATTAGTTCCATCCAACCCCCTGATATTTGAGCTTAACTAATGCCAAATAATAGAACTTTCCTCTCTTCCTGTCAAACCAACAAACTTTCACTCACGTAGGGATCTAGTGATTTTGAGTTCTCCTTGGTTCTTTCAACCCTCTCTGGAAAGAGTATTGTAAGGGAGGAAAATAATAGTCTACCCTTCTAAGTTCTTAGCTGAGACCCTTGTAATAAAAAACAGATTAACAAGAGAAAAAACAGAATTTATTAACATGTACACTCTATGTATACATGGGAGATACCAAGAAACTCCCCCAAATAGCTTAGAATTCAGGCTTAAATAGCATATTAATAGGAAAAGGGGCGGGATGATGTAGGCCTCTTAGGGAAGAGTGATTTTTAGGAAAGATGAATGGGCCCTTAGTAGAGCAGGTGGGAGGGATGATAGTTGTGGCAAAGTTCATCTGGCTGTTTTTTCTAGTCTCCTCTTCTGTGATAAGAATCAATTTTCCCTGGTTGATGAAACTCTCAGGGAGGGGGATTTATGATTTATGACAAGTTGTGTTCATTTTAGAGGAGCTGTCTTTAGACAGATAAGGGGAGTTCAAAGAAAGCCTCTATTTGTATTTGCTGTTTTAAAGTGCCTGACTCAAAACAGTCAAGATGCCTAAGTGGCATATTTTGAGGTGGTAAATTCTGCTACCCTTCAGTATCATAGCATATTGGGCTCTGCATCAGGAGGAGCAATGTTCACTTTTAAATCTAATCTGGAGAAGGGGGCTTTCAGCGTCCACAGCAGGGCTCCTTCCAGGAGTTGACTGAAAACCAGAGCAGGAAGCACAAAATGTTTTCCTTATTCTCTGTTCCCAATACAGGTATGGCCAAACATTCAACTATGCAACAGGCCTTCTCAAACCTCTCTTCCAAGGTTGTATTTTATTTGAAATGCAAACAATAAAGGTGGGTTTTGTTGCCTCTGAAACACAAGTCACAGCAAAGCACAATCAGCTGTTTTAATTTCTTGCTAAAAAGAAATGACGCTTTTATTTTCCACTGTTTTATTATAAAAATCAACATTTCATTTGTTACAACTCAGCTTATTGTAATAATCAAAAGGGGATTTATACAAGGTATTTTTATACAGTTTACAATTAAAGCACTTATTTTACAAAAAGGGGGAAGTGAATAGTGGACAAGGGCTGACCAAATGTTGGCCATTAAAATATAAATACATCCTTGCAAAGCACCATCGTACCAAAGTCCATGGACAAGAAACACCAGCTGACTTTTAAGACAATAACAAAGATTAAAGCTTAAGAAAAAATTTAAAAACACAAAGGATAAACATCTGAAAGCAGCACCAGATCCTTCACTTGCAAATAAGGCTAGTCCAGCTTAAGCTTCTTGGTATCCTCTTAACTCTTTTCAAATTTTCCTAACCCCAGATACTTAATTTTACGTAAAATTAGATTTATTCACTTTCTTTTCCTTTTAATATTCATATTTAGGTATATCTATCTATCTACAGATATAGATAGACAGATCTATATATACATATATATCCCTGCCCTGCTTATATTTGTTTAAAAAAAATGGACAGTTAAGCATAAGCAAAAGCACATTGTCTCTAAATCTTTGGTGTAAACTTTTGGGTAAACCCTAGGTAGCAGTGAAAATCTACAAGTTAGTTTTTGTTAGGTCTATATTCTTGAGTACAAGAAATCACATAGTCTATCGTTGTATCTGTAAAGTCATGAGGATTTTTTCCAGCAATAAACTTAACAATAGCTTAAGGATGCTTTATGAAAAAGAAAAACCGAGCAAAATTTACCTGGACTTAGATCTTAGATCTAAGATTCTTACTGACTACCCCCCTTCTACTCAGGTGCAGGCTTAGTTTAATGAGATGCAGAATCAAGGCAATGGAAATATCCTGAGTATATGGATTCACAAGCGCATAGTTTAAAATTTTTACACTATAAATGTAAAATGTTATCCCCTAAAACTGAAAATTTCATAAGCCAAATTTTGGGACTATTATAAAATGATACGATCCCAGAAGTCAGAAACCACACATATGCTAGCAGTACCTTCTAAAGAAAGTTATTTCCCTTGGCTCATTTTAGGCTTCGGATAAAGAAAGGAATACCAAATAAAATTAGAGTTTAAGAATTCTGAGAACATGTTTTCAACAACACTTGATCCTGACTCAGTCCCTGTCTACACTTGGTGTATATAGCCTCATTTGTGCATGCCCAAACATTTGTTGGCCAACTGATACTCACATACTCGTAGCCACACTCCAAACATACTATGTATGTCATTATACAGACTTAAGCCTATTAAAAGCTTGGGGGTATGAAAAGCCCAAGACTTTTGTTTCTCAATTTTGTTAGATGTGTAATGGTAACCAATACGCAGCTCTTACGGCATGCAAATCAATGAAGTGGCAAGTTGCCCCTGCAGGAGAAAAAACAATTTTAAACACTACGTTTCTAGGAATCGAATCTAGGCACAGGACGCCACCAGCACAACCATCACAGAGAAGCAGAAGTAGTCTATTAGGATTGCTGGTGTCCCGTTACATAAACATACACAGATTCATTAACAGGCTAGGGAAGCCACAGCTACTAACTCACCTTGAAGTATTCTTCATTAATAGGCCTTGATGGCAAAACAAAAAGATTTTACCCCAGAACTAACTGCTACCTAACGGAGATGGTGGCTATTTTTATATTTTATCGAAGTTGGAGTTGGCCTTATACAAATTACTGACCTTGGAGGATTTTAAAATGATGAACAAATACAATCCTCAATTCATGCTAAAATTTTACTGCTCAAAAGCCCCGCCCCCAAATTATTGGCCTGTTAGATGAAAATGTACTGTAAAGTCTTCATTTCTAAGTATGTATCGTCCCTTTAGAGTAGCTGTGCTCGAGGATCCCATATACCCCTTGGTGGTATATCACAAAGTATTTTATATTAAAATTAAAATAACTAAAGGAACTCTAATTTTCTGCTAAACAGATGACATCTCATGAATGCTACTACAGAAGAGCAGTCAAGTGTCAGAGGCATAAGAAAATTCCATGAAAGAAAAATTAATACTGAGAATCCCTTCTATTCCTTAACTCCATTTTTTTCCTTGTGACTTAAGCAGCAAAATCCCTTGGGCCACTGTTCAGAAGACCAGGGCTCTGAAGGAGACAAGTCCTAAATTATAAAAGTTCAGAGTTAAAAAGACCACCTCAATGAAGACTAGTCTACTATATAGTGCACGAAAAATATGCTATGCTAGAGCTCATTTCTCAGATAATTTCAATCACATCAGTAAATAGGCATACTTTAAGACATGTTCAAAATTAAATACTTTAGTATTTAAGGAATCTAGTAACATTTTATTCCTTTTTTCCTCATGGATAGTGAATATAGCAATACACCAAATTCCAAACCCTTTTCCACTTTTTCCCCTGATTTGTACTGTTTATTTTTTATCCTCAGTTTCTCCAATTAAACCTCTTGTGTTTAATAATCAAGAGAGTTTACTTAAGCTTAACTGTCCATGTAACCTGAGGTCCAATCTTTCCTGAATTTTGATAATTCTCTCATTTAAAGGTACCCTCCCCAAAATATTAAGAATCCATCTCAACTACCCCAGAAAGAGGATTCTGAGATTAAGCGGATCTGCCTTCAAATAATTTCAAACAAATTGGCACACAAATCAGTATTTTGCAAGAAGAGGCCATTGCCATCGCAGTACAAGCACTTGGACTGAGATATAACAAGGCAATATTCTTCTTAATTCGTTATAGTGCAAGTTTCCACATGGGAAGCCCACCGGATAAAGATGCACATTAAAAAATGTAAACATATAGAATTCTCAAATTCTAATTGATACCCAGTTATTGCTAACCTTTCCATCTTCATTTAAGCATCAAAGGCCCCCGTGTCACAGAATGCAACTCCAGTATCCATTCTGTTAGACTGTGGGCACTTTGTCCACCGACAGGAAGAGTTAATGCTTGTTTGACTGAAATGCAAGACACTGATGGATCACCATTTATTTATATGCAAAATCAAGTGCACCTGATTCGTATAAGGTGTCCCTAACAATCTAAGCATTATTCTGAAACCACGTCTTTTTCTCTTTAAAAAATTTCCTTAGGTATTTTTAATTACTTAAAAAGTTCCTTCATCCCTGCCAAAATTCTGAATCTTTTCTTCCATTGTTTTCTCTTGGGCCCTGAAATCCAGAGAGGAGGCCTCAGCAAGACAGAATTAAAAAAAAAAAAATCATTCAGTAACTGACCGACATCTAATAAAGTAAAAATACATTAGTTTAAAAACACACTCCGTTTTAGCAGAGAAGTGCTGGAAACATGTAAAAAGCAGGAAACTGACTTGTGGCAAGGTGGCAGAGCAGTGCTAGAATCATCCCACATGTCAGTCCTAAGAGCTGAGGATGCAGCAGCCCGACAACCACGCAGGTCAGGCAGATCATGGAAGAGCCTTCCATTATTCCCCTCCACCCAAGTTCTGACAGCTGAGAAGTAACTAGTTGGCCTTCTCATTTAACCCATATTGGTAAATTTGTTTAATCATCTTAATCCGTAACGGGATAAGAGAGAACACACACAAATATATGAGGTGAGTATAAGAATAATTTGTGGATAATTTGAAAACAATCTAACATTCACATTGGGTAACAGGAAGATATTAAACTCATGTCACACATTAAAAGAGGTATGTATGTAGACATCATTCTGAGAAAAATTGGCCTAAAGAACATGAAAATGTCACAAACAGTTAATAAAGGGAAAACCTAATGATAACAAAAAAATTCTCTCTTTAAATAGATTGTCTCTAACCGGAACATATTTAAATGTTTTACTAGGAAAAAAAAATATATATATATAAACGATTTCATATTGTGATATTATATGCTGAAAGTACTGCAAGGATATATGATTAATTTACAACAAAAACATAATGGTTAAATTTGTAACTCTTAAACATTGCCTATATGTGTTGTAAAAAGAGATTTTAATGAGCATTAAAACAATCTTGGAAGAGGAGCAATAATATGTCTACCCTTTGATCATTATGCAAAAACAGCAGTCAAATTCAAGAGCTAAGCCTACAGAGGAATGGAGCTAGTAGAAATATTAAAATGAAACCTTAATTTAGAAAATTCCATTTAATCAATCCTCAGATAAAAAGCTGTGAATAAGTCGTGATATCTTGGCAAAATGGCCTACAAAGCTGCTGCCGGGGAGGAAGCCAAGGTAAAAACACCTAGAGAAAAAATTAATTCTTTTGACAGAGGCTGTGGGTTCTAAGGTAGGGACAGAAGACTTGCGCACACAAAGAGCCCCACACCATCTTACTGGACAGCTGATCTCCTACAACAGCAACACCCAGAAGGGATTTTTATAAATACCTATTTTCCTCACTAAAATAATTGGATTCCTAGAGAAAACAAAGCCCTTTGTCCAAAGTTAGTTTTAATTCCTTTTTTTTTCCTTTTGTGATTTCTTAAACTTGTTGGCCCTCAAATGTTAGTTAACATGAAGGCTATTTGGCTACTTCCAAGTATCTATGGTTTGCTACTCTGAGATGGACTTAAATTTTTCTTCTTCTTCTTCTCTCTCTCTCTTTTTTTTTTGGTATCAATAAAGCCCAGACATTCCTGGTCAGTGATGCCTTTATTATTCCTGTTTCCTTTGTACTCAGTCACTTCACTGGGTTTAAGGCATGCTTTGTGTATTTAGTTTGCAAAAATAAAACTTTTAGTACAAATTTATTTTTTATACAAATTTTTATGGCACAAGCAGCAAATCTGCTGTTTTAAGAAAATATATAAATATCCTTTTCTTCTGTACAAATATCTCCAGTATTCCCTACCCCATTTATAATTTTTAACTGTACATGGTCTGCCTCATCTTTCTCTAATAGCTCCCTCCCCCCCTCCAGATCTCAACCAAATTTGTATTTACATTTTTGCATTGGAGGCAGTCAGAGGAGGAGGGCCCCTCCTCAGGAGGAGTCTGTACAGGGAGAGGGCGGCGGTGGGTAGAGGTGATGAGAGTAGCTCCTCTCTGTGTATGGAGAAGGTGGGCAGCTTTCATAGTTCTCTTCTGCTGACAGGTATTGGCTTCGGGGTGTGGGAGGTGGGGGCACAGGCTCTGAGTCATAGTTCAAGTCACTAGTGTAGCCCTTGGCTGTTGCCACTGAGGTCATTCTCCGGCTGGGAGCATAGTCACTGTCACAAACATCTGTGCTGCAGGGCGTGGTAGGGGGTGCAAAGTGCCGGTAACTGTATGGCCTGTAGCTGGTAAGGGGGAAAATCGAGAGAAGCAGACACTTAGTTTTACAGAAAAGCTGTTTTCCCTATCAGAATACAGAAGTATTAGATGTAAACTTCACTTTGAGTAGAATACGCTACTACAAATTTAAATTTGTACAGACCAGGAGGCAATTTGCAACGGCCAATTAAAGGAGGAAGATAGCATGTATTTCATATTTGCAAATAAAATGTGACTAGAGGCATTTAAAAATGGATAGGATGGGAATGCAGAGGTAAACTCAACCTAGCCTCTGGATGTGCTCTTATACCTTCTTCAAGTTAAACCGTATCACTGAATAACAAAGAACTATTCAAAGTAGTACTTAATGATCATCTCTGGAAAATCTGTTACACATTTTGCATTTAGTCTATATAGTGGACGGACCTCACCAATTTCTGCTGTTCCATAGTCTGTGAGAAGAATGGGTGGGTCTTCACATATTTGATCCTACTCAACCATGTTAGTATTCCTTTAACATTCTTTAACTGCTCTATAATTTACCTAATGAATAATTTAATGATGTCTGAAGACTTCATTCTCTCTTTAAAACAAATATTGTGCAAGCCATGCTGAATTCTGGTAGACAGCCTAAGGGGCATATCTATCCCATTACTGTTACTATCAGCAAAGACAAAGTGCTATGGTTTGGGGGAAAGAGTTCTGATCCCTTGTGTACAGACAAGCATACTGTCCTAACAACAAAATGATCAATTCTAAATATCCATGTAGGACCAGTGTATTTTCTAATATGTACTTAGAGACCTAATTTATTTCTTATACTTGTTGTTCCACCTTTTCAAATAATCTACAGCTACAATCAAGTTTGCAGCATGGTTAACTAATAAAAAAGGAACTGAGAAGACATGAACACACTAGTGAAAAGAAGAGCTAAAAGTGCTAGCTTTCCTATCGTTTCTACTTCTATCTGTGACCTCATATACCACTTATATTCCAAATATCATAGAGCTGATCTTATTTCATATCTATCCCAATCAAGGTTTCTTCATATGCTTGGTCACCAAAGTGACTACAAATGAGGCACAGGAGCATGTGTAAACCTGAAGGAATAATCCATAAGATGCCCAGTGCTACAGACTGCCACAAGATACTATCCCAAGATATAAACCATTTGATATCACCCAGGGTTTGCCTCAAAAGAAATGGCTGCCAAAAGAACAAAAGGTACATGACCTGCTGAGCAGGTTCTCAAGCGTTTTTACTACCAATACTGACATGATGTCATAGTACTTTTTAGGTTTTATCTTTCTGTCCAATCAGGCATTGAGTCTTGGTGAAATTTCTTGGCTCAACATTTAAAAGGCCCAACACTTCCATTTTCATGGGGGGGAAAAAAAAAACAGCTAAGAAGAAAGGAAATAAAATTAACAAAATTCTTGTATGTTCTCGTCTGGACAAAAATCTCAACAAATGATAAGAAGTGTGACTCAGAAGAAAGAAAGTGGGCTTAATTTGAGACCTGGGAAATGGTCAAATAAGAAATGTTTTTGATGCAATTATGTTCATTTTAATCAATGTTTTATTCAATTTAAATAAATTAATTTTTCATTTATTTTTTTTTTAAGTAGGCTCCACGCCCAACGCAGTGCTTGAACCTTGAGATCCTGAGATCAAGAGCTGGATGCTCTATCAATTGAGCCAGCCAGGTGCCCCAAAGAAATTGATTTTTTAAAAATAAAATTTTAAGTCATTTTGTTTTTTCAGTTTATGGGTTTCTGTAACTGAACAATCAAACTAGTGGCAAGGAAAGCAACATTTACAATAAAACATAAAAACATCAGTTCAGAATCAAGCCTATCTCAAATAGTCTTATCTATAAATTGAAATGCGAGTTCTGAATAAGATACTATAAACAGTTTCCACTTGGTTTTTATATATCTGTAAGGTTATATCAGGATAATTTGACTAGAAGTCTAGGAAACACCTTAACTAGAAGATAACAGGCACTTGAGGGATGCCAATAAACACAACACTCAGCATTTAGAGACTATCAAGCTGTTGACTTTCTGCTGGCCTTTGAAAGAAGATGAAAAGAATGCTCACTTCGGCAGCACATATACTGAAAGAGGATGAAAAGACTAAGAATATAATATACTAGTACTTCACCTGCTCAATATGCTCTACAGACACAAATCAGCAGAAAGGCATGATTTCCCCCTTTCTGTCTTACAAATATATTTCATTTATTTTAGTGAGTCATGATTTATTCCAAGCAATTTTATGAGAATTTTTTCATTCCAGATTGTAATAAAGTGTGTGAAGCAAGGGCTGAACTTCAGCTTCTCTCGACTTCTCTCGAATTCTATGCTCGTAGTCCCCCTGCTATTTACAGCTCTCACAACTCTCTGAAGTTAGGTTTGACTGACAGTCTAAGAATGGGTTATTGGACAGTCTTACGTCAATAGACTATCTTACGCCAATTAGACGATCAATCAAACCTAACTTGAGCAATAACCTATTTTGAGATCAGTTATTTTGGTGGGTAACTTTTCCTTAGAATACTGTTAACAGTATTAGGGGCTCTACTATATTACTCTAAAAGCTAGCATTTGTGACTCTCTTTAAAAAAAATGTATAATGCCCGAAAGAAAAGGATGTGTGGTAGGGGCAACATTAGCATTACCAAGACAAGATGCCTATTCTCTCTCAGTGACCATCATCTACTTATGCAGGGCTACATCACACCTACAACCAGAGTACTTCTTTCTTCTAATAAATACTTTGATTATACTAGAGGAAGATATGTATTACCTGTAGGACCTATGAGTGGAAGGACTATTCGAAGAATAACCAAATTCCATAGTGTAATGTGATCGCTCTGTGGCTGGGGATGGCGGAGGGTTCAAAATCTAATGGGAAAAATAATTAAATTATTAAAATAACAGTAGTCTATGCCACACAAAGACCATTAGACTTTCCTACATGCTCTTGCTTCATCTGTTTGTATTCCTTTCCATTACAAGGTTAGCACAATCTTTCTTTCCCAAAGAACTGACCTCAAATAGTACTTTAGGAGTGGGGCTCTCCAATCCCTAAAACACAATTTCATCACGGCTAAACAGTGCAATGTGATAAGAAGGAAATCTGTACGTCACTGGTTTAAGTTCAGCACAGCTGGGTTCTGATTTTTTTTAATTATAAATGTTTAGAGAAACATTACTGACTGAGGAGAAATACCAGGTGTGCTTCCTTTTTTGGGGAGGTCACAGAATGTAGATCCTAAGCCTCTCAAGAGATACTATTCAGTAGTTCTACTTTTACCCAAACTATGAAATTACTGCCTAGTGCTTTCAAATATGCTGGTTACTACACAGTAAACTTAAAGATTTAGATTTAAGAGTGCTTGTGTGGTGGTGGTAAATCCCACCTGTGAGCCCTATTTGCCTAAATTGTATACTAAAAAATTCTTTACATTACCATCATTGAGTACCCCCATTTAAATAGGTTAAAAATCTAGGATCCTATTTATCTTAGCATTCAAAGTCAAACAAAGGAAAACAGACTGCTTACTGCAGGGAAGTAAGTGCCTTTGGTGCTTGAAGAACTACTTGATGATGCTCCTGTGACATGAGCTCGGTCATAAGGGGGTCCACTGCTTCCCCCCATGATACTTAGGGAGCTGATCATTGATTTACCTCGAGACATTCCTAAAATGAAGGATAAATACTGAAGATGAATAAGATCTATAAAAATTATTTCCACGCATAAAATGTTTTTATTCAATACTAGGATTACAAATAACAATAGTCAAATGGTTTAATTTTAAAACAATTTATGCCCTCTTCTCCTAATAATAATCGAAAGTACTTAATGGAGAAGGGAAATGAATGTTCTCTAGCCATGAACACTGCTGAGAGCTGGCTTAGAACAAGGCTAAGTAAATAGTTCCTATCCCTTCTCTCCAAGGATAGAAGCAGAACTCTTCAAAATAAGAAGTTTTCAACCTTAGAGGATTTGCAGAAGAAAAGGACTATGGAGAGTGGAGGTTGTAAAGCAGGATAGATTAAAGAACAGATTTACTCAAGGGGAAACTAAATCCACTTTTAAGGGCATTAATACAAAGTACGGATTACTTCTTCATCTTCTAGATGCAAATGTTGTTGGAATCACAACCACCAATGTGGAAGAAGAAATTCTATTATTTTCCAAGTGACTTCCCATATTCCACTAACTGAAAATAGGTATAGCAACAAGGAATCATTATCATTAATAGTTTCAAAATCGTATCTGTTTTCTTAGATTTACACCCAGAGTAAGTTCTTATTTTCTGAGAGCTTTTGCCTCCCTCTCCGTATTCATTTAAAAAAAGGCTTCTTTTCACTATGGGCACCAGAAGGCACTGAAAAGAAAGCCGTACTTCCCTAGGGCAATATGGTCTACCCAAACACGTGGAATTTCTGGCTACTTAGTTATTGTTTAGGCATAGCCTAAGATAATATATCCCTCCCTGTTATCACCCAGCTATTTCCAATCTTTGCTGAAAAGGAATCTTAATCTATTTTTTTCCCACCTTTAACTGCTGGGCTCCATAGTACTGAGGTCCCCTGGTAGTGCACCTAAAGGACCTGTGGTTTATGACTCCTCAACAAATGTCTAGCTATTTACTTTCAGGAGAGCACATCCAGAAATGCAGTACATGTAGTACGTGCAATAAATGCAGTCGGTATGTATAAATACGGGTATTATGTATTTGCTTTATAACCTTTCATAAAAAGAGACAGTGCTAAAAGTAAAAGAGAACATTTGTTCTTAGAAGTTTTTAAACCCAAAGTAGTCTAGTTTGGAATAGACTCTAGGCAATATCCTATTTCCATAATGGAAAGTTGGCAATCCTGCCAGGATCCCAGACTTGATTCTCAATGGATCAGTCTTAACTCACCTGGAAGAGATCCTGACAAAGAACTCGGATGTGGCACATAACCAAGGGGCACAGAAGCTGGTCCATGAACTACATAGTCATTAGTCATGGTTTCCCCATCTCCCTTCATACGTGGACACAACATCCTCTGGCAGATAAAGTATATGGTTCCGGACACAAAAATGGTGACAATTACTCCAATAACTGAACCAACCGTGTTGGTGGCCTGTGGAGCTGGTTCCTCAGTTGGATCTAAAATGAGAATGCAGTAGAGTTATATAAAGGAGAAACAACTGTAGACTCAAAATAGTTATTAAAAAGAGGGCTTCTGAGTAGAATGTGAGCTAGTGAAGACAACTCACAACCATTTTTTTATTTCTATGAATACTTATACACCATACCCCATTGGGTATATAGGTAAATATCATTAGAAATCAAAATGAACTATCTTTAAGTGAAGACAGAAATGAAATACATTGAAAAGTGTATCTATAAATTCATAAAAACAAAGATGTAAGTGAATCATAGATTTAAACATCATTAAGTTCTAAATACACAGATAAAATTTATCCTACTTCATTTTGTATATCATAAAATAACATGGTTATTTTGAATTTCAGAGAAAATTTTAGGGCCAAAAGGGATGGACCTAGGAAAGTCATCAAATGTTTTACCTGGCATAATGAAGAAGCCAAAAGCAGCTCTGAGCTTGATTTTAGGTTTGAAAAGTGACATATAGGCCTGGTGAAGGGAGATCAGAAGCTAAAGAGAGCACTAGCTCTCAGGCCCAATATGCTGGTGCCTTCAGAGTGAATCTATTGCCTGAGGGCAAGAAACGTAAGGTCTCTGATATTTGAGTACTTACAAAGGCCAGAGCCTTAGAGCACTAGAGGAAGACCCTGTGCATGGCACTCACCTTTACCAGATCTGTGAGCTATGAGGCTCTAAAAGCAGGAGGCATCAATATTACAGGTGAAGGTAAATAGTAAAAGGGCTTGTCAAGTTTAGAGCGTTACTCTTCTATTTGGAAGGAAAATCCTTCCATTCTGAATAGTCAGACTATATCTCACACTGCAGATCTTTTATATGTGTGTGTGTGTGTGTGTGTGTGTGTGTGTGTGTGTGTGAAATTTTTTTTGAGAGAGAGAGCAAGAGTGTGAGCGGGGAAGAGGGGCAGAGAGGGAGGGAGAGGGAGAAAATCTAAAGCAGACTCCCCACTGAGCACAGATCCCTACAACAGGCTCAATCTCATGACCCTGAGATCATGACCTGAGCGGAAATCAAGAGTCAGATGCTTAATCAGCTGAGCCATTCAGGGGCCTTACAACTACAGATCTTTTAAAAACCTCTCTTCTGCTTCATCTTACTTTAAATCTCCCACCCACACAGCTAAACTTGACCTCCAACAGATTAAATAAATGAGAGAAAATGCTATCACTAAGTTACAGAATATGCAGAGGCTGCCAGTTACATATGTTGTCTGTGGACTCTGGGGTACAGATTCTCCCTAGTCCTTGTGAGCAGTCATCTATCTTTCTTATTCCTTTCCAGTGCCTTGGCATTGCTTTCTAATGCCAAGCTTCAAGAAAGAATAGTTTATACTCACTATCTCCAATTCTTAGTCTTCACATCTTAACTCACTGAAATCAGGTTTGTATCCTCACGGCCACAGTAAAACTTGTCTGACAAAGGTCAAAGTTCTCCTATTTGCCATATTCATTAAACTCTTCATCTTACTGACCTCTCCAAACATTCAATACCGATGGCTCTTGTTTTCTTCTCAAAAATGCCTAATCAATATCCTTCCAAAGTATCACTCTCTTAGTTTTACTAGCTCTGATTATTTTTTCTGTTTCCATTTGTTTGTTTCCTTCTCTTCCGTCTCTTAAGTGCAGAGTTCTTGCCATAGTTCTATGTCCCACTATTTTCCTCTACTTAACTCTCTCTGAGAGACGTCATCCACAATGCCTCAGCTTTAATTATCTTTAATAAACTGAAGAGGCCAAATCTCTCTCTTGAGCTAAAGACCCACACAATCGACAACAACTTCCTGAACAGCTTCATTGGGATATCCCATTGACAACCTGAATGCAACCTATCTACCCTGCACTCATCTTCACCAATATCCAACAGGTTTTGTGGCTCCCAGGAATAAAGCAGATCATAAATAAATGATGGCACCTGTGGCAAATCAAAGGCATTTAAATTAAATTTTATTTATTTATTTTTTTAAAGATTTTATTTATTTATTTGACAGAGAGAGCGAGAGAGCACAAGCAGGGGGAACAGTAGAGGGAGAGGGAGAAACAGGCTCCCCGCCAAGCAGGGAGCCCGATGCGGGGCTCGATCCCAGGACCCTGAGATCATGACCTGAGCTGAAGGCAGATGCTTAACGACTGAGCCACCCAGGCGCCCCTAAATTAAATTTTAAAAAAGTAATAAAAAACCTGTATCAGACAAATATTACATCCGGACCCCGAGATACGGAATGATCCTTCAGTTTTCAGTCTCTGCTATATATTCTAGTTAATGACTCCAGTCACTCAGTGAGGTACTTGTGAGTCAACCTAAACTTATCAACTACATCTAAATGGTTGCAAAACCTTTTTTACTCTATTTCTGAAATCTATCCCCTCCTTTCTACTACCAGTGCTCCTCTTGATTTAGATAATTATCTTCTGCCTGAACTATGATAGCCTCTTAAGTATTTTTAAATTAGAGGCTGCAAGTCATCAGATGGTGAAAACAATTTAGTGGGTTGCAATCAGCATTTTAAAACAGAAAATTTCAGAATACATTCTATATCATATGGGTAAGTACTGTTGTATGACACTTTTGTTTCTTCATGTGTACACCCACATCACTGTATTCCTCTTGATGTGATCAAAATGTGTGAAAGCAATCAATCTAACATTTCCCTGCCCATTATCTTATACTTCCAACCCATCTATTTTTACAGCTTTCACAATTACATAGCCATGCCAGTCCTTTCCTTAAGCTTTTCAATGGCTCTCCGTTATTCTGGATGCTATCTAGGCTCTTTCAAAGAAAAGCAAAGTCTTCTCTGATCTTACCTTTACATATGTTCTCTTGCTGATACCCCTCCTCAAGACATAGCTTGTATTCTGGCAGTCCCAGTTACATGTAGTTTCCCAAAGGTGCCTGTTCCATTCTGTTTTTGAATAAGCATACTCTCTGCTTGGAATACAATCTCTCCATTTATCTATACAATTAACACTCTTCACTGATCAAGACCCAATTTTAAGTATCATTTTTCTAGGATGTCTTCCTTGATGAACCCCATGTTCACTCCTGAAGATCGGACCACTCTCTTTTTTGATGCTATTTGTACAGATCTCTATTATAGCACATTTAATACCACTTATCACACTCCTTTATCAACAGTGTCTACTATGAGCCAGGCTATAGAGCTTATATACTTTGAATTGTTTAATTTTCTCACAACCACCAGGCTAAATATTATCTTCATTTTAAAGATAAAGCAACTCAAGTTTAACAACAAATAATTTGCTGGTAAGAGGTGGAGCTAGAATTCAAATCCATCTCTATTTGGCTTTAAAATCTTTATTCTTACTACTAGCTCAACCAGAGAGGACTTTGAGAAACTTGGTACAGGAACCATGTACCCTCAACACATGGCAGGTATTCAGTAAAAGTCTGCTGAATAAATGAGTAAGTTCTAAAAGTCTTAGTAAGGATCCCATTTGAATTTTGTAAAAATACCAGCTTAAAGTCTTCATTATGTGTAAAGAGTTTTTAAATGAATTCTACCTAAATTTCATTAAATCAGTTTGACAGGGTAGACCTGACTTTTTTTTTTTTTTTTAAAGATTTTATTTATTTATTTGACAGAGAGAGAGACACAGCGAGAGAGGGAACACAAGCAGGGAGAGTGGGAGAGGGAGAAGCAGGCTTCCCATGGTGCAGGGAGCCCAATGCAGAGCTCGATCCCAGGACCCTGGGATCATGACCTGAGCCGAAGGCAGACGCTCAACGACTGAGCCACCCAGGCGCCCCTAGACCTGACTTATTCTGAATTCCATTCAGAATTAAGTTTATCAGTTTGGGATATAGTTTAAGTCAGGGCATTTGTCAATAGTTATGAACCTTGAAGAAACTATGAGTTATGTACCCTAGAGTCTTTAGGCATAGGGGTATATGTTGGCATAAGAATCCTCAGGTGCATTTTAAGGAAGCTCTTAAAGTCACTGAGAAACTGGTGGAAACATGTCAAGAAAAAAGTAAGAGATGATAAACATGGGATAATGTTCAGAATCTCAAGTTTATACCACTGACTGATTTCTACATATCTAAATGGTTTGAGACTTTACTAACTTTAGTTGTGGCAAAATAATATTTATTCTTTTCTGATGCTTTCCTTAATGTTTCTGTGAAGATTTTTGTGCAAAGAAAACTGCTGTCTTTAAGGAATTATTAAAAGCAAAACATAAAAAATCCTGGTACAAATAACTAGCTTAATATTAATGCTTGTTTCTTTTCTTCTTCTTCTTCTTTTTTTGTAAAGATTTTTATTTATTTATTCTAGGGAGAAAGAGAGAGCGCAAGTAGGGGGTAGAGGGAGAGACTCTCAAGCAGACTCCCAGCTGAGCAGGAAGCCCGATGTAAGGCTTGATCTCATGACCCTGAGGATCATGACCTGAGCTGAAATCAAGAGTTGGATGCTTAACTGACTGAGCCAACCAGGCACCCCTAATGCTTGCTTCTTAATAAAGAAATACTAATTATAAGTGAAACTCACCCATGAAGAAAAGGAAAAACTATTTAAAAAATTGTCCTGTAAGAGTAATATATAAAGTTTTAGTCCTACTTACAACAATCCAGTTCATCTGACTTGTCACTGCAATCCACATTATGATCACATTTCTTATGTTTTCCAATGCATTGACCGTTGGAACAGCGGAACTGATCAATTAAACAAAGCACTGGGGAAAAAATGTAAATAGTTTTATTTTTACTAGCATGTAAAGTCAAACTCTGGCAAGAGTCAAAAAGTACTTTCTGGATGTAAATGAAAAACAAATTAGACTTTAAAATATAACTTAAAAATTATTCTCTGGGGATTTCCATTGGTAGAGAGAAAAGAGTAGAAAAAGAAATCCAGCAGGAAATTTCCTATTTTGTTCTTTACATTAAATTTCATCTTTCACTAATAATTCTGTTAAGAATTAAAGAATTCTATCTACATGCATTTCTTTCTTTGATTGATTGATTGATTGATTTATCTATCTATCTATCTGAGAGAGAGGAGAAAGTGTGCACAAGCAGTGGGTAGGTGCAGAAGGAGAAGCAGACTCCCCGCTGAGCAGGGAGCCCGAACCAGGGCTCAATCCCAGGACCCTGGGATCATGACCTGAGCTGAAGGCAGAGCTTAACTGCCTGAGCCACCCAGGTGCCCTCTACGTGCATTTCTAGACACTAAAAAATTCTAGAGAATTTGTTTTTACCATGTTAAAGGTTAGTGGTGCAAAGAGGAAGATATGAAATTATTTTACATTGTAATAAATAAACCTAAATCAGAGTTCAATGGAAACAAGGACTATTTTTACATACTGAAGGTCTAACTTATGGGCCTCATCTCTCAATCCGCAAAGCTTATTAAAGTGTATAAACCTTATGCATGATAAGTGGATTAAAACAACAATATGGAACATGCTACTAGGTTTAAACATAATAAAGTCAAATGTACTTGAAAAAACCCCAAATCTACCATTGAGCCAAAGCAATACCCTGAATTTCAAACAACTGAATATTAATGGAAAAAAAGACTACACAACCAGGCCCCAGGAATTTCAGGTACCTTCACAGTTCTTCTCATCTGATTTATCCTGGCAGTTTGCATCTCCATTGCATCGGAGGGCACCATCAATACACTGCCCACTGGCACACTGGAACTGGGACTCTGAGCATACGGGACAATTGAGCTCATCACTGTGGTCTTCACATTCAGTAAACCCATCACAGCGCCAAGCCACAGGAATACAGTCAATTTCTCCCGTGAAGCAAGTGAACTGCTGAGGAGAACATGTTGGGGGTTCTTCAAATGAACAAGGGGGAGAAGAGTGACAAAAACACAACAGTCACACAAATGTACAAACACACTTGAGTGAAGCTCACTTAACATATGCAAAACACTTTTTAATAGATAAAATCTGTAAACTACCCCATCTAACCAGAAAATAAATACAATTTTTACACTACTACATTTAGATTTACTAACTTGCAAAACTATAAGACAGAAAAAAGTTTTCTCATATAATTCAAGTAGGATTATTTGCCATCCATTA
This sequence comes from Leptonychotes weddellii, assembly GCF_054177405.1. Taxonomy (NCBI): domain Eukaryota; kingdom Metazoa; phylum Chordata; class Mammalia; order Carnivora; family Phocidae; genus Leptonychotes; species Leptonychotes weddellii. The sequence goes on from NC_138373.1 coordinate 75,811,375, forward strand.
TAATCTCACACATAACTGAGGAATAATCACCATAATCATCCACCTACAAATATTTTAAAGTTAGCCTACAATTCATAAATTTTCTAGTGATGAGGTTCTCAAAGAGCAGCCCAGGAACCCTTGGGTAAGAGGATCTACAAAGTCAAAACTATTTTATAATAATACCGAGATGCCACTTGCCTTTCTACTACACTTGCCCTGACTCAACAAAAGGAATGGCTGGTAAAAGTCTTGGCACATTAGCAAACTCAAGTGGTTATCAAACTGTTACTAGTAGTCACTGCATTCTGTACAGCCACACACTCAGAGTTTAAAAAAAAAAAAAAAGCCAGTTTTATTTTTTAATTTTTTTTTTAAAGGTTTTTTTTTTTTAAGATTTTATTTATTTATTTGACAGAGAGACAGCGAGAGAGGGAACACAAGCAGGGGGAGTGGGAGAGGGAGAAGCAGGCTCCTGGCTGAGCAGGGAGCCCGATGCGGGACTCGATCCCAGGACCCTGGGATCATGACCTGAGCCGAAGGCAGACGCTTAACCAACTGAGCCACCCAGGCGCCCAAAGCCAGTTTTATTTTAAAATGTTCTTGATGAACCAGTAACTATATTAAAATCAATTCTTGGAATACATGCTGTCTCTTCAATAGCATTTGATAAAATGGGAAGTATGCATAAAGCTCAGGTTGTATACCTCAGTATGATGGTTTCTCACAGGAAAGCACTTTGAGTTCTAAGCTCAACCCAAAATGGAACACCATTTTTATTTTAAAATTGAAAGAACTGACAAATAAACTATAGTTATTTACACTTCAGTATCTGGCAAGAAGTTTAAAAAAATATGAATTAGTGAGGAGATAGTCCAAGATGGTGGAGGATTAGGAGACTTCAGTTTCGTCTAGTCCCAAGAATTCAGCTAGACAGCTATCAAATCATTCTGAACACCTATGAACTCAACCAGAGATCTAAGCTGCAACTCTACAAATAGAAAAGTGACCACTTTCTGCAAGGTAGGAGGTGCAGAGAAGTGAATCTGAGGCCATATATCAGAAGATAAACTGAGCGGGGAGGGAGCCTCCATAAGCTGGCACCCGAGAGTGATAAGAGCAGCAGAGCACAAGATCAGAACTTTTAGAAGTCTGCTCCGGTGAGGGATGTCCCTGCCTGAAAGGTGTTCAGGTGGAAAAGTGGGGCGGAATCCTAGGTGGGACAGTGTGGTCTCAGGATCTCCGGGGTCACAGGAAGACCAGGGGTGCCTGACTGCGGCAGAGTTCCCAGGCACTGGAGCAGGGAATCTGGCTGCAATCAGCGAGCCCAGGAATGGGCTCTCAGCTTGGGGTTATCATATACCACCAACCCAGGCACCGTGGGGTGACTGCTCTCCGAGCAGGGGCCCAGTGAGCAGCAGAACCACAGCAAGACCCCACTCTCTCCCCCAGGAGTGGCACAAGTGCACACCACACAAGTCTGCAGGGTTTGGAGCCTTGAAACGGGGTTGTGGGCCTGAGACAGAAATACCTGGTCACAAGTTGGGTGAGCACAGAGTGCGGCTGGAGACCAGGGAGATGGAAGTGATTGACTGCTTTTCCCTGAGAGCACACCGAGAAGTGGGGCCCCCACTCTCTGCTCCGGGGCTGGGGATTGGGAGGCTGCCATTTTCACTGTCATCCTTTAAGGAGCACAGAAAGCCTTCAGGGAACAAAAGCCACATAGAGCAATCTGGAGCCGCTTACTTAGCCTGGCCCCCTGGCAAGGGTGGTGCAGTTCCAGCTGGGACAAAGACACCCTCCGAGAATCAACGCAATAGGCCTTTCCCCCAGAAGATCAGCAAAAACATCCCACTAAGACCAAGTTTACCAATCATCATATACAACTGTAAAACGACAGCGCTAGGAGAAAACAGTATATAGAATTCATGTTTTTTCCCCCCATGACTCCTTAGTCTTTCAATTTTTTTTGTCTCTTTCCTTTTTCAACCAATTTCTTATTTTATCAACTTTTGGAATTTTCATGTTTACAGTTACATTCTATCTTTTTGTTGTATTTAATTTTTGTATATAAGTTTTTCTTTCTTTATAATTTTGGAAAGCAGTTTCTTCTAACAGACCATAATACACCCAGAATCTAGTGTATGGACCTGTTCTCTTCACCTGTCTGATACTCTTTTTTTTTTTTAACTTTTCTTTTTTTTGTTAAAGTCTTTTCAAAATTTTTATCTCTACAATTACATTCTATCCTTTTAATGTATTTAATTTTATTTTTGTATGTATATATATATACATATATAAAATGTGTACATATATATAAGCTTTTCTTTCTTTACAATTTTGAGATGTAATTTTTTCTAACAAACCAACCAAAATACACTCAGGATATAGTGTATTGTGTATTGCTCTGTTCTGTTCACCTGTCTGTTTATAATCTTTCTTGTTTTCTTTTTTTTTCTTTTGTCTTTTAACTTTCATTTTTACAGTTACATTCTATCCTTTCATTGTATTTAATTTTATTTTTGTACATATATAAGTTTTTCTTTCCTTACAATTTTGGACCTAGTTTTCTAACAAACAGACCAAAATATACACAGGATCCAGTGTATTGCTATTCATCTGTCTGATTATATTCTATTTTTTTTTTATTTAATTTTAATTTTTTTCTTTTTTCTGTTTTCAGTCTCTTCTGATTTGTTTAGTGTGTATTTCTCTAGGGTTGTCGTTGCCATTTTAGTATTTTGTTCTCCTGTTCAGCTATTCTTCTCTGGACAGAATGACAAGACAGAAAAACTCACCTCAAAAAAGAAAACAAGAGGCAGGACTGACTGCCAGGGACCTAATCAGTATGGACATAAGTAAGATGTCAGAACTAGAGTTCAGAATAATGATTATAAAGATGCTAGTTGGACTTGAAAAAAGCATAGAAGACACTAGAGAATCTCTTTCTGGAGAAATAAAAGAATTTTAATATATATAATAATATATAGAAACAATGACTTTACAGGTAATACAATGGCACTAAATTCATATTTTTCAATAGCTACTCTGAATGTAAATGGGCTAAATGCCCCAATCAAAAGACACAGGGTATCAGACTGGAAAAAAAGCACCACCACTGATATGCTGTCTGCAAGAAACTCATTTTAGGCCCAAAGACATCTCCAGATTTAAAGTCGGGGGGTGGAAAACCATTTATCATGCTAATGGACATCAAAAGAAAGCTCGGTGGCAATCCTTATATCAGATAAATTAGATTTTAAACCAAAGACTATAATAAGAGATGAGGAAGGACACTACATCATAATTAAAGGGTCTATCCAACAAGAAGATCTAACAATTGTAAATATTTATGCCCCTAACATGGGAGCAGCTAATTTTATAAACCAATTAATAAAATTAAAGAAACACATCGATAATAACACAATAGTAGTAGGGAACTTTAACACCCCACTTTACTGCAATGGACAGGTTGTCTAAGCAGAAGATCAACAAAGAAACAAGGGCTTTGAATGACACACTGGACCAGATGGACTTCATATATTCAGAACATTCCATCCTAAAGCAAGAGAATACACATTCTTCTCAAGTGCACATGGAACATTCTCCATAATAGATCACATAGTAGGCCACAAATCAGGTCTCAACCAGTACCAAAAGATTGGGATCATTCTCTGCGTATTTTTGGACCACAGTGCTCTGAAAATGGAACTCAATCACAAGAGGAAATTTGGAAAGAACTCAAATACAGGGAGGCTAAAGAGCATCCTACTAAAGAATGAATGGGTCAAACAGGGATTAAAGAAGAATATTAAAAATTCATGGAAACAAATGAAAATGAAAACATAACTGTTCAAAACCTTTGGGATGCAGCAAAGGCAGTTAAGAGGGAAGTATACAGCACTACAAGCCTTTCTCAAGAAAGGTCTCAAATACACACCTAACTTCACACCTGAAGGAGCTGGAGAAAGAACAGAAAATAAAGCCTAAACCCAGTAGGAGAAGAGAAATAATAAAGCTTAGAGCAGAAATGAAATAGAAACCAAAAGAACAGTAGAACAGATCAACGGAACTAGGAGCTGGTTCTTTGAAAGACTTAATAAAATTGATAAACCCCTGGCCAGACTTATCAAAAAGAAAAAAGGACCCAAATAAAGAAAATAATGAATGAAAGAGAAGAGATCACAACCAACACCGAAGTAATACAATTATAAGAACATATCATGAGCAATTATATGCCAACAAATTGGCAATCTGGAAGAAATGGATGCATTCCTAGAGATGTATAAACTACCAAAACTGAAACAGGAAGAAATAGAAAACCTTAACAGACCCATAACCAGCAAGGAAATTGAAGCAGTAATCAAAATCTCTCAAAAACAAGAGTCCAGGGCCGGATGGCTTTCCAGGGGAATTCTATGAAATAGAAGAATTAATACCTATTTTTCTGAAGCTAGTCCAAATACTAGAAATGGAAATAAAACTTCCAAACTTGTTTTGTAACGCCAGCATTGCCTTGATCCCAAAGCCAGACAAAGACCCCACAAAAAAGAGAATTACAGACCAATATCCCTGATGAACATGGATGCAAAAATTCTCACCAAGATACTAGGCAAAAGGATCCAACAGTACATTAAAAGGATCATTCACCATGACGAAGTGGGATTTATCCCTGGGCTGCAAGGGTGGTTCAACATCCACCAATCAATCAATGTGATACACTACGTTAATAAAAGAAAGGACAAAAACCATATGATGCTCTCAATAGATGCAGAAAAAGCATTTGACAAAGTACAGTATCCTTTCTTGATTAAAACTCTTCACAGTGTAGAGATAGAGGGAACATACCTCAGTATCATAAAAGCCCTATACAAAAAGCCCAGGGCAAATACCATTCTCAATGACAGCTTTCCCCTAAGGTCAGGAACAAGCCAGGGATGTCCACTATCACTACTGTTGTTCAACATAGTACTAGAAGTCCTAGCCTCAGCAATCAGACAACAAAAAGAAATAAAAGGCATTTGAATTGGCAAAGAAGTCAAACTCTCACCCTTCCCAGATTACATGATATTCTATGTGAAAAACCCAAAAGACTCTACCCCAAAATTGCTAACACTCATACAGGAATTCAGCAAAGTGGCAGAATATAAAATCAATGCACAGAAATCAGCTGCATTTCCCTACACTAACAATGAGACAGAAGAAAGAGAAATTAAGGAGTCGATCCTATTTACAATTGCACCCAAAACCACAAGATACCTAGGAATAAATCTAACCAAAAAGGCAAAGGATCTATACTCAGAAAACTATAGAACACAAATGAAAGAAACTGAGGAAGACACAAAGAAATGGAAAAATGTTCCATCCTCATAGACTGAAGAACAAATATTGTTAAAATGTCTATGCTACCCAGAGCCATCTACACATTTAATGCAATCCCTATCAAAATACCTTCAACTTTTTTCACAGAGCTGGAACAAATAAAATTTGGAAGGAACCAGAAAAGACCCTGAATAGCCAAAGGAATGTTGAAAAAGAAAAGCAAAGCTGGTGGCATCACAATTCCGGACTTCAAGCTCTATTACAAAGCTGTCATCATCAAGACAGTATGGTACTGGCACAAAAACAGATACATAGATCAATGGAACAGAATAGAGAGCCCAGAAATGGACCCTCAACTCTATGGTCAACTAATTTTGACAAAGCAGGAAAGAATGTCCAATGGGAAAAAGACAGTCTCTTCAATAAATGGTGTTCAGAAAATTGGACAGCCACATGCAGAAGAGTGAAACTGGACCATTTCCTTACACCTTACACAAAAATAGACTCAAAATGGAGGACAGACTTAAATATGAGACAGGAATCCATCAACATCCTAGAGGAGAAGAGAGACAGCAACCTCTGTGGCCTCTGCTGCAGTAGCTTCTTGCTAGACACGTCTCAAAAGGCAAGGGAAGCAAGGGCAGAAATGAACTACTGGAACTTCATCAAGATAAAAAGCTTTTACACAGCAAAGGAAACAGTTGATAAAACCAAGGGCCAATCAACAGAATGGGAGAAGGTATTTGCAAATGACATATCAGATAAAGGGCTAGTATCCAAAATCTATAAAGAACTTACCAAACTCAACAGACATGGGCAGAAGACATGAACAGACATTTCTCCAAAAACATCCAAATGGCCAACAGACACATGAAAAAGTGCTCAACATCACTCAGCATCAGGGAAATACAAATCAAAACCACAATGAGATACCACCTCATTGTCAGAGTCATTAGTCAGAATGACTAATTGTCATTAGTCAGAATGGCTAAAATTCACAAGGCAGGAAACAACAGATGTTGGTGAGGATGCGGAGAAAGGGGAACCCTCCTACACTGTTGGTGGGAATGCAAACTTGTACAGTCACTCTAGGAAACAGTATGGAGTTTCCTCAAAAAGTGGAAAATAGAGCTACCCTACAATCCAGCAATTGCACTACTGGGTATTTACCCCAAAGATACAAATGTAGTGATCTGAAGGGGCACGTGCATCCCAATGTTTATAGCAGCAATGTCCACAATAGCCAAATTATGGAAAGAGCCCATATGTCCACTGACAGATGAATAAAGATGTGGTATATATATACTACGGAATACTACTCGGCCATTAAAAAAAAAATGAAATCTTGCCATTTGCAACGATATGGATGGAACTAGAGGGTATTGTGCTAAGTGACATAAGTCAATCAGAGAAAGGTAATTATCATATGATCTGATTCATATGTGGAACATAAGAAACAAAATAGAGGACCATAGGGGAATAGAGGGAAAAATAAAACAAGATGAAATCAGAGAGGGAGACAAACCATAAGATTCCTAATCATAGGAAACAACCTGAGGGTTGCTGGAGGGGAGGCGGTGGGAGGATGGAGGAACTGGGTGATGGACATTAAGGAGGGCAAGTAATGTAATAAGCACTGGGTATTATATAAGACTGATGAATCATTGACCTCTACCACTGAAACTAATAATACATTATATGTTAATTAATTTAAATAAAAAATGAATTAGCGAGCCTATTACTTCAAAGAAAACAATGGCAAATCATAACACTGTACTTTTGCAGCATATTATAACACTGGAGCTTTCAACCAGAAATTATAATTTTGGAAAACCTGTATCCAACACTGCAAGCCTGACAGATTCCCCCTACTTAAAAGTTTTTTCTAATGAGATTGGTGGTGATATAAACATGTGTTTTTGATATTGTCTAAAATCTGAAGATCTAGAATTTCTGATTGGAATTCTAGTATTCCAAATGACCATGGTGTAAGGTTACAAAATCATGCCTGGGTAAAATATCCATTCAGAGCACAAAATAGATGAATGGATTTTAATATAAGAGATTATAAAAAATATGGTTTCAAATTCCACATGGCAACTAAACCTACAGAAAACTACCACTGCAGTATCTGGTATAGAATTCAGTATATATGCATAATTATTTGAAAAGTCTATTACTACAGCTCTCCGTTCACCAATTACACTTCTGTATGAGGCTAAATTTCCTTACATATTTCAACCAAAACCATATACGACAACAGACTGAATGCAGAAGTAGACATGAGAATCCCGCCACCACTGAAGAGATTTACAAAAATGTAAAAACAATGTCACATTTCTCACCAAAATTATTTTGCTTCAGAAAATATAGTTAACTTTCTTAACAGGTTTAACTTGAGAACATGTAAGGGTTTATTATTGTTATTTTTAATAAATATTTTTTAAAGTTCTTGGTTTTAATTTTAACCACGAAATATAAACATAACTTATGCAAACAAAAGCTGTTTGGGGTCCTCAATAATTTTTAAAAATGTAAAAGTTGCTGAGGTCACTCTGAGAATTGCCATTCAAGCCCAATTTCTTTGTTTCTGCAAATGAGGAAACTGAGGCTCAGAGAAGCTAAGTGACTGCCCGAGGTCACAGAGCTTCCTATAAACAAGGGATAATTAAAAATAAAAGATAGGACCAGAAGGACAGTCTCCTTAGTTTTAGTCCATTGCCTTTACTACTATATCACAGGCTTGCTGACTTCTTTTAAAAACCTGTGAGTAAATACACTAGATAACATAACTTTATTAATATGACTATGGATCAGAAAACCTTTTAACATTTTTTTTAAGATTTTATTTATTTGCGAGAGAGTGAACAGGTGAGGGAGGGAGAGAGAAGGAGAGAATCTGAAGCAGACTCGGCGCTGAGTGCAGAGTCTGAAGTGGGGCTCAATCTCATGACCACGAGATCATGACCTGAGCAGAAACCGAGTTGGACGCTTAAACAAATGAAGCACCCAGGCATCCCAAACCTTTTATCTTTAAAATAGAGAATACTGTAAATTACAGGTGAACATTTTACATGGGGAATTTGAGATATAATTTAGAGAGGGAATTTGAGCCTATTATGTATTCAGCACTATACCAGATCATGTGGAGAATAAAAATAGGTAAAATATATGGTCCATGTCCTTAAAGAGCTTTTAATTTGACTGGGGATGGGCAGAGACGCATGAATATAACACAAAACATCACTCTGAACTGCGTATCAGGCAAACTGTGGTAACAGTGCTACAATTCAGAGAAAGGGGAGAACAATAAGAGCTAGTGAAGGTTTAAAGATTATGAGGAGATGCTCCTTGAAAAATAAGTAAGATTTAGGACGGCATGCAAAAAGAAAAAAACATCTCTGAAATACCACAGGTCCACTGAGGCAAAACAAAACAGAACATGCAACAGTAATCATCAAACTCTAAATAGCCAAGCAAAAATAAAGTGAGATACTAAAGGAGATGAGTAGGTAAGGCAGGCTCAAATGAAAACACATCTTGAAGGTCAGGCAGATGAATTAAGATTCTGTATTTCATTTACCTCCACAGTAAAATCAATGTTAAACTACCAAAAAAAATTTTTTATTTATTTGACAGAGAAAGACACAGCGAGAGAGGAACACAAGCAGGGGGAGTGGGAGAGGGAGAAGCAGACTCCTGGCTGAACAGGGAGCCCGACGCGGGGCTCGATCCCAGGACTCTGGGACCATGACCTGAGCCAAAGGCAGACGCTTAACGACTGAGCCACCTAGGCACCCCAAATCTTTTTTTTTTTAAGGTTTTATTTATTTATTTGAGAGAGAGAGAGAGATAAAGAGCACAAGTAGGGGGAGCAGCAGAGGCAGAGGGGAAAAGCAGGCTCCCCGCTGAGCAGGGAGTCCAATGCAGGGCTCGATCCCAGGGGATCATGACCTGAGCTGAAGGCAGACATTTAACTATCTGAGCAAAGGCAGATGCTTAACCGACTGAGCCACCCAGGTGCCCCCTCCAAAAAAACTTTTTTAAAAAAGGATTTTACTTTCAAGTAATCTCCACACCCAACGTGGGGCTCCAACTCACAACCCCAAGATCAAGAGTCACATGCTCCACCAACTGAGCCAGTCAGGCACCCCAACAAAAAAAAATCTTATACACAAACACTGACTGCAGTTTTATTCTTTTATTTTTAATTTTAAAAAAGTTTTTTCTTTTTTTTAAAGATTTTATTTAATTATATGACAGAGAGAGACAGCAAGAACAGGAACACAAGCAGGGGGAGTGGGAGAGGGAGAAGCACGCTTCCCGCTGAGCAGGGAGCCCGATGTGGGACTCGATCCCAGGACCCTGGGATCATGACCTGAGCCGAAGGCAGACGCTTAACGACTGAGCCACCCAGGCGCCCTTAAAAAAGTTTTTTTTTTAAGATTTTATTTATTTGAGAGTGAGCGAGAGAGCACGGGCTAGGGAGACTGGTGGAGGGAAAAGCAGACTCCTCACTGAGCAGGGAGCCTGATGTGGGGCTTGATCCCAGGACCCCAGGATCATGACCTGAGCTAAAGGCAGACCCTTAACTGACTGAGCCACCTAGGCACCCCTGCAGTTTTATTCTTAAGAACAAAAAAAAACGAAACAATTAAAATGTCCCTCAACAGGAGAATAAACTGTGCCATATTTTTACAATGAAACACTACTCAGCAATAAAAAGAAACAAACTACTGATACATTCCTCTACATGGCTAAATCTCAAAAATCTTTTTCTTTTTTTTTATGTTTTATTTATTTATTCATGAGAGTCAGAGAGAGAGAGAGGCAGAGGCAGAGGGAGAAGCAGGTTCCCTGCTGAGCAGGGAGCCCGATGCGGGACTTGATCCCAGGACCCTGGGATCATGACCTGAGCCGAAGGCAGACGCTCAACCATCTGAGCCACCCAGGCGCCCCTAAATCTCAAAAATCTTAAGCAAGTGAATCAGACACAAAAAGAACACATATGCCATGACTCCTACCTAAAGTTCAAGAATAGGAAAAGCTAAATTATGGGGATAAAAATCAGAATAGTGGTTACTTCTGGAAGAGAAATGGCTATGGAAGGACACCAGGGTACTTTTCTTAATGACAACACTGTATATCTTGATTTGAGTGTTGGTAACACATTTGCTGAAAGGCTCCATTAATTTAATACATATATTTTTTAAAAATTTAATACACACATTTAAAATAATCACTAAGGGGTGTCTGGGTGGCTCAGTCGTTAAGCGTCTCCCTTCGTCCCAGGTCATGATCCCAGGGTCCTGGGACTGACCCCTGCATCAGGCTCCCTGCTCAGTAGGAAGCCTGCTTCTCCCTCTCCCACCCCCCCTGCTTGTGTTCCCTCTCTTGCTGTCTCTGTCAAAAAAAAAAAAAAAACCTAAAAAAAAAATAATCACTAAGTGTGAAGAAAAAAATGCAAAGGTCTTCTAAAAGACATTTTCTAAGTGGAAATGGTATCTTTGACTCAGTTTTATCTATGTTACCATTACATAAAGGTAATTTTTCTAAGATTTGCCTTATTAGAGTAACAACCTAGGACCTTGATATGGAAACACTTGCTATTTTTTTATTGTGGTAAAATATATATAACAAAGTTCACTGTTTTTTTTAAAGATTTTATTTATTGGGGCACCTGGGTGGCTCAGTCAGTTAAGCGGCTGCCTTCAAGCTCAGGTCATGATCCCAGGGTCCTGGGATCGAGCCCCGCATTGGGCTCTCTGCTCAGGGGGGTCCTGCTTCTCCCTCTCCCTCTACTGTTCCCTCTCTTGTGCTCTCTCTCTGTGTCAAATAAATAAGTAAAAATTCTTTTTTTTTTTTAAAGATTTTATTTATTTATTCGACAGAGAGACAGTGAAAGAGGGAACACAAGCAGGGGGAGTGGGAGAGGGAGAAGCAGGCTTCCTGCTGAGCAGGGAGCCCGATGCAGGGCTCGATCGTAGGACCCTGGGATCATGAACTGAGCCAAAGGCAGATGCTTAACCGAATGAGCCACTCAGGTGCCCCAATAAATAAAAATTCTTAAAAAAAAATAAGATTTTATTTATTTATTTGACAGGCACCACACTATGCTTTAACAAAGGAATGTACCAATTTGTTATGCTCTCATGAGTGAGTGAACCAATTTCACTCCATTATTAGAGTGATATTAGTTTGTTGTTTTTTTTTTTTTGCTAGGTAAATAAGTAAAAACAATAGGGAACTACCAACAGGTATGAATAAAAGAATGTTCTTTTCACTGGATATATTTCCTGCAATGATATGTAAACTTGGTAGAATCTAGAATTCAGTAGATGGAGATTACAGGAGGTAGAATTAATTCATTTTGATACTCTCTGGGGTGAAAAAAAGCTACTTTATTATTAGGAAATACATTCATTCACAAGATTAATTTCCCCCCAAAAAGGGCACTTCCACCTTACTCCCAAGATTAGGATGGATTCCCTCTCAGAATAACCCAAAAGGCTAAGATAGTACAGATGAATGGAATGTAAGTGACTAATCAAGTTAGGAGAAAGAGCAATTTCATTGCCAAATCACAGAATGCCAGATTAAGTCATAGAACATGTTAATCGGCATTTGGACCTGCACAAGAAAATAACATATTTACCTCCACATGATAGCTCATCTTGAAGCAGAACCAAGTGCATGGGGCAAGAGCACCTTGTAGTACCATCTCCTTTTACAAGACAAATATGTGAACAGCCACCATTATCCTGAGCACAAGGGTGCTGTCCTGAAAAAGAAAAACAAGAAGAAGGAAAAGGAAGGGAGGGAAGGAGGAAGGGAAGAAAGGACAGCTCAGTCAAAATCAATTATTTATGAATTACCAAGAAAAACTAAATGTAAAATTACCTTGGACTTTAATCCCACTAACAATATAATTCCTCACTGTATCCCTACATAATTACAAGAAAATGAGGACAATTTAATAATGCAAAATTAACCACTGTCTTTAAATATCTATATATATAAAAAATTGATTATTGAAACTAAAAACATTGCTAAGGAGAATGCAGAGACCTGGACATTATTCTACTTAAAATATAAAAAGTCTTCCAAAGACTTTAACTCAGAAATTCTACCTTTCTAAAAGATGATTTTACTCAAAAAACTGTAGCTTAATGAAATACGGAAAATTAGAGTTGTTACGTTAGAAGAAAAAAACTTAAGTTCACATGGATTGCAACCACTCAATCAAAATTATTTGCTTAGTCAATTGCAAAAGGTAACTTGCAATGTTACTAATGTTTAATTTCCTTAAATTTGGGATAAATTAAATAAATACAAACTTAGGCAACTTTTCAAAGTCTGTTTTACAAATTGGATTTAATGAAGTTGCTTTGAATTTTCTACTTAGCCTGTGTTGTAAACAACTTGACATCTGTCATCAGAATACCAGCATCTAATGTAGCCACCCATTTATTATCTGTGTTCTCAATAACACATCAGTCCTGCTTCAGTGTGTATTGATGAGACTGAGGGAGGCAGCTAGAGCAGATAGGTAACTGAGCAGATAGGTTATACTACACAGATGTCCCAAAACAGACATCAATCATATTACACTAGAATACACAACCTACATATAGCACAACCTTTTAATTCCATGACACTTTTTTTTTTAAAGATTTTATTTATTTATTTATTCGAGAGAGCGCAAAAGCGAGAGAGATCACAAAAGGAAAGGGAGAAGCAGACTTGCTGCTGAGTGGAGCCTGATACAGGGCTTGATCCCAGAACCCTGAGATCATGACCTGAGCTGAAGGCAGACGCTTAACCAACTGAGCCAACCAGGTGCCCCCATGACACTTCTAATAAACAAAAATCTCACTCTTGTTAATGTTATTAGAAATTTGAAAAAAAAAAGTTTTTTCCAAATATAAAACCTTATTTAAGTATTTAATTACAAAAAAAGACATCCCCCCTAAAATTCTGAAAACCTCCACTGAGATTTTCTGCAATAAAATATTCATTTGTCAACTGAATAACTTAGAAATTAAGGCCTTATTTCTATTAAATGTTCAGCATGAGTCACATGCATTAACTTAGAATGACAACAATTCTAATTCTCAAATGCCTCTAACTTCTAAGTTCACAAACAGTGACAACAAAATGAAGACCTGAACAAGCAATGGTGCTCTCATTCCACTATTCTCCTTTCATATTCCAGTTTGATTTGAAAGCCTCAGGTTGAGAAGTTCAAGCGTTCAAAAGTTCTCTCTTTAATATTTCATTTAACATTAGCATTCCTGGTACAATCACACAAAACCCACAGTAGTGACTGCTATGAGGAGTCTTTTGATATTAACAAGAAATTAAGGCAAGATGATTAGCCATATTTAAAAGCTTTCAGTAAATTAAAAAAAAATTTATGGGTACTTTTCTAAGCTGAGAATTGAGAAATTTATCTAGGAGGAAGAAAACAAAGCATTTGTTAATCAGTTTTTTCTAAGTTCATTTCAAAAACTTCTGAACACACTAATTTTTAATTTGTTTTTACTTAATAAGGTTATTCCAAGATAATTATATTTATTGCTTTTGTTCAAACTATGGGGGCACACAGGGATCAAAAGAAATATATACTTTATACCAGTATTCTTAAAGGGGCTGAAGGTGAGAAAGAAGGCTTGACAAGCAGTCCTTGTTGTATCTGAGGAAATTTTTGAAAATGAGCCAGACCACTTCTTTCCCCCACTTCTGTTTTATGGGGAAAAGGTGTTTAATTTGAAAAAGCTCCCAGGTGAGTTTGATGTAAGGCTTTAAAAACACAGAGTTTAAAAAATGGCAAAATTAAAAGTGCATGAAAATCTTTAAAGAAAAAGGTAAGAAGGAACGCCTGGGTGGCTCAGTTAAGCATCACCCTTGGGCTCAGGTCATGATCTCCGGGTCCTGGGATCGAGCCCCGCATCAGGCTCCCTGCTTGGTGGGAAGCCTGCTTCTCCCTCTCCCACTCCCCCTGCTTGTATTTCCTCTCTTGCTGTGTCTCTCTCTGTCAAATAAATAAAATCTTAAAAAAAAAAAGAAGTAAAATTTTAAAAAGGTAAGAAGACACAGAAGAACATCTTAATTCTATCTTAATTTCTTATAACAAACATGAGTCCTGCAATTAACAGTATGCCATCAGCACTTACTATATTCCTGAAGGTTCAGCTCTTTCACTGCATGAATGTCACTAAGCTGGGCAATTCGAGCCTGGACTTTGGTTCTACCCTCTCGGCCTGTCATGTCAATTTTTTCAATCATTTGCTGCTGCTTATCAATCCAGTATAGCCAGTTTTCAAACACAGTCAGTCCCACAGGCTGCAAGATATTGGAGTCTTCTAATACTATCCGGTTGGCACCTTGGAAAGGAGAACGTGCAATAGCAATGATTCATGTGGGTCAAATCACACATTCAGCAACTACTGATCAAATACCAGTTAGATTCCAAAAGTACTGAAATAGAAAATATAAGGTATCTATCACAAAAATTAAAAATCATTCTGAGAAGATATATACATACCAGAGAACAGACTAGACATTTAAGTACAAACAAAAGCAAGTAAGTGCCCAATACATAGTAAATACTCTACTTCACAGAAACATGGAAAAAACAGAGTAACTTTCAAAAAAATTTTTTAAAGCATAGTCCATTTCTCAAATTACATTTTATGAAAAGCCTTAACATATAAATCAGATAAAAATGGGACTTCTTTGGCTAGAGCCCAGAGCTCTGAACTCTTGGCCTCCCCTACTTGCTGAGTATACCTGAGGCCTCTGTGAAGAACCACTCCACCCACACTCCATCTGGCCACTCAGAACACAGAAAAAATGACTGATTCAAAAAAAAATGACTCATTCAAATGACTGACCTGGTTCAAACCTCACCACAAAGTAAGAATTCTTTCTACAACATCCCAGATATGGGATGTTAACTCTTAACAGGCAACTGTTCTGCTGAACTATAAGAAAATTCTTTCATTCAGTGTGTTGCAATCTGTGCCCCACTCTCTCCATCCCGTTTCTCCCTCATTCAAAAAGAAAAAAAAAATATTCATTCCCTCCCTGCTCCCCATAATAGTCCTTCAAATATCTATAGAACATATTCATGGTTCTTAAGTGATGAGAGTTTAATCAAAGAAGGGCATTAGTTTGTATTTTAGAAATATCAGGGAAAGTTCTAGGAAAGAGGCAAGCATAAAGCTAAGTTTTAAAAAGGGAGAAAAACGGGGAGATATTCCAGATGAGAAGGCATTGCCTAAGTCAACATTCAGATCCAAGGTGGGTTAAACACAAGTTTTCTTAGGCTCCTTCCTAAAATTGTAGTAAAAAATTAAGGTATAATCCATAAGGACAAACAGGACAGCAGAGCACAAAATGATATAAAATTCAGAAGTTGGAGCAGACCAGGGACATAGTAGCCCAGAGAAAGCTAAATGCCTGCAGTTGGTGAAGCCAACAACAAAATCAATTAGCTCAGAAACTGGAAGCACCAGGTAATTTAGGATGGAGCAAAAGGAAGAGTTACATGGTTGGGGCTGAGAGAAAAGGACTGACTGAAAAGAAGTACAAGAAGTTATTCAGCTCCTGGGTCTCCTCCCTTCCTTTACTAGAAGACTGAAGATACATTTTCTAAAGAGGCTGAACCAGATTTTAACATACCAGACAAAGAGGTAGTGCCAAAAATGGGATTTTACAGGGGAATTAATTAAAAGTCTACTTTCTAACTGGTGAGATTCTCCAATATAAGTTGTGCCCTTTTCCCACTAGATTCCAAGAATATTAGCAGCCAGCTTTTATCCTCCTACAGAAGACCAGAAGATATCCCTATAGGAAAAACAAACCAAAAACAACAATAATCAAATAAAAAACCTGAGGTATCCAAGAAAAAAGAACTTCAGATAGTGTCACCTTGGAGTCCCATTAGAAAACAGCCAGGTGTCCATAAGATGTCCACTCCTTCACAGGCTGCAGCAATGGGAAAGGCAGCATTTTAATGCCTCACTATTAAATACAGACAACTAAGGATCACCACATATTTAAAGAAAATGACTTTTTTATATTCAAAGCCCAAAACAGAATAAAGGAATTTAGCGAAACAGATGGAATTAAAAGCAGAAAAAAAACCAAATCAATAGCAACAAAAACCTAAAGAACAGGATGTTTTGATGGGGGCAAGGCATCCCAGAACACAAGAGTCCTTGGAAATTAAAAATATGATACCTGGAAAAAAATCCCAAAAGAGGGCTGGAAGATAAATTTGAAAAACTCTCTCAGAAAGCAGAACAAAAAGATAAAAGAGATGGATAGTATGTGAGAAAAATACAGTTACAGTCACGATCCAACAACTGAGTAAAAGTTCCAGAATGAGAAAACAAATCATTAAAGAAACATTAAAAAACAAAAAACAAAAAACAAAAACCAACTTCCCAGAACTCAAGATGTAAGTTTCCAGATAGAAAGGACTCACCTAGTAACCAGTTCAATGAAAGAAAGAAACAAAGAGGGAAGTCAGGGAGGGATCACATGAAGGCACATTATCATTAAGTTCTAGAACATCTGGGAAAAAGAGAAGATGTTAAAAGCTTCTGGAGGGGAAAATAAAGGATCACATATAAATAGTCAGGAATCACAATGACATCAAACTTCCCAACAACAACAGAAGACAACAGAGCTCTGCCTTCAAAACTGGGAGAAAATAGTTATGGAACATGAACGCTATATACATCCAAATTATCAACCAAGTGTGAGGGGAAAAAAATTCAGACAAATAAATGAATTTAACCTCCTATAAACTCCTTTCAAGAAGCTAACAGAGGATGTGTTCTACCAAGAAAAAGAAATTAGCCTGAGAAATGGAATCAAGTAAACAGGTTTCAGCACCAAGGAGACTGACAAGTGCATTTCCAGAATAATAGTGAAAGGAAGCTGGCCTTTAAAAAGCAAGCAAATCCAGATTGGAGCAAGATGATAAAGAGGTAGTGCTTCCAATTAAAAAGAAAAAAGATGGATTGCTTGATGCATCTGTTCTGTAGGTACTGAAACAATATTTACATTAGACAAGATTAACTTCAGGGGAAAAAAGCTATAGAAAGAAACATGCTAATGGTAATATTTTCATAGCCATAAATAACAATTAAGTATGAACTTAAAAATTATAACTATCCTGGGAGGATGGGAAGAGAGTTCATATGAGTATTTTGGGGCTATACAGTTTAAGACAGCAAATATTTTATTTTCCATCAAAGGAAGTCAATTTGTGATGTCTAAAACTGAAAAACCAAGAAATAGCTGTTTTAAAGCAAGTTATAACAAAGCAGATGCCTCAGAATGGGAACTGAGAGTACGTAGAACAGTAGACTTGTTTTTTGTTATAAACTAAGTAGAAGCATTTGATTTCCACAAATATTTACATGTATCACTTTGATGAAAATTAAAATTAAACCTAAAATAGTAAGAGTGAATAAAAAAAGATTAGCTGGTGGTAACATAAGGATGGTTTCAAGTGGTCCTTAAGAAAAAAGAGCTGTCAACAGTGTCAATGCAGGATCCCAGACATGATGAGGACCTGATCTACTTTAATGGCAGTTATAAGTAAAACACTGGAACCAACAATGAAAAGACATGTTCATTTACTCAATAAACTACGCGTGTACTAAATATAATCGTAGTAAAAGGCTCTGTGGGAGGCTAAAAATATAAAGCTGAAAGAGATCCCATGACAAAAGTGTTTGATTGTTTGTGAATATATAAGGAAGAAAAAAAAAACCCAACTATCAACATTATACCAACCTTTTTCAGAAAATAGAAAAAGAGGAAACAATTCTTTTCATGAGGCCAATGTAACCTTGAAGGCAAAACGTCAAGTACATTATAAGAAAGGAAAATTATAGGGTAATCATTCTCATGAACATAGACACAAACATCTTAATTAAACAAAATCCAGCAATATATAAAAAGGAAAATGTATCATGCCAAGTTTGATTTATTCTAGCAAACTAGGAACAGAAGGGAATCTCCTTAATCTGATAAAAATGTGATCTATAGAAAAACCTTAGCAAACATAATACCTAATCATGAAGTACTGAATGCTTTCCCCCAAATCAAGAAAAACAAAAATAAAACAAAACCAAAAAACCCAAGGATTCTATTACTCTATTCAACATTGTATTGGAGGTCCTAGCCAGTGCAATAATGCAACAAGGAAAAAGAAACTTTCATTAATTTGTAGGTAAATGATTTAAGAAACCACAGACAACTGAATTTAGCAAGGTCCCTGGGAATGAGCTCAATATAACAGAATGGGAGACAAAAGGAAACTATTTTTATACTCCAGCCATAGTCAGAAAATGAAATATTAAAAATTTAAAATACTCTTTACCACAAACATTCAAAAGCCTCAAATACCAAGGAATAACTCTAATGGAAGATGGGAAAGATCTCTACACAGAAAACTATAAAACATTGAGGGAAATTAAAGTTCTAAATAAATGGATATACCATGTTCATGGTTTGGAAGACTAATATTATAAAAAATAATAATTCTCCCTAAATTGACCTGTAAATTCAAAGCAAACCCAGTCAAAATTCTACTAGGTTTCTTTCATTTTTAGTGGAAACTCAGAGGCAGATTCTAGAATGTAAATGGAAATACAAAGGATCAAGAGCCGTCTTAAAGAAATACTAAAGACGAACACTGCCAGATAAATTTGTTATAACATTGTAACAATTAAGACAATAAAATATCACATAAGACAAAGTGACCAAGGGAACATTAGATTCCAAAAACAGACTCATACAAATACAGTCACTTCATTTATAACAAAGATGATGTTAGAGAACAGTGGAGAAAGAATCATCTTCTCAAAAACTGATGTTAAATGAAACAGTAATATGGGAAAAAAAAATTTTTTTAATCGCTACATCACAACATGCACAAAAATAAATTCCAAATGGGTCACAGATTTCAATGAGAAAAGTTAAACAAAGTTTAGGGAAAAAAAAACCCACAAAATATCTTTGTGACTCTGTAGTAGGCAAAGATTTCTTAAGTAGAACCTAAAAGGCACTAATCATAATGGGAAAAATTAGTAAACTGTACTGCACTACATTAAATTAAGAACTTCTTTTTCATCTAAAGATGCCACTGGAAGAATGAAAAGGTAAATTACAAATTGGAAGAAGATTTATGCAATATATATCCTATCCTTCTCTACAGAGGAAAGTGTAAAGATGTACTAAAAATTATCAAACAAGACCTAAACAAATGGAGGGATATACTATAGTCATGGATGAAAAGACTGAATTTCTTAAACATGCCAGTTCTCCTCCAATATATATGTAACTTGATAATGGATTAATAGTCTGTTAAAGAATTTTTAAAAATCAGTAATAGAAAAATGGGCAATAAATAGCAATTCACGGAAGAAACATGAATGACCAATAAGTTAATATCAAACAGGGAAATGCAATTTTATTAATGAGATATAGCTTTTAAACTATTGGATTGGTAAAAATTTAGAAGTCCAACAATACCAAATATTGGAGGGACAAGTCCTATACTTCTGGTGAGGATTTTAAATTGATATAATCCCTGAACAGCAACCTGGATGTATCTATTCAAGGTGAATGTATACATAGCACATTACATAGCAATACTACTACAAGGTTTAGGCCACAGAGAAATGTTCAAATATCTGCACAAGAATACTCACTAAAGCACTGCTTTTAATGCCAAAAATACTGGGAACAGCAGTTTAGATAGAATAAAGTGTAGAATGATTCATACAATGAATACTATTTAGTGGTGAAAATAAATGACACAGAACTGTGGATCAACAGGGATCATCTCAAATCCATGATATATCTGAAAAAAGCAAGCTACAAAGGAATACATGAGACTATTATATTAACTTTAAAAAGTGAAAAAAAAGTTTAAATGCATATGTGTGTATGTATGGTAAAAAACACACACACAGAACAAAATATGCATGGCAATGAAAAACATCAAAAGTTACCTCAGGGAAAAGAGGGAGGAGAAAAGAATTGGGAAGGAATACGTAAGGGCTTCAGAATTCTCTCTAATGGTTCATCTCAAGGAAGACAAGGAGGAAGGGAAGCACATATGGCCCCAAACACTAGATTTAACAAAGCTGATGGCAGGAACTTTATACTTTCTGTATGTTGGAACCATTTCATAATTAAGACTGGAAAAAAATGCATTAAAAAAATGGAAGCTAAAGTGTTACTAAGTGTTACTAATGATGGTGTTTTGGATTTTTTTTCTTCTCTTTTTCTTTTCTAAACTGTCTTTAATTGACATGTATTACTTTTAAAATGAAAAACAAACATCATAAATGAAAAGAGAGAGAAAAGGAAAGAAGGGGGAAAAACCCCACCCTCAAGACTAGTAAGAATTAAAACACTAACATAAATAACTATTATTCAAATTAGAGGTGACATAAGAGATTACAGGTGATCAGATGAGGGAAAGAATATACCATGTGAGGTATGTGTAAACACATGTATAAATGTGTGCATGACTAGACTCAGAGAAGGCATAATGGAAAGAGGCATTTGAACCTGAAAAGATAAGAGCATTTTCTAGTTTTTAAAAAAATTACAAATGTATTCAAACATATAAAAATTCAAATGATACAGAAATAAATACTCTTAACATATTAGTACGCTAGCCTTCCAGACCTTTCTCAAGGTGTATCTCCTTGCCTATTCCTTGAGGAAAATACAAACATATATACTCATGTTTCTTAACAGTATGTACACCTATTGGTATGTGTGTATATGTACACATGTGTATACATAGTATAAATATGTATTTTTTTCATAGTATAAATATTTTGAGGGCAAGCTGTCATCAAATATAGTGTGTGTGTGTATACATATATAAAATTAATTTAAATTTTAAACAAAACTTGTTGGCACCTGGGTGGCTCAGTCAGTTAAGCATCTGCCTTCGGGATCGAGCCTCACATCATCGGGCTCCCTGCTCAGGGGGAAATATGCTTCTCCCTCTCCCTCTGCTATTCCCCCGCTCTTTCTCTCTCTCACTCCCTCTCTCAAATAAATAAAATCTTTAATAAATAAACTTTAAACAAAATTAGGTCTTAATAAACATTGTTATGCAACCTAGTTTTTAAAAATTATCCTTCTATGTCAGTGCACACAAATCTACCTCATTTTTTTGAATGATTGTAATATTCTATACACTAGATATACCAGAATGTATTTGCCTGTGACAGACTATTATAAATAATGCTAAGCAGGGATCCCTGTACAAATGGGTATTTCTGTAAAAAAAAAAAAAAAAAGCTATCTAGAAGGGAAATTCACTGACAAATTGCCCTCCAAAAAGATCTTACCAATTCCACTTATACCAAAGTACATGAGAGCATGCCATTCTCTACCATTCTGACCAATATTGGTCATAATCAACTTTAACATATTTTTGCCACTCTGGTAGACATAAATAGTGTATTATTTTAATTTCATTTACCTGATCACTAGTAAGGCCACACAGAGTTATTTGGACATCAGAAATTCGGGGTGGGGGTGGAGGTGAAGTAACTATGTTGTAGACAGAGGTGTGAAGACAAATAAGAAAGTAAATATGAAGAACCAACAAATGATTTAATTTGGTTAAAATACCAACAACGGTATGATTATTTGAGTTTGACGATGGGTTTGTGAAAATACAACTAGACTTTTTTCTTCAGGTTATGAGACTATCCTGAAGATTTTTTTAATAGCAGCGACATGATTAGAAACCACGCTTCAGAAAATTAATTTAGGAACAGTGTATAAGCTTTCAGGGGGGAAAATCAGCAGGGACGAGATTTCACTGGCTAGAACCTGAGGCCAGAGAAGGTAAGAACATAAACTAGAGCATAAGAATTAGGAAGGGAGAAGTGATGCATTAGAAATACATTATTTACAGAGCCCAAATCAAGAAAATTAGGAAATTATTAGATAAGAGAGGAACTAATCATGTTGATGGTTGAAGAAAAAGTACTTCCTGCTTCTCCCTCTCCCACTCCCCCTGCTTGTGTTCCCTCTCTCGCTGTGTCTCTGTCAAGTAAATGAATAAAATCGTTAAAAAAAAAAAAAAAAGAAAAAGTACTTCCCAATCAACATGATGCTAACCACCCTTTAGTAAATAGAACTGTAAAGAAACGTGCATAAAAATAATACAATGGAAGAAAAATACAAATTCTATTAATGAATCATCTCAATAACTCAAAATAAGGAAATACATTTCTTGGGTACCTGAGAGATCACTGCTTTCAATTCGCCGGAGATCTGAATCTGCCCAAAAGAGCTTGCCCAATCTGCTATCAAGGGCTAACGCAATTGGTTTACTTAAGCCACTGAAAAAGAGGACTTCCCGTTCTGTTCCATCCAAAGCAGCCCGTTCAATTTTGGGAGACCTTTCCTGAAGATTGGTAAAATACATATACCTGAAGAGAAAAGAAGAAACAATAAGTTCAGCAAAGTAAGAAACCATACAAAATGAGAATATTCTTAAAATAAAGGAGTATTTTAAAATCTTATTTTTAAAAGTTTTAAAATATATATTTTTAGAGGCCATGGGATACTTTTATTACGTTCAATAATAGTAACACAGGGCACATAGAAGTTCTTAGGGAGCTAATTTTCATGGATTAATAAAATGAGTGATAAGGGTGCCTGGCTGGTTGAGTGGGTGGAGCATGCAAATTTTGATCCCAAGGGTTGTGAGTTCAAGCCCCACATTGGGTGTTGAGATTACTTTAAAATAAAATGAAGTGACAGACACAGGCATACCTATGCTTTTGGAATATTACAATACATAAATAAAATAAAAGAAATAAAAGAACAGTTAACCAGGAAGACCTGAACACCAAATTTTAAATTCCTTCTTCAATCAGTCTATTTCATATCTAAAAATAAGTCACATATGAATTATTTCTCATATTTAACTTCTAGAGTTCATCTCTTTCCTGTAACTCTTTTGAAATAAGCTACTTCCCCTGATGAATTCCTTATTCATTCAGGTGCAAATAAGTACTGTTGACCAAATGTAAATCTCTGTATTGAATGAAAGAAAACGTATTAGTTCTTGTCATAAAGGAACCTGAAGTCTAGTAGAAAATATAACCTGAAAAACAATTAAGTGTAAGGTAGAGGACTAAGCATAACTAGAGAGGCACAGATACAGAGGGCTGGATACTTGGGAGAGGGGAAAATCACACCTGCCTGGGGTGGGGTAGATCAAGGAAAACTTCGTAGAGGATGTTGAAGTTCCAATGGTCCTGAAGGTATGGTTAGAAATTAGAACTATAGCAATAGTGACTAAGGAAAGAAATTCTAGGCAGTAAAATCAGAGAAAGCAAGTATATAAGAAAAGGCAGGGGCAGGTGGATGGAGAATATCGAGTTTTTCACTGGAGCACAGGATACTTAAAGGTAAATAACACATGAGCTGAACTTTAGTAACATACCCCTTCTCCGGGTTCACCACAATGGCTCGAGGTCTGTCTTGCTCGCCTTTTAGTACCACCCCAATTGATCTGCCATCTAATCTTGTTACATTAATGACATTGGTGGCCTCACAAGTCCAGTAAATGTAGCGGCTATAAATATCAATGCTGAGGTCATAGGGTTGTATTTCTAGGTTCTGATTTGGAACTGAGCTCACAACCACAGTAAAGCCCTAGGGAAAGAAAAAGACATACACATAGAAAATTAGACTCCAAGCCAGAGAGCCCTGAGGTGATCACTCACAATGCTTACACGTCCATGGTTACAAACCTGAGAAGGAACTTTACAGTCTCACCGGACATTTCTTAATACATTTTTTTATGGGTAATGTGCTTCTTTGATACCATGCATTTCAGATGTTCCCTTTGGTTATTATGACATGGGGCAGATGAGGGAGCTGAGGCCGTATTAGTTGCTCAAGGAACCTGAAGTGCACTGATCAGAGTGAGGAGGTGGCAGCTGTCTCCTGTAAACTAGAGACAAATGGAGCCAGAACCACCCCTTAGAAATACCACTAAAGCAGTGGTTCTTAACTCGGGACCTTTGGAACGGTGTAGAGACATTTTGGATTGCCATACCTATGGGGCTATTAACTGGTATCTAGTGGACAGAGGTCAGGGATGCTGTTAAACAGCTTACAATGTACAGGTCATCCCTCCACAACAAAGACTTACATGGCCTAAAAAATGTCAACAGTGCTGAAGGGGAGAAACTGCTTATAGAGACAAGAGCAATTAGGACTATAAACCACATCTACCAGTCATGTCTTGCTCCAATCCTCAAACCACTGGAAAAAACATTTTTTTTTAACAAAGCAAAGCAATTAGAGAGGTTTAGTTCATCTGCCCTACCCAAATAAATGATATTTCTTTTACTTGGCAACTCTGAGGTAACATGTATCTTAATGAGGCTATCTCATTTATCTTCTGTGTCCTCGGCTGTATAATAACACCACTATAACTATACCCCCTCAAGGATCCCTCAACAGCCCCTAAATATATTATCTCTTCGCCCTTTTTTCATGAGATATTAAGACATCAAAAATTAGTAATCCAGTCTCCCTAAATTTTGATACACTCAAAATCCAACATCACTGCTATAAGGAAGACAAATAATTATAGTAATCCCAGTCTAAAACTGCTTAGCCACAGAAAATCATGTAGTATGATAACAGTACGCAAATCGTGACTGCTGTGTAAGCATAGACAAGATTTGTTGATAGTATTTTCATTTCCATCCCATAGTCACCAAATAATAGCCTCCCCACATCATTAGGTTAGTGATAACATATCCTAGATATTTTTAATTTTACTGAGAGTGTGTTATAGGTTTCCTATCCTCTGAACCTTCTAAAAATAGTTAATAATAACAGAACTGTTATTTACTGAGTCCCCACCTCCTATGTCACAGATAGTGGGCTATACGCTTTGCATAGTTTTCAGCTAGCAAGTTCATAAGTGGGGCGCCTGGGTGGCTCAGTCCGTTAAGCAGCCTACTCTCGATTTTGGCTCAGGTCATGATCTCAGGGTCCTGGGATCAAGCCCCATGTCTGGCTCCATACTCAGCAGGGAGTCTGCTTGAGGATTCTTGCTCTCAAATAAATAAATAAATAAATAAATCTTTAAAAAAAAGTTCGTAAGAATCCTAGTGAGTGACAGAGCAAAGATCAAAACCAACGTCTACTTGATTTCAAAGCTTCTAACATTCCATGTAAACGGAACCATAATGGAAAAAACTATATAAACAGGTGTGAGTGGCACTGACAAAGTCATTACCAATATATGAGCATAAATTTTCCTTATACAATTTTTATTCCAACACCATCATCAATTGTTTAGTCAAAGATCATTAGGAGGATAAAAAGCTACTAGGTCCAGAATTTTAGTTTCCCTCTCTCTCTTTCTCTCTCTCTCTCTCTCTCTCAAGAATTAAGTAAAATAGGATGGTTGGTTACTCCAATTACCCGGCCAAAGAAACAGATTTTGAACTGAGCCCTGAATTACCTGGCTGCCGTCTTCTTGTGCTTTTCGGATCATGTTTTGTCGTGAGTCAATCCAATAGAGTTGCTTGTCCAGTGGGTCATAGTCAATGGCCCGGACATTGCGAAGGCTGTGGATAGGAAGGATGATGTCAGGGCTCTGCTGCTCATCAATCACCATGCGGTTGATGGCACTTTTTTGACTGAAGAGCAGGAAAGTAGTTGGAGCTTAAAGAAAGAAAAGAGCAGATTTGAAACACAATTACTCTAAGTCTTGTATCATCCAAGTATTTGATCAGCTTGTAGCCTGAATTTCATACAAAACACACATAGATGCTGAAGAGGTAAGGCTGAAGACAAAACCCTTTGGAATGTTTCCAGAAACTCTCCTCAAGGTGACACTAATCAGCACCATGCTACCAAACCAGTTATGAATTCACCCAGTGACACAGTCCCCTAGCCTATTTTGTTCCATCTTGTCCACAGTGGTATAAAAGGAGACTTGATTTCAAAAAAGCATTTGGTAAAGATATCAAAATTCTCCTTGTCTACCAAGTAAATAATCCTACTCTTCCATAACCTATTCATCTGGGTGGCAGGAACCCTAGCTTCCATAGGTCAAAGCAGAACCTTTAAGACTGGTTTTAGTCTCAGCTCTCTTACTGTCTAGTCACTTGATCATAACTAAGTCACTGAACCTCTTTGGGTCAAAGTTAGCTCAACTCTAAAATAAGGTATA
The DNA here is from genome assembly GCF_054177405.1 of Leptonychotes weddellii. Lineage (NCBI taxonomy): Eukaryota > Metazoa > Chordata > Mammalia > Carnivora > Phocidae > Leptonychotes > Leptonychotes weddellii. Next base: position 75,837,953 of record NC_138373.1, read on the forward strand.
GCTATCTTGTCCTGCTCATTGAGTTGCTATAAAAATTTTACAACATATATGAAGATAATTTATTTTTTTTTCAAGATTTTATTTATTTGAGAGAGAGAGAGAGGCGCACATGAGAAGGGGGAGGGTCAGAGGGAGAAGCAGAGTCCCTGCTGAGCAGGAAGCCCCATGTGGGACTTGATCCTGGGACTCCAGGATCATGACCTGAGCTGAAGGCAATTGCTTAACCAACTGAGCCACCCAGGCGCCCATGAAGATACTTTTAAAATTGTAATGCATTATGTCAATTACACTTCAATGAGAAATTATATAAATGTAAAGTAAAAATAACTTGTTTATTATTATCAGTAATAGCAATAATAAAGTTGGTATTAATAGAAATTAAACAAACCCTCATGGACTGCAGATACAGGTTTTATTTTGCACTGTGTGTATGTGATAACTGTAAGAAGAGAGGACCAGTAAAAATCTCTCTCTCCTCTCCTCATTCTTCCTCCCTCTCGTTTTCTCTCTCTCACACATACACACACACACAAAAGTAGTAATAACGAATGTTTTATGTTCATTAACTCTAATCCTCATAAAAAAAACCTTGTATTTATATTCTCACTAAAACATATTCTGCTCTGATGCTAAGATGATGTCCTAAACTTATGAAATGGGGAAATGCAACAGAGACTTAAATTTCCCTTTCCTGGGGACCAAGCCACTGATTACTATGTAATTACCTTTAATGCAGGCAAACATCTAGAAAACAACAGCATTTGGCAGTGCTACCAACAGCTTCAAAGTCTACTAGCATTTTGAACATCTTCATTAAAACATTATATAAAAATTCCATAATTATACTCTATTCTCTTGGTATTCAGTCTACTGAATCCAGTAGAATTTTGTCCTTCTCATGGATATAAACATAAATGGCCAATCCAGAACTCCTTGCTTTATTTCTTCCTAAGCCCCACTCTTCACAACTCCATTATGTGTGGTTCCCTGGTTTACTTTACATTTACCCCCAAATGTACAATTGACTTCAATCCCAAAGAAACTCATTGGTATTCATAAAGAAACTTGGTATTCACAACATTGAAATTCCTTTTTTTTTTTTTTAAGTGAAGCATAGTTGACACACAATGTTACATTCACAACACAGAAATTCTGCTTTATGTAAGGTCTTCACTGGCTAAAAGCCATACCCAGCTTGGAAGACTGAGTAAGTATTTCAACGATCCCACTGGAACCCTTCATTATCTGGAGTCGACTCCATCACATACTGACTTAACAACTTTTAGCAATTTTAGTAGAACCCATGCCTTAAGTAGTAAGAATACATGTCACAACAGAGTAGCTATCTTTCTTTTTTTTTTAAGAATTTTTTTTTTGGCAGTACTACTTTCTTGTAAATCAAGAAAAAAGGGGGGGGCAGGCTCTAAACTGTAAGTTTCCAACAGAAAATCACCACTTATACTAAGACATACAATGAGGCTTAGACTCCAGAGTTTTAGTTGTCAACTTTTCCTGCCTGGGAAACAATTAATCAAATATATATTTGGCTCCTACTATGTTTTACTGGGTTTTTTTTTTAATCAAGTTTTAATCTTCAATTAGATTCTATAGTTAGGTGTTCTAGAAATGTAGATTAAGGTAAAGCCAAATATGGCTCCAAATAAATGCTTGTTGTTTTTTTTTTAAGATTTTATTTATTTATTTGACAGAGAGCGAGAAAGAGAGAGCACAAGTAGGGGGAGCGGCAGAGGCAGAGGGAGAAGCACGCTCCTTGCTGAGCGGGGAGCCTGATGTGGGGCTCGATCCCAGGACCCTGGAATCATGACCTGAGCCAAGGGCAGACGGTTAACTTACTGAGCCACCCAGGCGCCGTAAATGCTTGTTTCAAAAAGTCTATGGATGACATTAACAATTACAATTGATTGGCTCAATATTTCTAAGAGGAAGCTAATGTTCTGACTTATTTCAATGAAGACTTGATTCAGTCATTCAGTGCTTAAAGGGACAAAGAATATGCAATTTTGTAACCTTAAATCCATCTTAATTTATATAACCTCTAACCCCCTTATCTAATGCAAAACGGTACTTTAAAAATTGACATCCAGGCTGTCTGAGTTTTGCATTCCCACAATGAAGACAGCTACACACACAAGCTGGAAGATGAGGTGTTACGTAGGAGGGAGGTTTTCAGTTCTCTTTTGAAGGTACAATTGTTCACCTGCAGCTTAAAGGGAGGCGATGCTCTTGTGTAAGACCTTCATAAACCACAAGGCCAAGTTCATCGCATCTGACTGCGCCATTTGTGCACTATGCCAAGGGCACTGAGTAGGGACCAAGTTCCAGTCCACACGACATTAACCAAGCCATGCACCTATGTGCCTATGACTGCTCAAAGGAAACATCTTTTCCTAATTTGCACCAAGCTGCCATAGAGATATCCCACCTCAGTAATGAACAAGGGATTCCACAATTTGGCTTTCTGTTTCCTCCATGACTTAATCTCTTTATTCACTCTATGCCAGCGACACTGGCCTCCTAGGTGTTCCTCTAATATGCCAGACAGTCTCCCTCCTCAGGCCTTTGCATTTGCTATCCCATTTACTTAATAGGTCTTCTCCCAGATATCCAGCTGGCTCTCATTTCCTTACCTCTCTCAGTTCTTGACATAATGTCACTTTATCAGTAAGGATTTCTCTGATCATCATATTTAATGTTGTAATCAATCCTCCTCCTCACCCTTTCTTGCTCTTAATATTTCTCCATAACATTTATCTCCTTCTAATCTGTGATATAGTTTACTTATTTGGTTCAATATCTGTCTCACTAGAATAGAAACTCCATGAGGGCAGAGACCGATGTCTATTTCATCCACTGCTACATTTTCCACTGGCTCAAATGATGCCCAGTATGTAGCAGACATTCAATATATATTCATTGAAAGAATAAATGAATAAACACATAAAGAAATAAGCATTAGATGACAATAACTATGGAGAGCCCTGTAGCCATAATTTTTGAAAGTAAAAGAATAAAATTATTTCAGAGAATTGGGAAGGAAAAGAAACAAACATTTATTTAGGACCTCCCAACATGTCACTCATCATTCTAGATGTTAATCCCCAAAATTATCACGTCCATTTTTAGGTAAGCAAACTCAGAAAGGTTAAGTTTTTCCCCAAGGTCACGAGGTTGTTGAATGGAAGAGCACATGTATTTTTCCAAGACCTGTCCTGCTTCTTCATCCTTTTATTTAACAATGATTTCTTGAATCATTACTATTTACCAAGCACTGTTGTAGGCACCTAAGATGTATAAGTGAAAACACAAAACAAAACAAAACAAAACAAAAAATGCTGCTTCAGGGAGTTTATATTCCAGTAGACAGACAAAAACAATTAACATAATAAAGAAGTTATAAGTATTAGAGTATATAAATTGTACAGGATATCAAAGAGTAATAAGTGTTACAGGAAAAAGAAAAAGTACAGGTAAAGAACACTGGCAATGCTAGATAGGATGAAAGGATGATTTGCTTTAAATAGGGTAGACCAGGTCTCACTGTGTAGGTCACAATTAAGCAAAGATTTGGAGGTAAAGTATATCCATGTAAATATCTGCAGGAAAAACATTTCAAAAGGCAAGAAGCAGTACAATAGTCCTGAGGTGGAAGTACTGGCATATATGAAAATAACAATGAGGTTAGTGTGGCTGTCACGAAGAGAACAAGGGAGAGAAGAGTAGAAGCTGAGGTTAGAGAAGCAAAAGGGGAGGGATGCAAAGTGTAGGGTATGGATCATGTAGGAACTCATAGGCCATTGTAAGAACTAGGTTTTTACTTTGTGTGAAATGGCGAACCATTGGCAAGGCTTTGAGCAGAGAAACAACACAATCGGGTTTCACTTTTGAAACACAGGTCAGGGGCGCCTGCGTGGCTCAGTTGGTTAAGTGTCTGCCTTTAGCTCAGCTCATGATCCCAGGGTCCTGGGACAGAGCCCCACATCAGGGCTCCCTGCTCAGCAGGAAGTCTGCTTCTTCCTCTCCCCATGCTCCTCCCCCCTGCTCGTTCTCTCTCTTTCAAATAAATAAATAAAATCTTAAAAAAAAAAAAAAGAAAGAAACACAGGTCAAGGAGTAAATCCCACACAGTGCTGGAAAACTTTCTGACGGCAAGTACTTTGTGTTAAAATTCTCTCATAATCTGCCTTGGAATCTAACATATCTCTACACAAATATTAAATAGTTCTCATTACAGAAAGAGCACACAATAGAAAGTCTCTTGAAACACTAGTGATCTATCACCAAAAGGTAGCCAAAGACAGACGGATATTAGGGACTGGAAGCACTGATTTCTCATGGCCTTCACTTACCAACTAATATGCACAGATATCAGCAGCTAAAATAATGATCTCAAAAGGTCTTTCCATATTCCCCTTGTCTCCATCCTCCATCAGTCATTACCTCTATTTTCTCCTTCCATTCAAAGTCAAACTTCTTGAAAAAGGTACTACCTCCCTTTCCCTTTCTCCATTCACATTCTGACCAACTCTAATCTTTCACCATTATCTCCCTGCAATTACTCTTAAGGGTTACTAATAACCACCTTATTCAAAAATCTAGTGGATACTATTTTAGGATTCACCTAACTCAACCTCTGCAGCATTCAACACAGTTCTTTTTGGGAACAATCTTATTTCTGGTGCCTACTTTTCCTTTTACCTCTCTGGCTGTGCTTTCTCTCCTCAAAGTTTCTTAGGTTACCAGATCCGTTCCTGTCTCTACACCAGGAGTTGGCAAACTATAGCTTATAGCTGTATCTTGGCCTGCTGACTGTTTTGGAAGAAAGCTTATCAGAATTCAGACACATTTTAGAAATGTCTTGATAATGGCTGCTTTCATGCAACAGTGGACAGAGCTGAGCAGGTATGACAAACTGTATGATTCACAAAGCCTAAATATTTACTCTCTGGCCCTTTACAGAAAGTTTGCTGACCCAGCTCTAAACCTTCTCCCTAAGTAATCTCACCCATTTTAAATACATGGAAGCAATTCCAAAATTTATTTATCTCCAACCTCATGTCTCCCCTCTTCTATCCAACTACCTATTTAATGTATCTATTTCAATGTCCCATAAGAAAATCAATACAAACATGCTGAAAAATAAACTTTTTATTTCATTCTGAAAACGAGGCTTCCTCTCTAGTCTTCTATCTCCTATCGACTATTCAAACCAAAAATCTAAGTCATCCTTGCTCCCTCCCTCCTCTTCTTCCTCACATCCAACCCATTCATAAGTTCTGTTCACTCTAGCTTCAAAACATACCTTTAATCCACAGCTTCTCTCCATCACCACTGCCACCATCCCAAGCAAGTCTACCTGATTACCACACCAGTCTAGATGACTTCCCTGCTACCACGTCTTTTTCTCTTCAAATACTGTCTACACAGCAATCAAATCAGGTGATACCTTAATATTCAAAGCAACCTTACACGGTAGTTAGTATTATTCCCATTTACAAATGAGAAATTTAAGGCTTAAAAAATTTGTGGCTTGAGGCTTAGTGGGTTAAGCGTCTGCCTTCAGCTCAGGTCATGATCTCAGGGTTCTGGAATCAAGTCCTGCTTCAGGCTCCCACTCAGCGGGGAATCTGCTTCTCTCTCTCTCTCTGCCCAGCCCCCACACCCCACACATAAAACAAAATTTATGTGACTTGCTTTAGTAAAACACAAAACTAATATGTGGCAAAGACTCCAAATCATTAAACTATAAATGTATAGTCTTTTTCACAACTGAAGCCTTGTGTCAGAACACACTGAATCCTTTCCTATGTGACTTCTTATACTTTCAGGCACAGAATAATTTCAATAGTTAATTGAATAGTTAATATTATTTTATATCATATTATTATTTGTTATATTATTTACTACAATTATACAATATACTTAAATATGTTTATATATTTATATATGATATATAATATATATTTATATTATTTATATGTAATGTTTTCTATATTACATATTTATTATACATGTTATATATTACTAATTGAATAATTAATAGTTAATCTATTATTCTATATCAGTTTTGTTACCATTTATCCTAGTGAACCATATCCTACAATTCTCTGCCATGAATTTACTCTTTCTAATTGAATTCTCTATTTATCATATCTACCAATTAGTTCTTGTTTATCAATCAAGACATGGGCCTTCACATATACTTGAGTCATAAACCAGGTTACCCCAAGCCAACAATGTTTGTTACACACTGTGTTTTGCTGTTATTAGCACAGTGTGTGTGCGGTTATGTGTGTTTAATATGTAATATGTATTGCTAATATTTAAATATCAGAAGATATTACAGCCAAAAAAAAAAAAATCTGGATTCATGACTGGATGAGGAGATCTGGTAACATCAACTGGAATTAAGTAGCAACCACCCACTACGTTCAGAGCATATGCTCTCTAGTTCCCCATATATTTACAACTGTTTCATACTAGGCTAAATTTACTCATATGCATTTTCCACTTGGCCTCTTATACACTTAAATTTTTTACCTTTAGTCTATTCTATGAACTTCAAAGGACAAGGAAGTTGTATTTTGAAGATTTTCTTTGCTGTACTGTTTTTACTGCTCTTCTTTTATAAAAATGAATAAATATAAATTATATAGAGTAATGCATGTTTGACTGCCTTTCTCAATGAAGCTATGCAATTGTGCACTAAATATTTAATGCTCAAAAGTAAAAGACTTAATTTTTTTATTATATCAATTTTTCCATAACAGCAACTAGCTATCATCAAATAGTAAGTTACAAAAACTTGCATTTTTCCATCTTTAGTCTTTCTCTTTTGTTAAACAAACGATCAACTCTGGACTTCGACAACTTTTTACTCTAGAAAGAATATGAACTACACAGTGTTTTCAAAATCCTGTTTTCTCCTTGAATTCTACTTTGCTTTGGGGTGGAGAATGCAGCTTACCACTACAAGTCCTGTTGTCAGCATTAAGAGAGTAGTGGGCAGGGCATCCACAAACAAAACCTCCAACTGGTACAGCCAAGCAGAGGTGGGAGCAGTGCCCATTGCTGGAAGCACACTCATTCCACCCTGCTTGTCGAGAAGAGTGAAAGACGAGGATGTCCATCACATAATCCAAATGGCCCTGAATGATGGTGCGGTTTTGGCCACTGGTTTTGTTGGCACGTTCAATGCTGCGTCGGCTCCAGTCTGTCCAGTAGATGTAATCTTGGTACTGAGTTAAGCCAAAAGGATGAGGCAAGTCATCTGCTATAACTTCACGGTTGAGTCCTATTTTCAGAAAGGCAGCAGACAGGGCAGAAGCAGAGGTATGAAACATGTGAGAGTATAAGTCTTATTGGCCAAAAGAAAAAAAAATTGTAACATATAAAATATTACATTTGTAAACAATTTAAAATAGAACAATTTAGTTAAAAGCAATTTTAAAACCAGACCAGTCCTCTGAAATCAATCCATCTGGAGTCTGACCCCATGCCTCAAACTTATATTCTTGCTATAAATCACTGAGTTTGTTTAAACTCCTACAAATGATCTATTTTGACTGCAGTCTTATTTTCTTTCCATAAGGGTCTGTAAGTTGAACTTTTCTTCTTCCTTCAATAAAAAGATGGAAATGAATATACTGTATTTTACTAGTACAAAGTCACTTCAGGAATATCTAGGGAGTTATAAATTCCATTACAAGCCCAACAATAATGAAATTTCCACAAAATAAAGAGATGTGAATCCAATACCTGGCCCACTATTAATAATAATAAACAGGATACAATGCCAGAGGAAGAATCTAGACACTCATATGAAGTTCTATTAATAGTACCTAACCAATAGTAGATAGCAGCCACAGATTTCTGCATAGAAAGAATAACATACTATCTGTCTGAATAAAAAGAAATACAGCTTACCAAGCATATTTGAAGATTCTATTAAGTTGGTATCCAGGTCTGTCCAATAAAGCCTCCTTTTAGCATAATCAATAGTTAGGCCATTTGCCCGCCCCACATTTGGAACTAATGTAGTACGTTCACTTCCATCCATGGCAGCTCGGTCTATCTTAGGTTTTCCACCCCATTCAGTCCAATACATAAATCTAAATTCAAAACAATAGATATTTAACATTTGACTTTTGGTTATTTGGGAGAAAGGGCCATATTCATGCATAGTAACTAAATAAAGAAAATATACTTTAAAACAAAGAATTTGACAAAACCAAATCATTGTTATAATTTTTTCAATTATTTTGGCACCCTCAACTAAATATTTTTTCTCATATCCTAAAAAGGAAGTAAGTCAGCTTTCTTTAGTCTTTCCAATGAATTTGTTCCATCCAAAACCCAGAAACTGGAAATAAACCAATCATTTCCTTACTGCTGCTCTTGCATTTATAAAACTAATATTCAAGAAGATACCAAAAAATTAAAGCTCTGTCTCAGAATCTGATTCACTTCTGAATAAAATATTTTTACATCTTTTTGTATATTTCTGAACACAAGTAATTTGAGTTTTTAAATTTTTAGACTTATTTTTCGACTTATATAATCAATTCTCCCCAAAAACAAGTTGTAGTAGTACATCAAAGGTAAAAATTAATAGCCTTTAAATGAAGTTAAAAAGCAAAGTTTGAAATGTATTTGGTCACACAGTGCAAGGGAACATAATATATGTATAAGAGCGAGGAATCACCCTTTATCGTGTCAGCTGGGCAGTGACACTACGACTATAATCCCTGTGAAATTTTAGAATACTCTCTTGCTTTTGTTTTATTTTTTCAAGTTTTTCACATTGACCTTAGAGCACCCCACAGTACAGGCTTTTTACAGATGTAAAGAGGCTAAAGCAATAAATGTGAATGATCTAATTTCTTCAACTCAGTCACATGGCAGAGCGAGAACTAGAACCTAATCCTTAGCTAAATGCCTTTTCAAGCAAACTAGTGGGGGTTCTAGTTCTGAGACATTCTGAGGACTGGGACTAGGAAAGCACTCCACATGCCACCTCTCATCCAATACCTGAGGACACACTCACTCCTCAGCCTGTCAGCTGATGGCTGACTTGACAGCAACACATGAACATGCTTTTCTGAAAATTAAAGTTAGTCCTGGGCTTTGTTTGTATTTGCACTTGTCAGCTGACAGGCACATGAACACAAGAAGCAAGGAGAAACGACTGTGAGAGAAATGTCACGGTTGCCAGCAGCCACATAAACTAGCGTCCTTAGTCCCAGCTATTAAATCTGTCTGTCTGGTAACTAATGCTTAGAGTGCAGATCACCATAATCCAACCACAACATGTCAGCACAGAGAACTTTCTTTGCTATGGCCTTCTAACAAGATGGTAACTAGCTAATAATGCAATTAATGTGATTTCAAGAAACTATTTTTAATTACATATATGGTAAATATGCTTATATGTTCAAACTGTTAACTTCTGCTTTTAAAAATGGAATTACTGGGGGGCGCCTGGGTGGCTCAGTCATTAAGCGTCTGCCTTCGGCTCAGGTCATGATCCCAGGGTCCTGGGATCGAGCCCCGCATCGGGCTCCCTGCTCCGTGGGAGGCCTGCTTCTCCCTCTCCCACTCTCCCTGCTTGTGTTCCCTCTCTCGCTGTGTCTCTCTCTGTCAAATAAATAAATAAAATCTTTAAAAAAATAAAATTAAATAAAATAAAAGTGGAATTACTGGGACACCTGGTTGGCTCAGTCGGTTAAGCGTCTGCCTTCGGCTCAGGTCATGATCCCAAGTCCTGGGATCGAGTCCCACATCAGGCTCCTTGCTCAGCAGGAAGCCTGCTTCTCCCTCTGCCTGCCACTCCCCCTGCTTGTGCGCTCTCTCTCTCTCTCACAAATAAATAAAACCTTTTAAAAAATAAATAAATAAATAAAAGTGGAATTATTCTTCAAATTCCAGATTTCTTAGCTGTTGGCTTTTTAAAACTTGCTAATTCATGTAAGAGGATCACCTATCCTTGAAAAACATAACATGCTGTAAATAAACAACTTACTATTTATTGAAAAGTTTACTATTTAATATCAAAGTTCTCTAAGCTTATAACAGTGATCAAGCTAATTGTCCATTTTGAATTAATGACTATTCTAAAATGGAGCTTTTTAAAATGCAACTATTTCTTAGTACATGGCATTATTTCAGTGGGTTTTGGAATCTGTTTTAACTTGAGAGAGGGTGCAAGCAAATGCAACTTGATACCTTTAAAAAGGCGTTTATTAGCATGTACGTATGATTGGTAATATTTAAATACTAATCCATTTCACTAATCTTTCTCTACCTAATGTTAGTAATGACAAGAGCAAAATTTAGCGAACTTATTCTAAATCAGTGAAATCTCAACTAATGGGCTTTAAAGATTTTATTTGAGAGAGAGAGAGTGAGAGCAAAAGTGCAAGCAGTGGAAGAGGGAGAGAGAGAATCTCAAGCAGACTCCATGCTGAGCACAGAGCCCAAAGCGGGGCTCGATCTAATGACCCTGAGATTATGACCTGAGCCGAAATCAAGAGTCAGATGCTTAAGCAACTGAGCCACCCAGGCACCCCTCAACTAAAGGGTTTTAAAATAAAGCCTACTTATGGTTTAGTTATCAGATTCCTAATCAGCACTACTTAAGATATCAAAAATACAATCCATAATTAGGTTATGTGCAACACAGTTGCAAAGAACGCATACATAAAAGTTGTTTACCCTTCAGCAGGGTCCAATGCAAGAGCTCTGGGACTATCTAAGTCTTTCCACACCAAAACCTGTCGGTGCTGCCCATCCAACTTTGACACTTCAATTCGATTCGTTCCTGTGTCTGCCCAGTACAAGTTCTTCCCAAGCCAGTCTACTGCCATGCCTTCTGGATAATCTAAGCCGAATTCTACCACGTGTTCCAGCGCACTGCCATTCATAAAGGCTCTGCTGATGGTCTGCAAAAGTAAGATTAACAACAAAATCACACGGCTTAAGTACAAAACACTATCCAGAAAGAATGTTTGTTTTGGTTTTTGTTGGGTGGGAGGATCCAGAAGAGCCAGGGCATAGTTTAATACAAGTCACATATTTTACAAGCACAGAAAAAACCTGATGTCAATCTCTAATAAATGCAACTGTGCCCTCAAGTTTTATTATCAAGCCAGGGAGAAATTTTTATAATTCTTAAGGACCAAAAACTTATTCTAGTAAGATAGTAGAATGACTTTGCTTAGTAATTAAGTGAAAAAGATATGACCAGAATGTTGCAGACTCATAACTGGTAGTCAGCTTCCTGAAGGTTCTTGAGAGTATGCCATGTCACTGTGTCAATCTGAAAAGATCTTAACAACCTTATATATTATAAAATGTATATAACCATTATCACATTATTACCACTGTAATTCTGAATCCCCCAAAATTTAAAATCATAATTCAAGCTATTAATAATAGCTGCTACTTCTTGGCAAGTACTACCTTAAGTACTTTGTACACATATATTTTCTCATTTAATCCTCAAAATAGCCCTGCAACATAGGCATTATCTCTATTTGCAAGATGAGGAAACTTAGAAGGCCATACAATACAAGTCAAAATACATTTACTTACTTTATTCATTCACTCAATTAATAGATTTTACTGAACATCATTATAAAATTCAACTCTGGCTCCAATACTCCATGATTTTTGCCTATTAAACAAATTTTACACAAGTTATCTGAAATAAGCCCAAAGCTATCTAGAAGAAGGAAAGATGATTCTCCAGATTTTCTGGTCAGGAGCTCCTCCTTGTTATTGAGTCAGTATGTTTTTCAGTATTTATTTTAAGAAAAAGAAAATAAAGTTATACTCTTAACTCTGGAGTTTTCTACCTCAGCCAGACTACAAAATTTTGTTTAAAATAAGAGTCAAGCTTCTATAAGCCATTTATATAACTGCTTACTCTTTACTTGTAGAAAATGTCACTCATTATCCTCATATGGAACAAAGTAGGGGAAGTTTACGTCTTGCAGATTTAGAACACTCAAGCAAAGTATCTTGTATTTTAAAAAAAGCACTTAATTAAATACTGAATGGACCTTCCCCTTGACTTCCTTTAAAAAGTTACGGGCTTTTGTTGAATTCTGCCTACTAAGCAATGAGAGAGAGTGATCATGGTATGAAGACTCAGACATTTTAAAGCTCTCCCTTCTAGTCTTCAGTTGTAACATTCCAATTCTTTTGGCTAACCTTGAGTGATATATCCGTCCAGTAAATGCGGTTGTCTGTTACATCAAAATCCAAAGCAGAAGCTTCTTTGACACCAGTGAGAGGAATGGCCACATTATTATTGTTAGTTTCCAAAGAAATTCGCCGGATATCTGCTCTCCGTGAAAACAAAAGGAAAGCCTCTGGGACAATGCAGGTCTTCATGTCACTGATGAGTTCAAAGCCTATGGGGCAGGCACAGCGGAGGCCCTGAGGCCTATAGAGGCAAAGATGACTACATCCCCCATTTTCCTCAGCGCAGGGGTTGGAACCTAAAAGGTGTATTAATTATAAAAGGGCACAGAAGGACAAACACATCGACACAATCAACATATTTTCACTTGAAAATGACTAGGCATGTGGTTCACAAAGACATGATTATATCTGCTCCCAACTATACTTTCAATTCTAATCTCACATAAATAACCACTATGAAATTAATAGGGAATAAAAAGCCAGGCAGTGGTGCAGGCCTGTAGTCCCACCTACTCGGGAGGCTGAGGCAGAAGGAACACTTGAGCCCAGGAGTTCTAGTTGCAGTGCATGCACTATGTTAGTCGGCTGTCCACAAGAAGTTAGCATCAATATGGTGACCTCCTGGGATGCCACCAGACTGCCTAAGGACTGGTGCACGGGCCGAGGTCAGAAATGGGCCAATGCACTACATTGAATACTAAGCCTACATTTAAAAGGCCTACTCCTGGTTAAAAAAGAATTAACGGATGATTTCTATATTCCCATAAAACATCAACAATTTACAGTGCTGCTGTACAAGCCACTATCTCTGTATTTTTCTCATTCTTGGTTTCCATCTCTGAGGGAATTTGGGAATTACTTACCAATGATTCGATGAACGTTTGTGGCCTTTAGGCCCATGAGGTCAGGAAGCTGATCTATGATGATTTCCCTCTCTGCACTTCGTTTGTGTACTCTTTCGATGCTACGCCTCTGCCAGTCAGTCCAGTAAACATAGTCACCCAACAAAGTAAACCCAAATATGTGAGGAATTTTGTCTTCCACTAGTACTCGTCTCCCAGTGCCATCAGTATTCATAACCTTCAAGTTTAAGTTTAAAGACAAGAGGTAAAGATGTGTACTTATTCTTCAAATGCATATAAAAACAACAAATCCAACTGCCTTTGTATCAACACTGAGAAGTGTCTGTCATCTTGGTTATTCCTATTACAAAGCTTTCTTTCACAAAAGGACAACATGCTAATTTAACAAGAATGATTTCAAATACTTAGTATACAAGCTCATATTTTATCTCTATTTCTCCAATCTCTTACTACCCTTCCTTCTAAAAATTCTGGCAATATTAGCTTAGTATGTATCTCTTCTATTAAGTGACTATGTAAAAAATTAAAACTACAATATCATTACCTTAAATTTGCTTGTACATTTGTTTTTATTATAATGTACCTTCGTACACATTATTTTATTACATATTGTTTTATAACATATTTTTTAATTCCTGAGAGTTTTGTCTTTTTTACACTGAAGGAAAGTGAGATTCATATAAGATCACACAGCTTGGAAACATAGTTATTATCTTTTTTAGGACTCCTTCCACTTACTATATTGCTTATTTCATTGTTTTCGTTTAAAATTTTTTTGAAAGCCCACAGATAAGAGGGCTCTCAATAAATCTCTCAGTCTCCTACTTATAACTGTAAATGTATCTGGAGTTTATAACACTCTCTGCAACTAAGTTTCAAGTAACTAGGATGTACCTACGCTTTCCAACTATGTAGCAACATTATTAAATTCATTCTGACACTCTCATTATAAAGGTCAGCGATTTCCCTGGAAGTGGCAAAGGCTTTTCTGTCCCTGACATTCCAGCAACATGTACTAATCTTCTGTTCTAAAAGATGGAGTAAGTCTTCTAAAGCACCAATACAAGTCCCCAACTGAGACCATTTCTACCATTAAAGTGGCCTGTGTGCCAGGCGAAGTGGCTTTCAGAAATGTTATTCTGGTACTAAAAACAAGTACATGCAAACAATGTCTGCCCCACACCCTCCTAAAAACAGTATCACAATCTTTTATGCAAGTATGAATTTTTTTTATCCATAAAATTAGTAGGAAATAGTCCATGTAAGTCAATACTGTGAGTGCCTAAATGGAATGACAACCAGATGTTATCTTCATATCTCTCCTCTCTAAAATTTTAAAATTTTTGCTGACCTTCCAAGAACAGCCAAACTTGAAAACAAAGTACTTAAAAATTGAGTGAGCAAAACTGTGCTATATCCCTGTATTTTCACTTACATATATCAATAAATATTTCAGTTATATCTGATAGAGGAGATTATATTAACTGAATGTTTATTTGTTCGTATCAGATACAAGAGGACTTCCATTAAGCCAGCTGTATAATCTGTATTTAAAAGAATAAACACTCTTCCAATTCCTACATTAACTACTGTTTTAAAGTTAATAATTTCTCCTTAATTTGAGACATGAGTCTAGATTTTTTACATTCATATTTTCTTGCAACAGATCATTCCTGGACATACTTTATGTCTATGTTATAACTTAAAATTACTTTGGTATTTAAGAGTATAAGTACTAAGCAGAGAAAAAGGGTCAATAATTTATTTACATATCTAACTAGAATGTGACTTCTAGAATAGCAGGAACCTAATTCATCCATTTATGTGCCAACCACTTTTTTTTTTTTTTTTTTATGATTTCATTTATTTGACAGAGAGATAGAGAGCACAAGCAGGCAGAGAGGCAGGCAGAGGGAGAGGGAGAAGCAGGCTTCCTGCCGAGCAGGGAGCCCGATGCGGGGCTCCATCCCAGGACCTTGGGATCACGACCTGAGCCGAAGGCAGCCGCTTAACCAACTGAGCCACCCAGGTGCCCCGGTGCCGACCACTTCTATTAGTCTGACAAAGAACTCAACAAATATTTGTTAAATAATTTCTAAAAGGAAATAATTTCCTTAGACACTCACAAAACCTCCCTAAAAATGGAAATGAAAATTTATGTAACAGTTCTTATCCTTAGATCCTACAGCTTAGCCATTTGAATGAATGAATGGTATTCTTGTCCAAATTTTAAATCCATGTAAAAATTTTAAACCGATGTTAAAAAAAAACAAAACAAAACAAAAACCCACAGTACTCCTTATTTTTGGAGAATGAATACATTTTTGATCCCTCCTAAAAGCAGAGCTCCAAGAAAGAATTTCTGGCCCCACTGTATTACTGCCTGGAAACTGTGATCAGAGTGAAAATCTTTCCTTTATTAGACATACAACAGAAACATCTTTATTTTAGTAGGGAAAGTTTAGTTTTCAAAACTCTGTATTTTTACCCACATCCTAATACAGAGATTATTTCTTGACCTCAAGCCTCTTCCTCTAACCCCCTTATAAGAACTTCCTCTCAATACTACTTCCTTCCTTCCCAGGATCTTCAGTATCTCCCTCTCTGTAGGGTCCTTTTTTTTCTGCCTTTATCACAACACAATTTCTCTCAACTTAGAGAAACACAGTTTAAAAGTTGAATGATTCTGTTTTTACTGCCATATTCTTTGAATGTGATCTGTAACAGCTGCCTCCACCTCTTATCACTACTCATTCCCTTAACTCTCTACACCACGGACTTCCAATCTATGACTCAGATGAAATAAATCTACTGAAAACGGTCAATGATACTTCC
Source organism: Leptonychotes weddellii (assembly GCF_054177405.1). Lineage (NCBI taxonomy): Eukaryota > Metazoa > Chordata > Mammalia > Carnivora > Phocidae > Leptonychotes > Leptonychotes weddellii. The sequence continues at coordinate 75,853,876 of NC_138373.1, forward strand.
TTGCTTTTCTCAGTTCTTGTGCTCTTTTGCTTTTTTTTTTTTTTTAAACATTTGATACTCTTAACCACTATCCAAATGCACTGGATTTTCACGGCACCATGTGACCTTATCTCTTTATCTATAGCCAGGATAGCTTTTTATCTCTTCATTTTACTGGTTCCCCTTCCTTCTTCAAACCTGGATGGATATTTTCCAAGGCTTCCTGAGTTCTTCTTTCCAAACCACCCTTTAAAGCCTATCAAATCAGGGTGCCTGGGTAGCTCAGTTGGTTACGCGTCTGCCTTCGGCTCGGGTCATGATCCCAGGGTCTTGGGATTGAGCACTACGTCGGGCTCCCAGCTCAGTGGGGAGCCTACTTCTCCCTCTCCCCCCTGCTCTGCTCTCTTTGTCTCTCTCTGATTAAAAAAATAAAGCCTATCAAATTTTATAGCTTCTACTATTATCTTATGTAAAAAAATAAGAAATATGTAAAGTTCTAATCTAAGGTCTCATCAGTTTCTACTGCAGTTATTTCCAACTGCATCTCCTGGAAAATGTACTGCTACCTCATCTAAAATGTCATATACTTAACAGTGAACTTCTGTTCTCTATTAGGGGGAGTTCATCATTCCATCAGAGAGTGTCTAACACACAGTGCTAAGTATTATGCACTGTAACACTCTAAAATACTACTTTCTTAGAAGCTTATGATATATTAAAACATGTCTGACTTGATTTTATTCCTAGTTTAGTATTATCTTAAACAATTATTCGGCATTATCTTACATTTTAATAAATTAACGCCAATTTTGCTGTACTATGCCCAAATACTGGCCTTCCTATTAAAATTTACTTGCTGATCTAAAGGCTACACTAAATGCCTAATATTGAACTTCTTTATAAAAACAGAATTTAAATTCTCCCCCCAAAACGTCATAGGATCAACCAACTCTTTCTCCTTTCAGTTGTTTCAGCCTGCAACGTTTCTGTTTGTTCATTTTGATAAATAAACAACTTAAAAGATGGCAGCTTAAGTATGAATTTGGATAATGGGCAAAGAATGAAACTGAAAATCACAGTGAGAAAAGTAACAAAAGCACAATTCCAAAAGATCCTTTTAGTTTACACAATTAAGCATCTTCTATTTAGCAGTTACTCTCTATGCTTCTGCTCTCTACAAATCTCTAATCATTAGCAAACAATGTTTTGGCACAACCAGACAGTCTGAGATTTCAAATATAAGCTCCATCATTCACTAGGTACCCTTAGGCAATTTCTCACAAGTACAACAGGAAGAGAACTTACATCGCTAAATTATTCAAGGATTAAAGAAAATAATATTAAATATATAGAATAGTATTGGGTATGCAGATGCTCAGCAAATGTTAGTTCTTGCCCTTTAAAATTATTTTAATAAAATGCTTTAGTCCCTTAAGGTAATATAGCTATGTTTAAATGGCTGTAATATATAAATTTATTAAAATGTAGTATTTCAAAATAAAAACTGATACATTAATATAAAAGAATATGTGGAAATAAACACCAGAACAACCACACGCTGTTAAACTGAAGAATAAAAACAATACAGACCCTTTCTATGTCCTGGCAACTAGTGGAAAATTACAGGGCTGCAGCCTTATTCCCATTTCCAACCCCCAATCGTATTGTTCGGCTTATGCTACTTAGATATATGTTAACTAAAACAGTAAATAAAAAGGAGCTAACAATTTGGTAATTAGATCACATATACTTTTGCTGCTGTACCAGATCCTCACTCCACTCCCCCAGTCCAAAATCAAACACTGACAAACATATCTAATGAATGCAAATCATCATGAAAGGCATCATGATGAATGCTCAGAAGTTTATAAGAGGGCCTCTTCTAGCAAAGGGATTACAATTTAGTTGAGGAGGTAAACTACATTTACATTAAAATCATACACATATACCCCTCTCTGTCCTGTAGCTTATCAGGAAAAAGTATAGGAAATAGTAGGAGCTCAAATCCATCTTGAAGAATTAGAAGAATTTTGACAAAGCGAAAGAGAAAAGGATTTTCCAGAATATAAAAGAAGTAACACATGTTAAGACACAGTCAAAGATGCCTTGTGCGACTGACTTTGAAAGAAAGGCGTTGAGGCAGAAAGAAGACAAAAGGGACTCAAAGGAGACAACATTAGGCAGATACCATCCTATGGCAGGTATGAAATTCCAGGATGAGAACTACAGAAAACAAGATACTTCTGAGAGCACTTAAAGGAGGGTGACATGACAAAATTCTATTTCAGGAAGACCTCATTTACCTCTGTCACTGTGTTCTGACTCTGCTAATAATAAACATCTTCAATACAGAATTATGGGTAATAAAATATTTTCATTTACTGTGGGATGGTAACGGAGGTCCAAAATCTCTTATCTGAAAGCCTTAAGGCCAGCCATATTTCCAAATTCAGACTTTTTATGGTATTTAGAAAGGTGAACACAATGCACATAGCACATCACCTCTGCCTGGGTCCAGGGCAGCACTTGTTGACAAACACATTAATATTTTGTGCAGCAAAACATATACATATTCCCATAAAGGGGGATAAATGAAGACTCCAGATAGTCTTACGTTGCTTCAAGTCAGGTTTTCCACCAAATGAATTAGCAGAAATAACTTCGTTTTGAGAGCTTTTTCATTTTAGAATTACACATAAAGGATTATAGATTAGAAATGCTTTGGTCTAGGCCCTTGTCTAAACTGGTGTTTGGATCAGTGTTAATGCTACTCTAAGTGCAAGCCAGGGTCTCAGGAAAAAGAAAAAAGAGCAAAGGACATATTAAAAATAAAAAGGTTTTTAGCAACATCTGTCGAACAACAACAAATGGTAATAAAGATCTTACAAAGATCTTTAGATTAGCACAGTGGCCAGGAACTCAAATACAGTTCCCTAAAAGCCACTACTAAGGATTTTGTAGCTTTACCTACTAGAGCATTAGTCCCTTTTAGCTAATCCTTCTTCTTTCACTTTAAAAGCAAAAACCAGAAGTCTTCCCCCGCCCCCGCCCCGGGTGGAAGGGAGTAAATAAAGTGCACATTAAAGCTAGATATATCACATCTACTTCCAATTAAACAATATAATTAAGATGTGCTAAAGATTTTTTAATGTAATTTTATAAGCACACTGTTTCCCTTAATTCCCTATCTTCCTGTTTTTGTCTGTTGTAGTTTTTACAGCAGGGTCAAGTCTAGAACAGTGCTGCCCAAGAGAAATATTTAAGCCCCAAATGTGAGTCATGCGTGTAATTTTAAATTTTCTAGTAGCCAGATTTTAAAAAGGAAAAAGGAACACGTAAAATTAATTTTAATACTGTATATACTGTATTTTATCTAATCCAATATATCCAAAATATTTTTATTCATGTAATCAATACTTAAAAATTCATTAATGAGACTTTTATGTTTGTTTTCATACTAGGCCTTCTTAGTATGTATTTTACACTTCAAGCATCTCTAGTTAGAGTAGCCACTTTCTGAGCTCCACAGCTATGTGTGGCCACTGGCTACCATAATGGACTGTGTAGGATTAGAATTTCATGGCGGTGACTATACAGCCTACAACAAAATTAACGTACTCCTTTAGATTACCATCTCTGTCCGCTCTCACACCTGCTGTGACAAGGCTGCCCTATACCCTTCAGGCTCAGTAAAGCCACAAAAACGATTAAGTGTCTTCCATTTGGTCTTTCCTCCCTCTTCAGCTATACTATACTTAATTCTAATACAGGTTAAAATTATTTTTAAAAAATGATTTCCGATGGGAAAATATTAATAATGCTTTTTTTCAGCTTTTATCACATTTGAAAGTTTAAATTTCAACACTAGCTGAGACTTATAAGAACAAGGACAAAGGCATGATTCTTTCATTTCTTTTAGGTTATCCCAACATTACAACCAGTTATATTAATAGATAATCCATACCTGCCATCTCCTTGGCTCTCCCACTAAGAGAATATTCTAGATTGACCATGTACTAATAATGGTTAAAGCTGATGGTTCATGAGAATCTTTACTCTGCTTTACTGTATGTCTGAAATTTTTCATAATTAAAAAAAAGGGGGGGAGGAAAGATAAGGTGCAAGTCCAAGGGCACCTGAATAATAATAATAATAATAGCTGTCATTAACAAATGCTGTTATCATTTTTGTTGTTATGACGTGGAAAGCAATTATAAGAATCCTCTGAAGAGATTAAGGGATCAACAACTTAAAAAATCGGATTGTGAGACTTTACATCTAAAGAACCATATATTTCCCTTTATACAGAGTCCAATGATTACTTTCTGAACTCTTATTTCCTCCCATTACTTTTGTAGCAGTGACACTTCTATTAGAAAATGGCTTTTCCCCTAAATATTTCTCTTTTACCAGCCACACAATCTCTACTGGGCAGAAGAAACACAGTGAAAAAGAACACACTGCTTTGTCTCAAAGAAAAGCACTATTACATTTCTCATACCCAACAAGTAACAGTTTTGGACAGGTTACTAGGTTTGTAAATATGGTTTTAGGCCCCTTATGTTTAAAATAACAACACAAATCCTGGTTAAAGCTTGCTTGTACATTCTGAACCCAGAACAAATGAACCATTTTAAGCGATTCCAAAAGATTACCCTTATGCTTTAAAAGTTGAGCCAACACTAATTAAATCTTCTGGCAGCTTTTGAGGGTGTGCTTCGCTGTATTACCTCAGAGTGGTTTAATTAGTTAAACTGAAATTGGGCTTCTGTCACTTCTAAAATCTACCTCCAAATCTGAACGAGAGTCTCCAGTGGTTTCAACTGCTTCAACCACATTGTGGTAGGGATTTAACTATTCTGAGGCATTCCCAAATATTACAAACCACACTGAGAATATAGGCTACAACAGGAAACAGATGTGGGTTAACCAGAATATCTCCACAGAAAGGAGGTAATAGCAAACGTTCTATAGATATCACATTTGGTTTTTTGAGCAGTTTCATCAGCTTATTAAATGTCAAGACAGGATTACCCATGAAATTTTGGAATGCAGCCAGGCTACTACCGAAGTTGTTGCTATGCAACTTCACTTGACTAGACACGTTCAAGAAAGAGATGACAACAGGACAACCAGGCACCTATCATAAAATGAGCTAGAGTGGGAATACTATGACATTCTAATTATGCTCACAATGAACCATTCCTCTCTAATGTTCCAGCCAATATCCAAAACAAATAGTGAATTAATATTTTTTTTTGTGAATTAATATTTATATATAAAGAGACAATATGGCTCATTGGAGGCTGACTGATAATAGGGTATAAAATACAATTTCACAAAAATGGTATTTTTAAAAATGGAATATACATCCATGAAAAGAACAGCTCAATCATGCAGGATCTCACTGGGGTGACAAGTAAAGAGAAATGCTTTGGAACTGGCAGGGAAAGTAAAGAGATGCCATGCACCTGTGTAAAAGAGCATAAGGGCAATCACAGTCCTGCATTTACAGCCTTTTAACATAGGTTCAAGTAAATACAAGTGATTTTTAATGTGAAAAGAGAAATATCATAGTTTCATTGGGTAGTTTTATTTTTTCAAGGAGTCATGCTTAGAGCATTAAACAGCTGCAGTTACTATGCTCTTTTACAGATAGAGCTAAGAATTGCTACTGTGACCAAAGCTTTCTAAAACCAAAATTACTCAGGAAAACTAGAAAATTAACAGATTTTCAGTTCAAGGCATCATGATGAATACAACTCCACCTTGGTCAATTATATTCAACTGCTTCATGAGACACTTCTGAGAGTGCGACTGTCCTAGGGCCTTCAAAAAACTCTAATGCAGGAAACATGTTAACAAGGGAAAACTGTTCTTTCCTTTCATTCTCTTCAAGCACAACTAAAATAAAGTCTATTTGGAGTCTGAGTAGAAATAATAATCAACACCTTATTATTGAAAGGCAAAGTACTCCAGTACCAGTGAGTATGCCTTATGTTCAGATATTGGTTTTATTTATTTATTTTTATTTTTTAAAGACTTTTTTTTTTAAAGTAATCTCTCCACCCAATGTGGGGCTCGATCTCACAACCCTGATCCAGCCAGGCACCCCCCAGATATTGATTTTTAAATACTATTCTTCAGGAGTGCCTGAGTGGCTCAGATGGTTGAGTGTCTGCCTTTGGTTCAGGTCATGATCTCCAGGTCCTGGGATCGAGCCCCTCATCGGGCTCCCTGCTCAGCGGGGAGTCTGCTTCTCCCTCTCCCTCTGCCTCTCCCCCTGCTTGTGCTCTCTCTCTTTAAGGGATAAATAAAATCTTAAAAAAAAAAATACTATTCTTCATTAAACAGAACTATGGCTCCTTAGAGTAATAGCTAATTCCAGGGCTGAGGCAAGATAAATGTAAGATAAAGCTGAATATATTGTTGTTCCAGAAAGTGCTTTAAAATAATGGAGGTTCCTTGAAATATAGAATCACCACATGATCCAGCAATCCCACTTCTGGGTATGTATCTAAAAGAACTGAAAACGGGATCTCAAAGAGATATTTATTTGCACATCCATGTTCACTGCAGCATTATTCATAATAGCCAAAGGTGGAACCAACCTAAATATCCTCTGATGGATGAATGGATAAAGAAAATGTGGTGCATACATAAAATAAAATATTATTCAGCCTTTAAGAAGAGAATCTTGTTATATGCTACAAAATGGAGGAACTATGAGGATGTTACGCTAAGTGAAATAACCCAGCAACAAAAAGATAATACTGTATGATTCCACTTTAGGTATCTAAAGAAGTCAAAATCTTAGAAACAAAGTAAAATGGTGGTCGCCGGGGCAGGGAGAAAAAGGAAGTTGTCTGACAGAATTTCAGTTTTGCAAGATGAAAAAGTTCTAGAGATTTTATTGCACAACATGCATATAATTAACACTACTCTCTGCTTAAAAATGGTTATGATAGTAGATTTTATGTGTTTTTTTTAATCAGTGAAAAGGTCACAGGAATCAAGCTGAAGGGGCTACTAATGCCAATTCTGGGACAATTTTTGCAACAATACAATAATGGAATATAACCTTATAATATTCTACAATTTTATAGAATAAATACCCATGGTTCCATATTAATATACATATGAAAAACTGAATAGAGGAGAGGGAACAGCTCTTCCTTACAGGAAAATTCCAATTAATAAATATAATAGGCATAATGGAAATCGTATCAATGTTAATTTCCTGGTGTTGATAATTGTTCTGTAAGTATGTAAAATGAAATTGGCTGAGAGATCTATTATTGCAAATTTTTGTAAGTCTGAAATTATCTCAAAATGGTCTAAAAAAAGAGGCAACATAGCAAACACAGAAAGTACTGTATTAGGAATCAGGAAATTGGAATTCATTCTTTTTTTTTCCTAAATAGAAAGTTCTATGATCTTAGGCAAATAAAAGAAACAAACTAAGCAAAAAGCACCAAAGAATGCTGAATTTTAGGAAGAGAAACCTAGGGCAGAAGGAACTAATGTTTCTGTGAGCATTATACCTAGAAACCATAACTAATTTTATGAGAACTAAAATCAGCTTTTTTTTTATGCAAAAACAGTTTTGAAAACCCATGAAACATTGTTTACTTACTATCTTGAGACTAATGAAATCTATTATGGCATAGGAGGGTTTTTTTCATATTTTAAGAATAACACTGTAGCTAAAACATAAAAGCAATATTACAAATCTCAACCAAATATAAAAACCCAGGCATTAGTCAACCCAAAATCAAAAATAAATGAACAAAAACAAAAACTCTGAATAGGGGTGATATTAATTACATAAAGCCTCTAATTTCATTCCTACTCAGAAACTCTAGAAGCCTGGAAAATTTCAGAAGCTCATAATTATAAATGAAATACTAAACAAATACCAGTCTACTGAAAATCTCACTACAACCAAAGGAATTCTAATCCTTCTCCAAGATTTAGTTATTTCAGATCAAATCTAACAAAAAAAATTATAGTACAATGAATGAATGAATGGGAAATCTATGCGTTCAACAAAAAAATTATAGAACCTGCATTGTAATATTCTTAGAAGGTCTAAATTTTTAAATTGTAAACTACATTTAAAGTGCAAAAAAAATGGAGAAGCCTTTCTTCATTATGTGTAACTTTAGGAATAACTGTTACACAGAATCTTCATATAGCTGGTGATAATTTTAAATTTAAGTAGGAAGTTAAAAATACTTGTCACTTTTAACTGCTCAGTGTTTTGCGAAGTCCCTCCCAAGAAGTCCCAAAATTGTGGTCCTTGCAATTATTTGACTGCCTACCCTTTCCAAACTCTCTAAAAACAGTAAAAATAAAATCTCTATGACCCCTGTAAAAGTATAATAGTTTCCCACCTATAGAGTAATAACCTCCTGAAAAGTAATGTTTTACATGAACTCCTTTAATAAAAACATTTAAATGCTTGGCGAATTTCAAACAACAGCTTTAAACATTTATTTAAACCTCCCAAGCATGTTAATAATGGAATAGCTTGTATACAGGTCAATACAAAATATAAACAAATATTACAAGGAGAAGTTGCTTTCAGTAAAATTGAGTTACGAAAGATTTTGAACCCCCAACAGGCAAGTTTTCTTTAGTTAATAGGGATTCAATGCACCGTAGATAAGGAAAAATTTAAAGAAAAAAGAAAATATTCATGTCATCTGAATATAAATTTCCTTTAAGCAACTCTCCCAAGGCAAATGTATTATCTGTTCTTAATCTAAAATAACACAGTTAGTACAAAAAAACACCAGAAAATGTTATAACGGGAAAAAACCTAAACATCATCTGGTTTAAATGATCTTACTGGTCAAAATACAAAGACCAGATTATTATGTGAATTATCTAAGGTCATTCAGTTAAATGGAAAAATCAAACAAGAATTAAGGTCAGGGTCTACTATTACAAAATGTTTCAATAAAGATCTAGAGATTACCACTCATAACAACTAAATACTGTTACCAACTGTAAAGAAGCTAACTTCTCTTCTTAAGAAAGCAGGACATTAAAATCAGCACTCTTTTACTTCAGGAGTACAAAAACCAAAGGAACCTAAAAAGGAAGTTTGAAGCTAAAAATATCTCCACATATATTATATGGTTTTATACTAAAACATGAGAAGGGTAACAACAGAACATTTTTAAATGATCCAAGAGCAAGTTCAAACTTAGTCACTAAAATAACATGCCTGAGATTTTTCTAATTTACATAGATAAAACTATACCAACTCCTAAGTGAGGCAAAGCATCTTGTTTGGTGAGGCTCTAAGGGTTTGTTGTGGCATTTCAGGAAAGCATGATTATACTCATCATCAAGCAAGTTTCTCTCATTATATATGTGCAATAATTTTTTTAGAGCCAGACAAAGTAGAGTGGATAATGAGACAAGAGGGCATATAATTAGATGATGTACTGCTTTGGCTGCTGTAGATTATAACAAGTTAAATAATGTTGCCTGAATTGTACATCAAAAGATAACTTTCAAATAGGAATTCAAAAATATGTTATCAGAAAATACACCCCAAACAGATGCAAGATGATATAAAAGGACAGCACCATGCTTGTAACTCAATGAATATAGGCCCCTAATCCAGGTATTCTGTTGAGCTGAGGAATCTAATGATGGTGTTTATCAATATCATTCTTCAGTCTGAGGAATCTAATGATGGTGTTTATCAATATCATTCTTCAGTTACAATATGCCAGGAACAAATGAGGAAAAATATATATTCACATACATTCATATAGTGTTGTGAAGTAGTAGAAATGGGCAAAGATTCAGGTATTTAGGCTCATTATCTTGAATATTTCTCTAAAACTGAAAATAAAATCAATTTTAAGGAGCACTGAATGTTATAAACTGGTAAAAGATTCAAAAGGAAGTACTTGTTGGTACTTGTCATATAATCAAAAGAGCTTTATCTCAACAGCAGATGATTATATTATTATAATTTAAGGAAGAATTAATCTTAGAAACGATTAAGAAAAACCATAAATGGGCCCTTGTGTACTTTAACAGACTTTCACAATACACAGGCTAAAGATGCCAGACAAAGAAATTACAAAGAAATATTAGGAAATTAGAAAAACAAATTAGGATATTGATAAAATAGAGGAAGTTGTCATGAGGGGAAACTGTAGTCCTACAATTACAGTCTTAGAATATGAACTAGATCATTCACCAATTGTCAAGTTTTCAGCACATATCCTACATAATAATACCCTCTTTATTCAAAATTTCTTTGTACTTAAGGCTCTAATAATCTCTGTTTCCCAAAGTTGTGCCAGGAATAATTAAATTTGGACAAAAACTACCTATGGACATTATATTCTCTAAAGCAGGGAAATTTATAGTGAGAGACTAAAAACAAATCTACATGCCCTTAAAGTAGGTAAGAAATCTCTTTTTATCTATAACTAGTAGGTGTTGTTGTGTTTGTCAGAAGCTCAGAAATGAAAGAAGGAAAAATGAAATAAAAAGCATATAATAAAAAAATTGTGAGAAAAATCTGACAATGTCATTTTCAATAAAACCAGTGATTCAAAACACAGTGATTAATTTTGTCAATCAGGTAAGTTATATATAATGAGAAAAGCATCCTCAACACCAAACAAAACAAAAAATAACCCAAGCTGATGCAACATTCTTAACTTTATATAATGGCAAGAAAATGCTTTAAACTTATAAATTATCCATGATAATTTATAAGTCTTTGCTACTGAAAGGCAGTATTGCATGCCCTCAGTGCAACAGACGTTTTTGGCAGTGAAACCTGACCAAGAAAAATACAAATGTTGTTAAGACACAATGTGCTTCTGCCTACTGTAGGGTCTTATAAAATAGAAATAAAGGCTTATTTGATGATTGTCCTATCAGAAAAACAGAAATGTTCCTTTCTGCTAATGCTTTAGGATTATATAAGGAAGCCCCAGAACACTATAGTAATACTCGGGTTGGCCTAGGGGTGGGGAGTGGGGGGGGGAGTTCAGAGCAGACAAATAAATAAGAAGCTTGTTTGTAAAAGGTGATGAAATTATTTTAGCATAATGAATAAGAAGCATCAACAAGTACCAGCATGTACATTTTATATAGCACCTACAGATAAGTGGTCACTATCATCTGACAAGTAGGGAAATCAGATATATCCTAACAGACACACTCTCATGTTTTAAGATTTATTTATCTATTTTAGAAAGAGAGAGAGAGCGTGTGAGCGAAGGGGGAGAGGGAGAGAGAGTCCCAAGCAGACTCCTTGCTCAGCATGGAGCCCGACATGGGGCTCGATCCCACGACCCTGAGACCACAACCCAAGCCAAAATCAAGAGTAGGACGCCCAACCAACTGTGCCACCCAGGCACCCCTAAACACATCCTTATATTAATGTGCCAGCCAATATTATGACTATCTTTTAAAAAATGTGGCATCATTAGCAATCCCATGTCCCATCCCTCTTTGCAGAAGCTGGTTATAAAACCTTAGATAAACCTGTTTGTTCTTTCTGCAACTCTGCACAATAAAAACCAAATCTGAAACCTGCAGCTCTCCAGTATACCCAGCATCTGGTTATATCACCACATCACCACGTACAGAAAAGGGAGTGAGAACCTGATCTAAGGAATCTCCACTGAGGGCACAGATAGCATAGGTGGATGAACATTCTGAGCTCTTCCCATAAGACCCAGTCAAAACAAAGAGTTTCCTATGCCTTACAATTGCTACATAAAAATTTACCAAATCACAATCTTTTCTTTTCAAATGTACTATAAACACACATAGGGCAGTTTGATCCCAGCAAGTAAATGCAAAGTCTTCCAGAAGAAAACAGGGTTATACAACTATTATTTAATATTTTCTTAGACTCCCAGGAAAAATCAACTTTCATTCTTGGACATGACAAAAAGCTGGGAAGCTTTCTTTCTTTCTTTTTTTTTTTTAAACTGTAGTTGATACACAATGTTACATTAGTTTCAGGTGACTGGACAAGTCCACTGGGAAGATTTCTTAAGAGGATGGACCGGAAGGGAGCACATCATCACCTAGACCAGGGTAAGATCAGTAGTTAGGATCACCTGCTACATAACGAAAGGCTAGCAAATAATCTCTTTAGAAAAAGAAGCATTTAAAAAATTATATATTTTTCCCCAAATTTTCAAGTTCACTCTATTCAACCTACTCTCAAGTAAAGTGAGATGAAAAGCTGGTTGTGGCAGTTGCTCCTATAATCACCATTAGTCTCAGAAAGAGAAACTAACAGTTTTTCTCCCAATTATGCAAGATTAATTTAGATGAAGAGCTGTGCTCTTTCCTTAATAAGCCGTATACCAAAAATTTTACACATCA